>NC_040085.1:82353656-82656686 GCF_003369695.1 Bos indicus x Bos taurus | reverse complement strand
GGAATACCAGACCACCTGACGTGCCTCTTGAGAAACCTATATGCAGGTCAGGAAGCAACAGTTAGAACTGGACATGGAACAACAGACTGGTTCCAAATAGGAAAAGGAGTACGTCAAGGCTGTATATTGTCACCCTGCTTATTTAACTTATATGCAGAGTACATCATGAGAAACGCTGGGCTGGAAGAAGCAATGGCTGAAATCAAGATTGCCGGGAGAAATATCAATAACCTCAGATATGCAGATGACACCACCCTTATGGCAGAAAGTGAAGAGGAACTCAAAAGCCTCTCGATGAAAGTGAAAGAGGAGAGTGAAAAAGTTGGCTTAAAGCTCAACATTCAGAAAATGAAGATCATGGCATCTCGTCCCATCACTTCATGGGAAATAGATGGGAAAACAGTGGAAACAGTGTCAGACTTTATTTTGGGGGGCTCCAAATCACTGCAGATGGTGATTGCAGCCATGAAATTAAAAGACGCTTACTCCTTGGAAGCAAAGTTATGACCAACGTAGATGGCATATTCAAAAGCAGAGACGTTGCTTTGCCAACAAAGGTCTGTCTAGTCAGGGCTATGGTTTTCCAGTAGTCATGTATGGATGTGAGAGTTGGACTGTGAAGGCTGAGCGCTGAAGAATTGATGCTTTTGAACTGTGGTGTTGGAGAAGACTCTTGAGAGTCCCTTGGACTGCAAGGAGATCCAACCAGTCCATTCTGAAGGAGATCAGCCCTGGGATTTCTTTGGAGGGAATGATGCTGAAGCTGAAACTCCAATACTTTGGCCACCTCATGAGAAGAGTTGACTCATTGGAAAAGACTCTGATGCTGGGAGGGATTGGGGGCAAGAGGAGAAGGGGATGACAGAGAATGAGATGGCTGGATGGCATCACCGACTCGGTGGACATGAGTTTGAGTGAACTCCGGGAGTTGGTGATGGACAGGGAGGCCTGGCGTGCTGCGATTTATGGGGTTGCAAAGAGTCGGACACAACTGAGCAACTGAACTGAACTGATGATCACTGCAGTGTTATTTACAGTATTCAAGATGTGGAAGCAGGCTAAGTACCCATCAACATATAAATAAAGAAGGTGTGTGTGTGTGTGTGTGTGCGTGTGTGTGTGTGCGCGCTAAGTACCAATCAACAGATAAAGAAGGTGTGTGGGTATGTGTGTGTGTGTACACATTAGAACTCAGCCATAAAAGTGAAATCTTGCTGTCTGTAATAACCTGGGAGAACCTTGAGGGTATTAGGCTACATGTAATAAGTCAGAGAAAGAGAAACAGGGTGTGATTTCACTTACGTGAAATCTACAAAAAACAAAACAAACAAAAACTCATAGAACAAATTGGTGGTTATCAGAGAAGGGGGTTGAGGAATTAGTGAAATGGGTGAAGGAGGTCATTTGTATGGTGATTGAGAGTAACTACACTTTGGTGGTGATCACTTTGTGTAGTGTTTACAGATGTCAAATTATAATGTTGCAGTCCTGTATTTTTCCTCAAGGGGGAAAAAAAAAGTCTCTGAGCAGTTCTTTTCTGTATCAGGAATGCCTAATTATAAAACCCTCTCTCTTACAATAATCATGTATCTGAAATACTGTAAGAAATGCCATCCTAATTATGCCTTATCAAGGAATATATATGTTCATAAGATGTGAACTGGACATATTTATTTCCTCTGCTTCTGATAATGGTTGTATTGAAGTTGAAATTCAGCTTGTCTGTGAAGAAGTTTCAGTTTGCGCCATGGTATTTCAAAACAGGTCGAAACTGCAGAGAAATGAAAATCGAGACATCAGTGAAGTCATTGCTCTTGGTGTGCCCAACCCTCGGACTTCCAATGAAGTTCAGTATGACCAAAGGCTCTTCAACCAGTCCAAGGTACACAGAGTCTAGAAACAGCATGTCTTAAGTGTTGATACAAATACAACCTTCAGGGAAAAGAAAATTAGCATATGAGACATTTGCATCAGCCTAAGGTATGCTAGCATGATGGAGAAAAAAAAATTAGAAGTTGCATATTGTAACTTAAGAAACAAGTTAGAATAGCTCTTAGAGTTGGCTCTTAGAGTTGGCTAGGATTTGAGACACTGTAAGAAAATGAAAGAAATTAGGTAGTAAAACTTGGTTCTGGTATGTGAGTCTTTTATTTCTAGAACAGAGCCAGTGTCCTATAACAGTGTCTCTTGGGTTATTTTTTGTCGATATTTGCAAAAATAATTTTTTTAATGCTATAAAAACACAAACTTGGGATCTTTGAAAAATGAAGCTATAAAACCAAAGTATTCATCAGAAAGTCTGATTTTAGTATCAGACTAGAACACCTAGTGTTCTAGTATCTAAGCTAGAACCCCTTAGGCCTGAGGAAGTACCTTTATGTTTTCATTCACCCAACATTGATGATCTACTGTATGTAAGTCAGTGAGATCAAAGGTACACGTCTTAACACTCAAGGAACGTGCAAGTCTACTGGAAAAGACAGATACATGTATATCAATAAAGACAAGGCAGACTGTGCTAACAATACAGAAGTATAAATGTCTACTGGGATATAGAGGGTTCCCATCGCCCCCTGCAAGGCTGGGAGTCACCCTGTGGATTGTTCCAGGAAACATGCTGAGAGCATAGTATCCGAGTCACAGCAGGACAGACTCACGGACCCACCAGGTGGGTGACAGGGTACACACATCCCCAACACGACTGTAACCACATTAGAACCCAGGTCCTCACCCCGACCCTGCACCAGCTGAGTCAGGGCCTGGCTTCCCGCTTCTAGGCCATAACCGTGGTCCAACAGAGACCATGACCCCTCACACCCCGGGATACTGTTTTGTGAATAACAAAGTCTACCTTCAAAACCAAAAAAAAAAAATAAAAGTTGTGATGAAAAGTTTTATCAAAAGGCACATTCTGATATTAACAAACCATTACAAAACAAACTTGTTGACTTGAGATTTTCATTGAGAATATTGTGTTATGCTTCAATAGTGTTCTCACACAGTTAAGGGGTTTAACATTATTACTGTAAATGGTGTCAGATAAAATGTTTTGTAGTTCTTTCATCTTGCCACTATGTCTGCACAAATGGATTGTCAAGTGCCTGCTTATACTGCTATCCTCCAATTTTAAAGACCACTTTGCTAAAACAGTCATTAATGAGTACCATATTTAATGTAAGGACCCAAAGGTAATAACGAAGAAAAAACACTGGTTTTTTTTAATTGAAAGATAATTGCTTTACAGACTTTTGTTTTCTGTCAGACCTCAAGATGAATCAGCCATAGGTATACATATATCCCCTCCTGTGACCATTTTTTAATAACCTTTTTAATTTGTAGTTCAGATTGTTGAACATGTAAGCTGTAAATGAGCAAGGGTTTACTCTACTTAAGAATGTAATGCGATTCAACTTTTAATAAAAATGTGTACACTTTTAATGTCTATTTTTCCACAGGGTATGGACAGTGGTTTTGCAGGTGGAGAAGATGAAATTTACAATGTTTATGATCAAGCCTGGAGAGGTGGAAAAGATATGGCCCAGAATATTTACAGGCCCAGTAAAAATCTGGACAAGGACATGTATGGAGATGACCTAGAAGCCAGAATAAAGACTAACAGGTACCAGGGCAGACGGCTCAGTTTTAACATCTACACCAGTGAAAATAAAGTGGTTCATGGTCATTTCTCTTTTTCCCTAGATTTGTTCCCGATAAGGAGTTTTCTGGTTCAGACCGTAGACAAAGAGGCCGAGAAGGACCAGTTCAGTTTGAGGAGGATCCTTTCGGTTTGGACAAATTTTTGGAAGAAGCCAAGCAACATGGTGGCTCTAAAAGACCCTCAGATAGCAGCCGTCCCAAGGAACATGAGCATGAAGGCAAAAAGAGGAGGAAGGAGTAGATTTGTTCAGAGTGAACGAACTGTTATTGTTAACCCTAATGATGCAAGTCATATGGGGAACACTTTGTACATGGCCAGGATAAAAACCAAATCTGGGTGTCAGAGCCCAGCACTACTTTTTATTACAGGAGAGGGAGGGGGGTATGGAAAAGTTCTACTTTGAATTATTTAGTTTTTTTAAAAATGGGTTGTGTTTGTGCTTCTCCCACCTTTTGGCATTTATAGAAAATACTGCCCCACACGTGAAATTAAAGCCACTTCCTTTCAAGTGACATTAGTACTTTGGGGTTAATATTTTGTCTAAAAATGACTGCTTATGAATAAAGTGACCCCGATCATAGCAAGTAGAAAGAAGGATGTTCACATATTGGAACTGTCCTGCCAAATGATGTTTGCCCCTGTAGTGCTCTGTTAATTTGGAGTGGGGAAAGTAAGCTCTTGCTTGGTGCAACTATTTGTTTCAAATAAAAACATTTAGACAAAACTTCCTCTTTTATTTACTTTATTCAGTAGGCAGTGAGGGTCTCAAAAATCTTTCTCTTCATCAGATGTTTGGTCTCCTTGTAAAGCTTTGGGTCTTTGAGGTTGAACATGGAGCTGGGGGGAAAAAAAATTCAGCACTGTAAGGAAAGTCATTGTCTGCAAAAACATTAAAACCGAAAACTGCTGTTCTATGAGGGATCAGCACCAGTGAGCTGATCCTTGTACTTATTTGTTCCTTGTACTTAAGGCTCCCTGAACTCCCATTAAAAATTGTAAATCAGTCTGGCCTAAGGTCACATCAGTTCAGTTCAGTTAAGCTCAGTTGTGTCCGACTCTGCAACCCTATGAACTGCAGCACGCCAGGCTTTCCTGTCCATCACAAACTCCCAGAGCTTGCTCAAACTCATATCCATCCAGTCAGTGATGTCATCCAGCCATCTCATCCTCTGTCATCCCCTTCTCCTCCTGCCTTCTATCTTTCCCAGCATCAGAATATTTTCAAATGGGTCAGTTCTTCGCATCAGGTAGCCAAAGTACTGGAGCTTCAGCTTCAGTGTCAGTCCTTCCAGTGAATATTCAGGACTGATTTCCTTTAGGATGGACTGGTTGGATCTCCTTGCAGTCCAAGGGACTCTCAAAAGAGTCTTCTCAAGGTCACATAGTAAGTGGGAAAGTCAGTATTTCAACCAAGGTCTCCCTGCTGTTTCCACTGTTCCGTGTTCCATGTATCTTGCTAACCATTAAAGTGTCTTCTTGTACTTAAGTCTCCAGACCTTTTACAACTGGGAACTCTCCCACCATCACTGTTCTTTAACAAACATTAAGTTACAAATCATCCAAAATCCCTTTCATTTCACACTTCTGACCTATTTAACTGGTATACAGAAAACTCACATGATATGATACAGAAAAATACTTACCTTTACTCCATCAATAACATGATTTTCCTGTTGTAGTGCATTGTGAAGTTCTTCTTCTGAAGAAAAGTGAATCCAACCCATACCTTTGTGAAAGCCAGTCTCTTTGTCCTTAAAAATTCAAAATTTAGGAAGAAATTAATAATCATGAACTTGAGAAAGTTTCCAGGTGTTCCAAATTAAACCAACTTTTTCATCTGCTGAAATGGAATACAAGACATTTTAATTTAAAAGTATCAAAAACCCTGCTTTAATACAAATACTCAATCTTAACACGCTCTCTAAAACATGAGCAAAGTGCTTTTTGTGTTGTTCGAGATAAAAAGCACACTAGTAGCAATAGTCAAGGGAAATTTTGTTAAAGAAGTACTCTTCCATCAAAACCACTATGAGGTACCATTTCACACCAGTCAGAATGGCTGTGATCCAAAAGTCTACAAATAATAAATGCTGGAGAGGGTGTGGAGAAAAGGGAACCCTCTTACACTGTTGGTGGTAATGCAAACTAGTACAGCCACTATGGAGAACAGTGTGGAGATTCCTTAAAAAACTGGAAATAGAACTGCCTTATGATCTAGCAATCCCACTGCTGGGCATAAACACTGAGGAAACCAGAAGGGAAAGAGACACGTGTACCCCAATGTTCATCGCAGCACTGTTTATAATAGCCAGGACATGGAAGCAACCTAGATGCCCATCAGCAGATGAATGGATGAGAAAGCAGTGGTACATATACACAATGGAGTATTACTCAGCCATTAAAAAGAATTCATTTGAATCAGTTCTAATGAGGTGGATGAAACTGGAGCCTATTATACAGAGTGAAGTAAGCCAGAAGGAAAAACACCAATACAGTATACTAACACATATATATGGAATTTAGAAAGATGGTAACAATAACCCTGTGTACGAGACAGCAAAAGAGACAGTGATGTATAGAACAGTCTTATGGACTCTGTGGGAGACGGAGAGGGTGGGAAGATTTGGGAGAATGGCATTGAAACATGTAAAATATCATGTATGAAACGAGATGCCAGTCCGGGTTCAATGCACGATACTGGATGCTTGGGGCTAGTGCACTGGGATGGCCCAGAAGGATGGTATGGGGAGGGAGGAGGGAGGAAGGTTCAGGATGGGGAACACATGTATACCTGCGGTGGATTCCTTTTGATATTTGGCAAAACTAATACAATTATGTAAAGTTTAAAAATAAAATTAAAAAAAAAAAAGAAGTACTCTTCCTGTTTCTAACTCACTTCTAGAAACTAGGAAATTAAGCCTTCAAACCTAAGTACATTTATGGTGATTTCTGAAACTAATCACCCCTCGTCACGACTACCACCATTATCATCACATGCTCCTGAGGAAAAAGGAAAAGTTACCTTTACTTACCTACTTTACACTTCTGGGTTAATTTAAGCAATCCTACTATTTACTTTTGTGCAAAAACCAAGAGTGTTTATCATCCAACTTATTCATCAGATTCTGGCTTCCCTATATTTTCCTGTTACATTACACATTAATTTTCCTACGAATCAAAGACTTCTGTTGTTTAAAATCTGTTAACTCCAGGTCCTAAGTTGTTATTTTTTATACTTTTAAGAGGTAAATGGCAACCAAGAAAAATGTTACTTTTTGGAGAAACTTTAATATTCCTCAAAAAATGCCAATTTCATACACTTTGTAAAACTATTTTTTCAAGCTTACTGATTTTCATGTCTGTAACACACATGCCTCATTCTTTTAATCAGCTATAAAAATGCCATTGTATCAGTGAATTAATATCTATTCAACCAACCCCACTGATGAACACTTACCTTCTTTCCAATTATATTACTAAACAATGCTGTTTTGAACATCCCTCACCTCACATTTCTGTAAAATCAATCTCTAGAAGTGGAACCTCTAGATCAAAGCAAATCCTCTTTTCTTTTTGCAACTTACTTTTCATTTTGGCTGCACTGGGTCTTTGTGGCAGCACACAGGCTTTCTCTAGAGTCAAAGGTAAACCTTAAATGTTGACAGATTTTGCCAAATTACCCTTCAGTGACAGTATCAGTTAAACTCAACAATTTTAGTACCAGTTTCCCTATACCTTCACTACAGCTGGATATACATAATCCGTTAGATTTTTGTAAGGCAAGTAACGTTAAGCCAATAGTTAGAATTTAAGTTACTTAAAGTTGATATTTTACCACAGCCTTTTCAGTGCCATGAGGAAAAAAGCAGTTTTAGTGAAGCATGCGTAAACTGTAAGTGTACTCATGTCACACACCCCAAAACACAATCATTTAAGAAAGTCCACAGAAAAATACAGCTCAGGATAAAGAACAAATTTATACACTTGATTTTTTTTAAAGACTTTTTTCTTTTAAGTAAAGGACTCTATTACTTTATTTACTTAATTATTTTTGCAGGATGTTAGTTCTCCAACCAGAGATTGAACCCACACCCTTGGCAGTTGAGAGAGTCCTAACCACTGAACCGCCAGGGAATTCCCATAGCTTGATTTTTAAACCCTCAGGAGGAAGCAAAGAAAATGTAACAAACAGAAACACACCAAAAGCACTCAACCTGGGCTTCCCTAGTGGCTCAATGGTAAAGACTCCACCTGCCAGTGTTGGCAGGAGGCGGGTTGGATCCTCGGTCTGGGAAGATCCCACATGCCCTGGGGCAACTGAGCCTGTGCACAGCTACGGAGCCTGTGCTCTGAAGCCCAGGAGCCGCAACTGAGCCCATCTGCCACAACTACTGAAGCCCGTGTGCCGTAGAACCTGTGCTCCGAAATGAGAAGCCTCTGCAATGAGAAGAGAAGCCTGTGCAGCAACAAAAACCCAGCACATCCAAAAAAAGCACTCAACTCCGTGAGGATAAAGGTGAAAATTTTCTCCACCAGTTAAGTTTTATGATAAATTAACCTCTACTCTCTCAAAGTCCTTATTATAATACTGTAATAGACAAAATCCCAAAATGGCCCCAAGACCCCCATGTGTTCCACCATGTTACCCCCTGTATAGTCCTCTCCCCCTGAATGTGGGCAGGGCCTATGACATGCTTCTAAACAAAAGAATACAGCAAAAGTGACGGGATGCTGCTCCCTTGAACAGGAAGATGGGGTGTCCCTCTGAAGACTAAATTATAAAACTGTCGTAGCAGACTAGAGAAACTCCCTTGCTGACTTTGAAGCAAGCTGCCATGTTGGGAGAAGGCCTCCATAAGAGAGATGTAACAAGGTAACAAGCAACTGCAGGTAGTTTGGAGGACCTGAGACCAGCCTCCAGCTGAAAGCCAGCAAGAAAGCAGATACCCAAGCCCTACAGTTGAAAGACGAATTCTACCAAAACCCAAGGGAGCTGGGAAATCAGTCTTTCCCGGCTGAGCCTCTCCAGCTGACACACACCTGGATTCTGCTGCTCCGGCAGACAGACACCTGCATTGCCTCTTACGTGAATCCCTGAACAGAGGACCTAGCAAAGCTATGCCTGGACTCCTGATCTCTATAATCTGTGAGATCATGTGTATGTGTTGTTTTGAGCCATTACATTTGTGATAATTTTATGCATCAATTAAAAAAAAAAAACTACCACAAATGCCTCGAATACCTAGGATAAGGCTTTTTGTTTTGTTAGATCAATATCACCCATAATTTAATCAACAAAGACTGAACAGCTTCACTCCATTACCAATTCATGTAAACTGATATGCTTTGACAAAGAATAATCAAAAATTAGAAGAAAACATTATTGCTTTTTTTAAAAAAGGTAATACTCACAAAAGGAACAGTGCATTTTCGTACATGGCCAAATTGTGCAAAGTGTTCTCTCAGCTCACCTGTATAAGAAAAGAAAACATAGTAAGAGTTTTTTTTTTTAGTTATTGTATTATCCTCCATCCTAGATTAAGATAGAAACCAAGAGGGGTCCTAGAGCCCCCAAACTCCTTGTGAACAATGGTAGTTTGTATTTCTTGCAGCTTTAAGATCCAGGAAACCGTTATGGTATTGATTATAAAGCTGTAATTTACTAGATTTGGGGAGGTGTTGGGGTGGGGGAGACATGGGCAGATAAACTGCTGAGCTGACTTAGTCTTCATCCCCAGCAAGTACTGAGTCTTCACCATACCAGGTACTATGCTAAATGCATGGATTAAAATCCCCGTGAGATGATCACACAGGAAACAGTTAAACAATCACAATACTGTGTGTTGTTAGCTATATTAGAGATTTCCAAATAAAGTCTCAATCTCAAGAATATCTGTAAAAATGACCATGGATTTTTACATTTTGGTGAGCAAATGTAAAAACCTTAACTCAAAACTACAGTTGACAAAAAGCAGTGTTGGTAACAGAAATCAGTACTCATCACTCCCTAGCTTTCTATGTCCAGCCTAAGCCTATCCCATGAACTTCAATTTTTGTAATCATGAAAACAATTATCGTTTATTGAGTACTTACTCTGTATTGAGCACAAATCTAAGCACTTGTATTTACATATAAATTCATTTAATATAATCAACACCCCAGGAGAAAGGTATTATTGACTCCATTTTATGGCTGATGAAACTGAGGCACAGTGGTGAGCCCTCTTCCCCCAATTACCTTCCCTTAGGTACACACATTAGGAGAAGGCAATGGCACCCCACTCCAGTACTCTTGCCTGGAAAATCCCATGGACGGAGGAGCCCGGTGGGCTGCAGTCCATGGGGTCGCTAAGAGTCGGACACGACTGAGAGACTTCACTTTCACTTTTCACTTTCACGCACTGGAGAAGGAAATGGCAACCCACTCCAGTGGTCTTGCCTGGAGAATCCCAGGGACGGCGGAGCCTGGTGGGCTGCCGTCTATGGGGTCACATAGAGTCGGACACAACTGAAGCGACTTAGCAGCAGCAGCAGCAGGTACACACCTTAGGTTCTGAACTGTGGTGTTGGAAAAGACTCTTGAGAGTCCCTTGGATTGCAAGGAAATCCAACCAGTCCATCCTAAAAGAGATCAGTCCTGAATATTCATTGGAAGGGCTGATGCTGAAGCTGAAACTCCAATACGTTGGCCACGTGATGTGAAGAACTGACTCATTTGAAAAGACCCTGATGCTAGGAAAAAATGAAGGCGGGAGAAGGGGACGACAGAGGATGAGACGGTTGGATGGCATCACTGACTCAATGGACATGAGTCTGAGTAGACTCCGGGAATTAGTGATGGACAAGGAGGCCTGGCGTGCTGCAGTCCAAGGGGTCCCAAACAGTCGGACACGACTGACCGACTAACCTGAACTGAACGAGGTTACACAACTACCTAAAGGCCAAGTTGGAATTGTAACCCAAGGAGAACAGCTTTGGAGTGCATTTCTCAATCTATACACAACGTCCTCTGTCCAGCTAACAAAGAACTCACAGGTTTCTCAAACTAAACACATTTCAACTTAACTACTCATCTTCTTTCGATGTGCTTCTCCTACATTCTAATCACCAAATCCACCAACATTAAAAACCTGGAGGTCATTCCTCCCTTTCCCCCATTCCGTACTCTTCCCCATTCAAGTCATCACGAAAATCTATCGATTATTCTTTGATTAGCTTAAGTGAACCTGACTCCTCCTCCTATCACTACCCTGAACTCTTCACCTATGAACTAAACTACAGAAACTACCTCTTGTAACTCTGAATCCTTCCCCACGCTGCAATCAAAACAACCCCTTCTAAATCGTAAATCTTAAAAGTTTCCAAGTAATTAAAGCTGTAAACTCCGAAAGGCTGGAGACCGTGAATGGGTGCCCCCAAAGCTCAAGGGGCATCCCTTAAACGGCTAATTGCTGACAAATTTCTTTCTACTCACTGGCTTGCTCAGGAGCACACTCAGCCTCCTTAATCCAGCCACCACGGGGATTTAAGTGCTTCGCAGCAAGCAAGGCTTTTCAGGATTGCTCGGACCTAAAGATTCTGCCCCTACTACATTTCCAACTCACTTGAGGCCGCCGTCCAGGGAATTTTTCTGACAAACGCAACCGGCCGGCCGATGTTCGTACGCAGCGCCATAGCGCCCCTCGCTGCCGAAGCCGCCATCTTTAGGCCGAGGAACGTCTAGTGACCTGAGGTCGCGACCCCGGAAGAGCCTGCCTAATCCGGAGCACGGAAATCAGCTTCCGGGTCAGGGGAGGCTTGACAACGAGATGGGGAAGATGGCGGCGGCAGTTGGTTCCGTGGCGACGCTGGCGGTGCAGCCTGGGGAGGACGCGTTTCGGAAGCTTTTCCGCTTTTACCGGCAGAGCCGCCCCGGAACCGCAGACCTGGAAGGGGTCATCGACTTCTCCGTGTCCCACGCAGCCCGCGGTACGGGACCTGGTGCCCCCAAGGTACGGAGAGAGGAGCGGCGCGCTCGGAAGCGATGGTCTCGATGGGCTCAGTAGTTTTGGCTCTGGGGCTTAGTTACTCGTGACATGTGGAATCTTCCCGGACCAGCAATTGAACCTATGTCCCCTGCATTGGCAGGCGGGCTCTTAACAACTGGACCACTAGGGGAGTCTCTTACGATATTCTTAAATGCCAGGAAACCTTCATAGGTCCCTTAAAAGTTTAATTTATAAGTAATTAACAAGGGTAAAAAGTTACGAGTTTCGGTTAGAGGTTCCATCGAAAAGAGAACAACTATGGTGCTTTTAGTAAACAAAATTCCTAGTGTTTTATTGAAAGATTTTTTTCTGATTAGGGCACTCCAGCCGGGTGTTCCTCAAAGCCCTGTTTAAAAACCGTGTTCAAGTTCCTCACAAGCATTATTGTTAGTCCTAACCAAAGGTAGTCTGTATACCAAACACCTTTGATAATTCAGAATCTTATAAAAAATCACAAAGGTGTGGTATCGTAGGAGAAGATAGTGTTAAAGGTCAGCTCCTCATAACGACTTCAATTTTGTATAGCTCTGTTGTGTTTGTTAGTACATAGATGAGGAAACTGAGGATCTAAGATGTTAAGTAACTTATCTAAGTCTTATATCAAGTAAATGGTAGAACTAAGTTTGTTGTTGTTGTGCAGTCGCTAAGTCGTGTCCAACTCTTTGCAGCCACGTGGACTGCAGCATGCTAGGCTCCTCTGCCCTCCACCATCTAGAGTTTGCTCAAATTCTTGTCCATTGAGTCAATGATGCTACTAACCATCTCAACCTCTGCTGCCCCCTTGAGTCGGCTCTTGGCATCAGGCGGCCAAAGTATTGGAGCTTCAGCTTCAGCAGCATTCCTTCCAGTGAATATTCAGGCTTGACTTAGGACCCCAAACTTAGGACTCCTAACTGCCCCACATCAGAAATGCCTTTAGAGGTTTGAGATTCTCACAGTTAACCTGTGAAATAGCTTTAGCCTGCTGACTTCTGTTTGCTTCCTGCCAGGTGGTGAAATCCCAGTTAAATTTGTCCTCAGTCAGTGACCATGATGCACTCAGAGCAGGACTTGAGCCGGTCAGCAAGTGGCAAGCCTACGGACTCCAAGGCTATCCTGGTGAGTTCAGTTGAGCTCAGAAGGCAAAAATTACTCAATCAAAGTTTGTCTGGTTTTGGAGAAGGAGTAAATAGACAAAGAAGAAAACTAAATGTACAAATGTTCTGCTCCCAACCCCCTCCTGAATTCTTCCTTGTCTAAGATGTCCGTTTATTTGGCTAGAATAGGAGTCAGTAATGCCTGCCTTATAGTGCAGGAAGTGACAAACCAGGTTCAAACCAAAGATCAGAACAGTGGCTCTGGGCTCCCTGCCGCAGCTCTGAACAGAAGAAGTACTTTGAATTGATAAGAGTAACTCATCATGTTCACTCCAGTCAAAAATCCCTACATTCACAAATGATGTAACAACTTAAAAGCTGTTGCTGTTATCAAGACTGAATTTTTGAATAGAAAACTACAGTTAATGAAATCAAAAGTCCTATAAGGCGAAATAATCTAGATTTTTGAATTTCAGTGATGTCAGGTAGAGAAATTAAGATAATAATGAAAAGTGGGTAGTGTTATTAACCTTTTTTCTAGGCTCATGGGGCCATTGTTGATTAATTATCATGAACCATTTAGTGTTTTTCAGCATTGTTTTATATAATTCAAATAAATTTTTAATTAAAGTGTGTTCATTGTTTTTTAGCATAGACACAATGCTGTTGCGTAAATATAATGCCTTATTTGGCCAGACGATCTTATATCTCCATTCTGTACCTCGAAGACATAAAGTTAACATTGCACTTGTGATTTCAAATGCAGGTCAAAAGCAAGAGAAATTCCTTTAAAAATTTAGTTTTTGTTGTTCCAAGAGCCAGGTCTGTGTTACAGCTGTTAATACATTATGACCACTGAAGTGTATATGTTGCCATTGTGGGAAGAGGTAACAACTTTCACACTTCCATAAAAGCCCACATGCACTTTTGTGTCTGAAGTCACAAAGGAAACAGCTGAGTGGTGGCTTTTACATATGAAAGCATTGCTCTTCGTGCATTTGGATAAAGAGCATCTGTCACCAGTAGTGTTTTGTGCTGCTTTTATTCCTGAAGGCGGCCTTTACCTTTCATGCCTTGCTCTTGTGTTCATGGCCATGTTTACCAGATTGTTCAGACTGAAAAGTTACCAGCCCCAGTTTGGTTTTCTGCTGTGCGTGTTGGAATATAGGCATACCTCATTTTATTGTGCTTCACGGATAGTTTTATTTTTTTACAAACTGAAGTTTTGTGGCAACCCCGGATTAAGCAAGTCTTTTGGCACCATTTTTCCAACAGCATTTGCTCACTTTGTGTTTCTGTCACATTTTGGTGATTCTCGTAATATTTCAAACCCTCCAGCAGCAAAAAGGTTACAGCTCACTAAAGGCTCAGATGATGGTTAGCGTTTTTCAGCATTGTTTTATATAATTCAAATAAATTTTTAATTAAAGTGTGTTCATTGTTTTTTAGACACAATGCTATTGCATAAATAGAATACAGTATAGTGTAAATTTTATTTGCACTGGGAAACAAAAAATCTTGTGACTTGGAATACTCGCTTTATTGCAGTGGTTTAAAAGTCAAAGTATCTGAGGTATGCCTCTACTTGGTATTTGAAGTTTTCTGGGATTTCACACTTAGGCCACATCATTTGAGTTGGTCCCTCATTATGTCCTTAAAGACTTTATTCTGTCTTTCCTGCCATCATATAAGCTGCATTTAATAGAAGTACAACGTCCAAGACATGGGAAATGAGTCTCACCTTACTCTGACTTGATCAGAAGGATTATGTTTACTTCAGGATCCTGCGTATTCTAAAGGAACCTGAGTAAACCACAAGCTGTCCTTACAAGAGTGAGCAGGAAGGTGATGGGTCTGAAGACCAGAGACTTGAGTCTTGGGTAGGGTAGACCTGAGGGGGACCATGATAACATCCAACATTATCCTACATAGAAACAGGTGGAAAGCAGTGCATACTGGGGATTAAGGTCTGACACCAGACTCTGGGTTCATGTCCTGGCTCCACCACTTCGTACTGTGTGATCTGGAGCAAGTTTCTTAATTCTCTTGGCCTCAATTTCTTCGTATGTAAAATGTGTCAAAAGATAGTACCCACTTTATAAGGATAGGATTCAATGTGAGTGTACATGTAAAGTACTTAGGTCAGTTTCTGGCACATAGTAAATGCTCAGTAAATGTTAGCTACATAGTTAGAGGCATTTATCAAGAAGAATTGAAAACTGATTTGTGGTTGCTCTGTTTTAAGACCTAAGACCAATGCATGAAAAATTAAAATTAGGCAAATTTTAACTCCATAAAACAGCAGTTGTCTGGAACTGACTGCCTATAAAAGTGTTTAATTTCCTGTCACTGTTCAAACCTGAATTAGATCGGAAGTATTCTTCGTTTAATGTGATATCTTTAGGAATATTATAATATTCTTATTTTGTAAAGTAGTGGTGATAACAGACAGTCATTTATTGGAAAATTTTCTCATATCTTTTTTTTTTCCAAAATATCAACACTTCTATCATTCTTAAATTATTTGGAGAATTTGACTTATACGTGAAATGCAAAAGTGACCTCTGCACTTCTCAGTGAGTGTTCATTCCTGTCCTGAATTTTAGAGGAAGAGGGGTGCCTTCTGTTCAAAACCACTCTCTTCACCTTTTGATCCTGCCTTTTACCCCTTCCAGCTTTCAAGACCTCCCTGTGTTCCTTTTCCCTCTCCTATATTCAGCCAGTTCCTTTCTGCTGGCTCTTTGCTCATCATCTGTAAGCATGCTTAGGTCTTTCCAAACTCTCCCCTTATTCTTCTATGGCTCCTTCTCAGCCTTTGTTTCCCTTCATAGCCAGACTTCTAAAAGACATTATCTGTATAACTATCTCTACTGCTCTCTCCAGGTGCTTCTTAAAACAGAGTTTTTCATCTGTCTCTAATTCTTAAGAAAGTGCATACAGTGTATGTTTGTTGAATGTTGATGAGTGAACCGTTACCTGTGCATATGATTCCAGTTGGCATTGTTACTCCTCTTTTACAGAGGAGAGATGGCGAGGTATTTGCATACTGGACACATGTCCATACTGTCTTTCTTCCCTCTTATAGTAGTCAAAGATCAAAAGAGGCAGAAATCACAACAGTCGTTTTAACTGAGATAGTTTAATAGTAAAAAAATAATAATTAGTTAGATATTAGAAAACAGAAAAGGCAAAAAGGTAACACTGAGATATCAGAGAAATAGTAACTACAGGAAGCAGCTTCCACCTCTGTGAATGATACTTGGTGAAATTTGAAGGATGACTTGGCAGTTTTAGTTCTGAAGTTTCCTTTGGGTTAACACAATTAATAATTGTGTAATACTTGTTTCTCTTGAGAATAACCCAAAAAGCCAGAGATAATTGCATAGTGATAGATGTCTGGCAACCATCATCAAAACAGCTTTTTATTAACTTGAAGGAATACCTCTTCCTCTAAAACTGGAGTGTAGGAATGAAAACTTATGTTTATGTGTAGAAGCATTAGCAAAAGGAGGTGTGGAGTAAATAATAAAGTAGGGGATAGAAGGATGTCAGCAAAAATAAATGATCTGATTAACTGACGGAGAATTTCCTCCTCTTCTTTTTCTCTCGTTCATCTCTGTATAGGGTTTATTTTTATCTCAAACCCCTTCCTCCCAGGTTACCAGTGGCACTGGGTAAAGCAGTGCCTTAAGTTATATTCCCGGAAACCTAATGTGTGTAACCTGGACAAGCATATGACTAAAGAAGAGACCCAGGATTTGTGGGAACAGAGCAAGGAGTTTCTAAGGTAAGTCATACAGTCACAGTAAATCATTAGTATTCAGCTCAGGTCATCACAGGTCTTTAAAGGAACTACTCTATAATAGTTCAGTGAAAGTAACTGACCTGCTTTTTTTTTCTCTAATGTCCACTCAAATACAGCACAGTTATATTCTTTCCCCCTGGAACATTTGGACAGACGCTTTGACAGTTATAGTAAATTGAGATCCATTTTAAACATTAGCTTATCATAGCATAGATAATGAGTTCATCCTCGTTAATCATTAGATAATCCATTTTTATTCAGCTTCACCCTTTTTTCTGCTTGAAGAGAGTTCCTTTGAAGCCTTATAGTATCCTGAAGAGAGTAACACTAAAAGCCTTCTGCTCTCCAGGATGAAGTCAGTATTACTTTCTGTTTAATGGTGGCCAGCTGTTCTTCATGAAAACTAGTCTTTGTACCTTAATGTTATTTCAGCTTTCATTTATTCTACAGATATTTTTTGAGGGTCAGTTGTGTGCCAGACATGATGCTAAACATTGGAGATACACAGTACAAAGATAAACAAGACCCTGTCTCGGCACTCAGGAGTGCATAGTCTATGGCAGAAACTCAGTATCAACAGGAATAAGATAATAGAGCTCAGAAAGTGTTAGAATAGATGTTTATGAAAATGCTGTGGGGAATCAGAGGAAGAAGTAATTCTTCCAGGCAGGAAAGAGGTGTCAAAGAAGGAAAAATGATTTTTTAATTGGGCCCATTATCCTCTTTTTTTTTCTCTATCCATTTGAAATGAATCTTCAAAAACAATTAGGTGTTTGCCCGTCAGAATAGTAAAATGGCTGTTTGGGGTAGAGAGAGCAGCCTTAACAAAGGCAGAGTAACGTGTTCCGTGTTACAGGAGCACAGAAGGCATGCATTCATGTGTTTATTCCACAAATGTCCGTTGGGTTTCTGCTGTGTCGGATTCTGTGCTTAAGTGTTAGAGATTCAAGACAGAAAAGACACAGTTCCTGCCTTCAAGGAATTGTAGGTTAGTCATAGACAGAGATATGTGCACATATAATTAAATACAATTTGGAAAGTACAGGGATAGAGTTTGTAAGATAATGAGTATGGTCAAGTAAGTGGCTAGATTGAAGATGGAAGATGCTTCCCGAAAGTCCTAAATAGGATTGGCAAGAGATGACACCAGAAAGGTTGGTTAGGGCCAAGGGTAGTGATGTAAAGCATTGGTTCGAGAGTCCGATTGCCTGGGTTCCAATCCTGGCTCTGCCAGTTACTGGCTTTGTTGACTTTTAGCAGTTTAACCTTTCTATGCCTTGTAGTAGTAGTCTTTTCCTCATGTAACAGTGTTAGGATTAAATAAGATAATATGTGAGAATTCCTTAGAACAGCCTGTTAAAATCTTTGTATCAGTTTTGTGTGTGTTGTTTGGACTTAATTTTCAGAAACTATGTCATATTAATTGTTTAATGATACAGTTTTCAGAAACTATGTCATATTAATTCTAACAAGGAAATAGATGATTTTCTTAACCTGAAAGGAAAATAACAATAAAATGCATTGGTTTGCCTTTAAAAATCCTCTTGGTCTGTAGGTTATGTTACAAACAAAAGCAGTGTGGAAAATCCTGCTATTAAATACGTCTTCTGTAGAATTCAGAGCAAGTAAGGAGAAGGCAATGGCACCCCAGTACACTTGCCTGGAAAATCCCATGGACGGAGGAGCCTGGTGGGCTGAAGTCCATGGGGTCGAGAAGAGTTGGACACGACTGAGCGACTTCACTCTCACTTTTCACTTTCATGCATTGGAGAAGGAAATGGCAACCCACTCCAGTGGTCTTGCCTGGAGAATCCCAGGGACGGTGGAGCCTGATGGGCTGCCATCTACAGGGTCCCTCAGAGTCAGACACGACTGAAGCAACTTAGCAGCAGCAGCAAGGGAAGATCCTAGCTGAGTGAAATTAGAGAGCTTAGAGTTTGTTAACTAAACCAGACTCTGTTTTCAAAAAATTAATTTTTGTTTGTTTGTTTCTAACAAATGATTCTCTTGAAATGCCAGTTGTCATCTTCCAAGATAGCTCAGATGAATCTCTGTAATAAATCATCCCGTAAACAATGGTGAGATACTTTTTTTTTTGGTCTAATAAATTAGAAAAAATACAAAATGTGATGGTATACCTTCTGTTGTCAAGGGTTGGGAGACATTGATATGCTCAGACATTGCTTCCAGCCCTGAAAATCAGTTAGGGCCTACTTTTCCTTCTGTCACTACAGGATAGATGCTTCAGTTTCCTCATCTGGGAAACAGCGGGATTGGACTGGAATAGCCATTCAGGGTGGCTGAATCATGGTCAGAGTCAACCTAGACAGTACATGCCGGTTCTCCCACATTCCCAGAGCGTGTCAGAAAGGGAGAGGGTCTGTGGTTCATAAAGATTTCCCTAGAGATTTTGGTTATCTACTGTTACATTCACAGTAAGAACCTCTGAATTAGAGGACCTCTAAGAATCCTTTCAATTTTAACTTTCTAGGTTTCTGTGGTCGGGGCAGAAGAAACTTTTAAGTAGAAAATGAAATATTTGGGACATATAACCAAAAATAGATGTGTTCACAAAATTAGGGCACCCCAATTTTATGTTTTGTTCAGTTTGTTGTCAGTGAATAGTGTAGCTAGAGATGCTCACACACAGTCCAGTAGTTGGGTGTAAGCATCTTTATTGCAGCATTGCTTGTGAGGGGAGGATGAGAAACAGCTGTCTGTCGGCAGGATTTCACCTCACCTGCGTGTCTCTCTGTGAGCAGCTTTATTACAGCATGCTTTACAGTGGAGGGGAGGGGATGAGACACAACCTGAGTGTCAGCAGCAGCAGATCAAACATGATAGACCCCAGTAGTAGCATCAGGCACCATACAGCCACCGAGAAATCTCAACTCCAGCCCTCCAGCAAATACAGTAGCATCGACAGTCGTGATGAATAAAATCATTCCTCGGTATCTCCATCACATCCACGCTGGTCTAAAGCCACCGTCACTCAACTGCAGTGGCCTCCTAACCCGTCGCCCTGTGTCTGCTCTCGTCTCTCTCCAGTCTGTTTTCAATACTCATCTTTTATAGTTCTTATCTGCAGTACTGCAGTTCAGTTCTGATGCTCATCATCCAGAATCAACACAGACATCACAAGTTAAAGGCGTGGTCCTTAGCCAAAGTCCCCTCACTTCAGACACCACCTCCGAGTTTGGGAGACCCCCAGTCTGTGCACACTTCTGACCGACTGGGTACAAATTCAGGGGAGTTCCCATGTCTTGGAACCTATGATCTCCCTTCACTCAATAGAACAATTAATAAAACTCAAGAAAGCATTACACTTATGATTATAATTTTATTATAAAAGGTACAGATCAGGGCCATCCAGTGAGGAGACTACAGAGTGATGTCTGGAAGGATCCTGAATGCAGAGTGTCCGTGACCTCTTCCCAGGGAATCAGGACATGTGGCGCTCACAGGAAGCTCCCCCGAGGCCTAGTGTTCGCGGTTGTAATTGGAGTTTCGCCCCTTGAGCGTGATTGATTTGGTCATGATTGAACTCGGTCTCCCTGCCTGATACCACTTTCTAGCTTGACAGGCCCACATCCCGAGTCATCGCCTTAGTATAAATTCAGGCGTGGTCTTAGGGTCCATAGTGAATAACAGATACTCCTATCCCTTCCCTGGTGGCTCAGACGGTAAAGCGTCTGCCTGCAATGCGGGAGACCTGGGTTCGATTCCTGGGTCAGGAAGATCCCCTGGAGAAGGAAATGGCAATCCACTCCAGCACTCTTGCCTGGAAAATCCCATGGACAGAGGAGCCTGATAGGCTACAGTCCATGGGGTTGCAAAGAGTCAGACATGACTGAGTGACTTCACTTCACTTCGTATCCCTTCCAGAAATTCCAAGGGTTTAAAAGCTTGCCCTAAAGAACCAGGGACAAAGACCAGTCAGATTCTTTGTGTACAGTCCCATCACACTTAAAATCAAATGTCTTTATCAAGACTATAAGGCCTACATAATCTGACTGTCCCACCTCAGCTCCTGTTCTCTTTTGTTTATTCTCCAGCAGTCCTGGCCTTCATTCAGTTCCTTATACACTTTAGACGTGCCCAGATTCTTTGTACAAGCTGTTCCTTTTACCTAGAAAGTTCTTTCCTAGATGACCAATCAGTGGATTGCTTCCTGTTGGTCTTTGTTCTGATATCATCTTGTGAGATGATTCCCTTATGTGGTTAAAAATAGCACACCACTCCCCACCCCCATTTCCCTTCTTTATCCCTTTGCCAGTGTTTTTATTCTCCAGTGCATGGTAGTTACTAAATAAATATTTGTAGAAATAATTGGTTAATGGATACTTTTTTATACCTCTTGAATTTTTTTGAATATATTATCTATTCAAAAATAACTTCAAACAATAGGACAAAGGGAAAATGTATATTTAAATAAAACAACTTTGCTTTATTTATTTCATAAGTTAGCGTATGCAATGCTTTGTATCCATTTTTATATTCAGTGTATGTGAAGGCTTTTTTCCATTGATATTTTCAGTACGGAAGCAGAATTAATCCCTTGCCCTTTCTTCTTCTTTAAGACTTTGTTTATGATGCTGTTATAGCATGTATCGTAGTGAATCCCGGCATCTGCCCCTTCTCCTCCCACTGTCTACCCTGCCCCACCCCCAGACCGTGAAAATTTTGTAGCCTTGGTGCCAACCACAGTTCTTTATATGTATTATAAGGTGCTGAGTAAATATTAATTTTAAGTAAATTGTTAGCTTCTCTCCTAGCCCAGTAAAAGTATAATGCTAAACTTGAGAATGGTTGATGAAAGATCTTTCCATCTTATTTTCATTCATTTATTAAATAATGTGTATTTATGCTTTAGGCAATACTTGGTGCTAGCATAGATATGAAGATTAAAACTCAGCCCCTGCCTGTGAGGAAGAGACTATTTAAGGAGGAATTCAGGTACTTTCATATTTACAGCACTAAAACTGTATGCTTTAATAGAGGAAGCTGCAAAGTTATATAAGGGAGTGAGAGACTGAGTCCAGGATAAAGATTTCCCCGAAGAAGTGTTTAAACTGTGCGTGAAAAAGCAAATTAGAAAAATCGAGAGTCAAGTAGGAGAGGAGAGAGCATCTCAGAAAATTGCGTGGTCAGAAACATAGCCATGAAAGGTCCTTGTAGGAAATGCTTGGAGACAAAACGAGAAAGGTGAGGACCAGATTATAAGGGGGTTTCCATGCTGTATAGTGTTGATGAAAAATTAATTGATCTAAGAAAGAAATGGAAATATTTTATTTGAACCAAGCTGAGGATTATTACCTGGGAATAGCATGTGAGAAAGCTCCAAGAACTATTCAGCTGTTAGAAGTCAAGGCATAGTTGCTTAAGTTTTCTGAGACAGAGAGCTGTGTATGAAATGATGGACTGTTGACAGTTTACAGAGTCTGTTTCTAAGCATCCCCTTATAAGATCAAAAAGGAAAGTTATCTTTTAAGGAGTTACCTTACTGATGTTGGGAGAATGTTGCTCTTTATATGAGCAGGTATTTCTGCCAATGGGGGAGGTTTGATCAATGCATAATACAGATACACAATGCATAGTAAGGGGGAGAGAGGGAGCTTAAAGGCAAAGAAATTTGTTTTATGTTTAAATTTTTCTTGTCTTGTCATAAAATACAAATTTTTGTCACAATAAGAAAATGTGGACTTTGTCCTTGTGAATGGGGAATTCAAAATTAGTAATAGATTTTTCACTTCAGAGAATTTTTGTGGCAGTGCAGAAAATGGACTGCAAATTTAATCATTGCAGAAAGCACAATTAAGAATTTAGCTTACTAATGCATGCAAAAGATAATGCAGGCCTGGTAGAGACATTGTCTATAGGACTTGGTAAGCAGAAGACTATGAAAAGTAACAGAAAAGTAGTTAAGGATTAAACACAGATTTCTAAGTGGCAGGTAGATTAAGTTTGGGCAAAGTGGGGGGTATTCCAGATTTATTGAGATATGATTGACATATAACATTGTGTTATCCAAGGTGTACAACATCATGATCTGATACATGTATAATTTCAAATGATTATCACAGTAAATTTCATTAACATCAGTTACCTCACATTGTTAAAACAATTTCTTTTTCTTATTTTAAAAACATTTCTATTCTCGACTACTTTCAAATGTACCATTCAGTATTAACTATAGTCACTGCGCTGTACATGGGCTTCCCAGGTGGCGCTAGTGGTAAAGAACCCTTGCCTGCCAGTGCAGGAGACACAAGTGGGTTTGATCCCTGCGTCAGGAAAATCTCCTGGAGAAAAGAATGGCTACCCATCCAGTATTCTTGCCTGAAAAATTCCATGGGCAGAGGAGCCTGGTGGGCTACAATCCACGGGACCGCAAAGAGTCGGTATGACTGAGCACACACGCTCCTCCAGAACCTCTCTTCCAATGACAGGTTTTTATCTTTGACTACCTTTACCCATTTCATACACGCACACCCCCGCTCCCCAGCACCTCTGGCAACCACCAGTCTGTTCCGTATCAGATTTTTTTAGATTCCACATAGAACTGTGATCATGCAGTATTTGTCTTTCTCTGATTTATTCCACTTAGCATAATGCCATCCAGTTTTATCCATGTTGTCACAAATGACAGGATTTCCCTTTTTAATGGCTGAATAATACACCCTACTTTGTGTGTATCACAGTTTCTTTATCCATTCATCTGTCATTGGAAAGGCAGAAGAAAGAAAGCAACTTAGGTTGTTTCCATGTCTTCGCTACTGTAAATAATGCTGCAGTTATTTAATTTTGCAAAACAGTGTAGCAATTTCTCAAAAATTAAAAATAGAACTACTGTATGATCCAGCAATTCACCTTCTAAGTATATATCCAAAGGAAACAAAATCACTATCCCAGAAATATATCTGCACCTCCATGTTCATTGGAACATTATATACTGAGATTTTTAATGGAAAAAAGATTGGAGGAAGAGGAAAGTGAGCAAAGATAATCCTTAGTGTAGTTTGGGGCTTATTGTTTTTGAAATGCCTGTGGAGTATCCACATGGAGATGTCTCTGCCTTTGGAAATGGAGAACTGAGCAAAGTTTAGTGAGAGCAAACTTTGAGCAAAGTCAGGTGAGAGACAGAGGGATATGGGAGTTACACAGGAAGACCATCATCATAAAGCAGTGGGAGTGATGTGGCTTTTTGTTTGTTTTTGTTATGAAAAACATATAGAGAAAAGGCAGCTGGGCCTAGGAAGCATCAGGTCTGGGTGAAAAAAATTACTATTGGGAGCCAAGGTAGGAAAATGTTTCCAAAATAAGACAAGGACCAAGGCTTAGGATTTGATGATTAAATGGTATCATTGAAACTAGTTTTTGTAGAGTGTAAGCAAAAGTGACATCTCAGTGAGAAGAGAGAGTGGGGGCAGCTGATATTGAGTCCTTGGGATGATTTAATCGTGAAGAGAAGGAGAGCTATGGAGCAGACGGGCAGGACTTAGGGTACCTGAGTAAGAGGTTGTGTGAAAAGTGTTTTTTTTCTTAAGTTTGTGGAAATGTTGAACATTTTTTTTATAGGATCAAGAGGAAGAAACAAATAAAAAGGAAGGTTGGAAATAAGAGAAGAAAGATAATAATGGAGAAGGGCCTCAGAGGCTACATCAGGGAAATGGGAGAGAGTGTAGGTGAGAACTGGCCTTAATGGAAAGAAAGAAAACCACTGCTGAGACCAGGAAGGAAGGACAGAGTAAGGACTTCACACAGTATAGAGGTGTAGGAGAGGGAAGTTGAAATCATTAACTGGATCCTCTGAGTGGGCCTCTGTGTTCTCTTTGTCCTGGAAGGGAGTAGGGGCAGGACTGAGCACTTGAGACAAATGGTGAAGGTTTAGAACAGAAGGTAGAAGATGAGATAAAACTAACATTTACAAGATAGCCAAAGGGTGTTAGAGTAGAATTGGATGTCCGTTTGCTCTGGTTTACTGAGAGATTCAGGTTAAGAAGAGAAACAAAACTGTAAGTACTCAAATACTGAAAAACTGGAGTTCCAGGGACCTGAGATGCAACTTTAGGTTTAATGAAAGTGAGGGACTAGGAAAGGAAGAAGGACCGAAAGCTGTGGTTGTGGAGGGAGATATTCAGAGTGGTGAAAGACAGTCCCTAAATCTTTAAAAATGATTGGAGAAGCAATACCTGTAATAGGATATTGAAGGTTTTCTGTCATAAGCAACTTCCAGATTTCTGTCCTAAGTGAGAACGTGGTTCACTCCCTTGAGGCAAGGAAGAAAAAGACTTCAGTGCTTACCCACTGCATGGAGAGCGGGCAAGCAGGACAGGACTTCATTTCCACACAGTTCAGGTTCAGTTGAAAGCAGTGCTGTAGAACGAGACTGCTGAGAGAAATGCTAACACTTACATAAGGGTTTTCCCCTGACAGAACCTGAGCACAGTGCTGAGTGGGCATTCAGCAGAGGAGAAGGTGCAAGCTCTGCCCATCAGTCATCTGCTGGCTGCTGCCTGAAGGGGCAGCACGTTTCTGTTAGCAGTGAGCACCAATAATTAGGGTCATACCTGCTTGAAAACCTTCTTCTGGATAATTGGGTGAAGATTTAAAGTTAGGTTAGATGGCATCGTTCCCTGCATTCCTTCGGGTGGGTGAGCAGCTCCATTGCCAGTAAGCCTTCTTGGCTTCTTCCTTTTAGGACAAGTCAGGCTTAAAAAAAGAACCGCCCACCCTTCCCTTCATTAACCTCTCAGTATTTTCTGCCTGAAAAAGATGTGGGAGCATGTGAAACCTGGTTTGAGCCTAATACTATTCACAATGTTCAAATGAATTTTTTGGAATCTTTATTACCCAGGAGGCCCATGGGGACCAGAAGAGTCCCTGCTGCTGCTAAGTTGTTTCAGTCGTGTCTGACCCTGTGCAACCCCATAGACGGCAGCCCACCAGGCTCCCCGTCCCTGGGATTCTCCAGGCAAGAACACTGGAGTGGGTTGCCATTTCCTCCTCCAATGCATGAAAGTGAAAAGTGAAAGTGAAGTCGCTCAGTCGTGTCCGACTCTTAGCGACCCCATGGACTGCAGCCCACCAGGCTCCTCCGCCCATGGGATTTTCCAGCCAAGAGTACTGGAGTGGGTGCCACCACCTTCTCCAGAGAAGGGTCCCTAGGTGCTACTACAAAAAGAAATGTCTAGCACAGGCCAGTCCTGCTCTCACATCTTGAAGGCAGTTGTTACAGTGATTGTTGCTACCTTCCTTCCAGAAATCCTATACAAAAGCAAGAATAGAAGTCAGGTTTTCAAAAGAGGATATGAAATAAGGGGTAGAATTTCATACCTGCATTATATAAACACACATATGTACATTTTCTCCTCAAAATGGCACACTCAGAATTAATCTTTTACTAAGCAAATTTTAAGCTTTTTTTTTTTTTTCCCTTCTGTTATGAGAACTGGAGTTAATGCCTGTGAAAGTATGGCTCTTAAAAAAAAAAAGAAAAGAAAGTATGGCTCTTCTCTGGCTGCTTTTGCATCCTGGACTGGTGCCCCTCTATAATATTCGTATAGGACAAAACCCAAAGCCTTTTCTATAGTGATCAGTTAAGGTAGAAAGAGATGTTCTTTTTGGTTTCCTAGAAAAACAAAAATTTTAAAGTTCATGTTAGAAGCTATATCTTCATGCTTGGTTGTTAACTATAATTTTTATTGTTTTACTAAGACCATAAACTCTGTGTTGGTTATAATAATGTATACCCTGTTCTTGAAGAACATTAGACCCCATATTTTGATGAAAAGCAGTTTATTGGTATTACCTCAAATGTCTAAAACACCATCAAATTTTCAGAGCTGCCTTGTTACCTTTATTTGTACAGATCAGTCTGGTTTGGGGTTCTTTGTCAAGAATAAAATGATCTCTTATTGAGAGAAATAAAAGGTTGTGTGTGTGTGTTTGGCTAGAATAGTGTTTCTCAAAGTGTGGTCCCTGGATCAGCAGCATCAGCATGGTTTGAAGAAGCCCAGTGCCCAGATTTTTACTGGAGGATGGTACATAGGCAATCTCTGCCTGACAGGTACCAAAATTCACACTCCCAGAAGGAAGGCATGTGTTCAGCATAAACTGTATTGTTTATAGAGACACCATAGGAACAGTGTGCTTGGCCAAGGGCCAACCTGAGATAGTCTTTTCAAAGGATAGAAGTGGGACCTGCTAGGTCTCTCTTCTTCACAATTGTGCGAAATAAGTTAGTATTTGATCCATTTATTTTATTTAGTTACTGATCTTGTGTTGGGGCTTCCCTGGTGGCTCAGTTGGTAAAGAATACGCCTGCAGTGCTGGAGACCTGGATTCGACACCTGGGTTGGGAAGATCCCCTGGAGGAGAGCATGGCAACCCATTCTAGTGTTCTTGCCTGGAGAATCCCCATGGACAGAGGAGCCTGGCAGGCTGCAGTCCATGGGGTCACAAAGACACGACTGAGCGACTAAGCACACACTGGTCTTGGTGTATGTCTATGTTACAATGTCCTTAGAATGTAAACTCTTTGAGGACAGACAGCATCTACCCTGTAAGCTATCAGACATCAAGATGAGTGCCATTTACACTGTGAGCCTATAATAAATCCTTTGCTTCTGCTCACACTCTCCCTATATTGCCTACTACATCACTTCTTGTTTAAATGCCTGCCGTTCTTCAATGCCATATTCAACTCCCCAACTTCACCATGAAGGTTTAACTGATTAGACTGTTGACTTTGAACTTTCCTTCTTCTGATTCTGGTGGTCTTGTGCTATCCATTTTAGTGCTAGATTTTATATGGCCTTAAAATTTCCCCTCATTTCTTCTTAAACTTATCTGTCATCTCCTGTCAAAATATAAACTCCTTAAAGCAGTCCAGTCTTTTCTGCTTTAAAGAGTAGTGGTTCTTAGATTAAAAAAAGAAGATTGATTAATGATGTAAATTACATAGAAAAACTAAAATGATTAGGCTTAGCATTCTTGTATTTTTAGATATTTAGAGGTAAATCAAACAAGCAGGCTTCTTTAGAAAAAGAGTAGTTAAGAAATTCTCTGATGGTCCAGTGGTTAGGACTCCATGCTTCCCCTGCTGAGGGCCCAGGTTCAGTCCCTGGTCAGGGAACTAACATGCTGCAAGCGATGCTGTGTGGCTAAAAACTAAAAGAGTGGTTAACCCCATAGATTTGATTAGATTATAATTGCAGAAAGGACACCTCCATTTTATAGAAACCTCTTGTGGTTTAAGTAAGGTAATGTTAGAAACCAAATCAATTAAAGTGGCCGTTAATTGTTAGCTAAGCCTCAGGTTTTAAGTTGTTTTGTGGGGTTAAAGAAGGTATGTTAAACCAGTAATTTTTTATTGTATGCTGTATTTTGCCAAATTTTTCCCCCCAAGCTGCAGTTCCAGGAAGCCACCATCATTCTAGACATAAAGTAGCTGTAATTAATCATGTCCTGCTTTCAGCCAACGAAATTGTAAATGTTCTATTAACCAGATTTTCAATTATCCATAGGACTCTGTCCCATTTGCCCTGGACAGGTAAAGACATTTCTGTTGTCATTTTATCATTATTGATATTCTGGAGACTCACCCTTTAAAATTGATCCCATTCAGCAGAGGATTTAGAACCAAGGATTAGGAATTAGAAATGCTAGCATATTTTTGATGGTATTATATTCTTGGTCAACTCATTTATCTGTTCTAATTTCTCCTGAGGAGATCTTGGCTAACTGCTTATATAGATACCAAATTTAGACTCCAGGATCCATGCAACACACTATTGCTGCCATTTGCAATGAATAAATCATCTTTTGTCTCCAATTTTGCAGGTGTAAAGAACTGAATAAACGGAGACCCCGCAGTTTGCTAGAGAAACTACGCTGGGTGACCCTTGGCTACCATTATAACTGGGACAATAAGGTACTCAGATTTTCTTGCTAATTCCATTGATTTTCATTTTTATGCTTCTTGGGCCCACATAGTTTGACTTCTTTCTGGCTAAGCTTAAAGTATCAGATTATCCATTTGTGGGAGGGTTTCTTTAATATATTCCCTCCTTTAAAATCCTTTTGATACAGAATCTGAAGAGGAATGAATAGTTTATCAAGAGAAAAGTACTTTTTCATGTGCTCTCAGATTATATTATTTCATCAGAATCCATTGATGCTTTCTCTGGGGAGGTTTCAGGGATATAGGTTTTTCTTTCCTGTATTCATGAGGAGTTTTCAATTATAATCTTTAGTTCCATTGTTATTTAGTGTTTGTTGATTATTTATTTTTTACATAATATGTGCCTGGAGTGAAAGAAGCTCCATGTCCTTACAGTGTTCTCTTCCATCAACTCACAAAAGAACTTTCAAAATCTAGATTCCTTTGACTGCTATATAAGGTCTGTGCAGGGGAGAGATGGGAAAGAATGTCTACAGTTAAAGTTCCATGTTTTCTTGAGGTACAATTTCTTCTTTCCTGACCCTTGCGCTTCGGAAAATGCCTCCTTTATCCCTGACATCTCAGTGCCACTTTTCTCAGGTGTTTGCCACCAAAAGGACTTAATTCTGAGGATAAAGTGAATCAAATTGGCATGAACCATCTTCCTACTAACCAGTTACTTAACAGCTCTGTAGTTTCAGTCAATCCAGCTTATGAATAAATTATTAACTACTCAGTAATAAATGTTGCTCAGAACTATTCATGATATAAGTCTTATTTTCAGTGATACAGCTTTAATGGAAAACCAGACATCTGTATTTGGGGAAATGGCCATGTGGTTTTCTTCTGGTTAGACAGCCTGGATTTGAATCCTGCCTTCAATATGGCTAGTGTCTAACCTCCCAAGATGATTTTGAGGATTAAACGATTAATGCCTTTATAGTGCTTACAATAGTGCCTGACTGTTCTAAGCAGTTAAATTCATTAACACAATAAATGTTAGCTTTTTGGTTTTTAAGGTACTAGTTTTATTGTAGATACTGTTATTTCCCAAGGACCTCAGAGTTAGCCTCACTTACTAAGAAAAGCATGGTGTGAAAAGAGTCAAAACACACTGAATGGTTCATCAGAGAAAAGTGGAGGAGAATTAAGAAGCAAGAGCAGTGCACAGGGAATTCGGTCGGGATAAAAGCCCAAAAGCTGACTGTTCTGTTACAGCAGAGGCGACCCAGTGCTGTAAGTAGTTTGTCTTGGACTAAAGGAAGGACTAAAACGAAATGGTAGAGAAAACCTTCTCTGCTGCTGCTGCTGCTGCTGCTAAGTCGCTTCAGTCGTGTCCGACTCTGTGTGACCCCATAGACGGCAGCCCACCAGGCTCCCCCGTCCCTGGGATTCTCCAGGCTAGAACACTGGAGTGGGTTGCCATTTCCTTCTCCAGTGCGTGAAAGTGAAGTCGCTCAGTCGTGTCCAACTCTCAACGACCCCATGGACTGCAGCCCACCAGGCTCCTTCATCCATAGGCTTTCCAGGCGAGAGTACTGGAGTGGGGTGCCATCGCCTTCTCCAAAACCTCTAACTACACTCATAATTTTGAGAAATTAAATAGGAGCTCTTATTTGTAGTACAGGAAAAAAGAGAAGAAAAAAGTAAAACAGATTCCAACTGAAGAGGCTTGGCCATCCATCAGAGACTTTCAGAAAAGTCTGATTTTTCTAATCAGATCTGAGGTTGATTGAGTAACAGGAGGACTGAGAGAGGAGCATCAGATCAAGGAGAAGTGTCGGCTGCTGCTGGCTCACGAAGCCCTCAGACCCGGCTGCTGCCTTGTTCTCAGAAATCGTGTGTGTTTTGTATGGAGAGTGTTCTGGCCTTTAAGAGTTGTGAGCCTTAGGTACAAAAAATAGAGGCAGTTCAGGAAGGTAAGTGCGGAAAATTACTTCCATTTTAAGGTCCTGACTTGACCATAGTGTAAGTCAGTTTAAATGTTTTGAGCATGTGAGCCCATCAGATTGACCATTGAAATCACAGGAAGCTATGTTGCAGACTAGTTCTTAATTGATACACTTTCTGCCTTCTGTCCCAGGATCCCATCCGGGATACATTACATTTAGTTGGCATGTTTCCATAGGTACCTCTTGGCAGTGACAGAGTTCTTAGTTGCCTTTTTACCTAAGAGAACTCTCATGTTTGGGATTAGAGTGGGGCTTCCCTGGTAGCTCAGCTGGTAAGGAATCCACCTGCAATGCAGGAGACTCCAGTTCAATTCCTGGGTTGGAAACATCCACAGGAGAAGGGATAGGCTACCCACTCCAGTATTCTTGGGCTTCCCTGGTGGCTCAGCTGGTAAAGAATCCGCCCGCAATGCGGGAGACCTGGGTTTGATCCCTTAGTTGGGAAGATCCCCTGGAGAAGGAAAAGGCTACCCACTCCAGTACTGTGTCCTGGAGAATTCCAGGGACTGTATAATCTGTGGGGTTGCAGAGTCAGACACGACCGAGCAGCTCTCAGAGAGAGGTGTGATTGCTCTGTACAGCTGACCCCGTGCGGGGTGAATTTGCCGGATCTGTCATTACGTAGCGTGGTGCCTACCATATCATAGGTGCTCGGTGTTTTGAATTGGCTCAATATCAGATTGCTGGATGCCTCAAAAATGTGTGGCTATTAAGAAGACAAACTTTTACTTTTGTGTATAAAAAGCTTTATGTATAAAAGAAATGGGCTACAAGGATATATTGTGCAACACAGAGAATATAGCCAATACTTTATAATAACTACAAATCGAGTATAATCTGTAAAAGTTTTGAATCACTGTGTTGTACATCTGAAACTAATATAATGTTGTAAGTCGGCTATACTTCAATAAAAAAAACTTTTAAGGGCTGTATTAATATTACATGTGGTAGGGAACAGACTTACGGTTGCCGAGGGGGAGGGGATGGGGAAGGGGGGAATGGGAGTTTGGGGGTAGCGGTGCAGGCTCTTGTATATAGAATGGATAAACCAACCACAAGGTCCTGGACAGCACAGGGCACTATATTCAGTAAACCGTAATGGAAAAGAAGGTAAGAAGGAAGTAGGCATAGGTATAACTGAGTCACTTTGCTGTACAGCAGAAACTGACGCAACATTGTGAATCACTCAGTCAACGTACTGCATGTAAATTAGGTGATTTTAAAGTGGTAATTAATCGTATGCCACAGTTTTCTCTTTTCCTGAGATCATTGTTTATTTTTCTTATTTTCCCTGCTTTTATCAAAGAGATACTCAGCAGATCATTATACACCTTTCCCTTCTGACCTGGCTTTCCTCTCAGAGCAAGTAGCTGCTGCCTGTGGATTTCAGGGTTTCCGAGCTGAAGCAGGTATCCTGAATTACTACCGATTAGACTCCACACTGGGGATCCATGTAGATAGATCTGAACTAGATCACTCCAGACCCCTGCTGTCATTCAGGTGAGTTGGGTCTAGGGATTTTGAATTACCTTTTATCATTTTATTCCTTTTTTATAAAGCATTTTTAAGCTTAAGTAAATAAAAACATTAAATTTTTTAAATGAGTGAACTTAATAATCTTTCACTTCTGGGCATCTTAGAAATGTACTGTAAGTAAAATTAACATCGACTTTTTGGGTAATGACCAAGTTACAATTAATATTTCTGTTTAAGATGCATGGATTCTGTCTTTCATAATGAGAGGTATTGTGAGTGTCTGTGGAATAGATGAGTGGTAAAGACCATAAGGCAAAGGGAGCGATCTTTTTGAAATAGAGAAGAGGAAAGCACAGAAGCCCGAGTAGTTTACTCTGCTTGTCTCCCTGAATGTAAGTTTATATTTTTGCAGAGTGCTACATCTCCAGAGGAAAGTGCCTGAACAGAATCTTCTTAACTGCCTTATCTTTAAAATGAACAGAAATGATAAATATCTAGTAAAGAACCCAAATAAATTTTTATTTGCTTGTTTAATTGCTTCAATCTATTTTACAGTAGTTCTGTGGTCTCTAATAAGTTTAAATAGCAGACCATGGACTAGTCGCTCACAGACACAAACCAGAAAAGAAGGATCTTAGCACACTTTAAAAAGGAGGACTGGGGCTTCCCTGGCAGTCCACTGGTTAGGACTTGGTACTTTCATGGCCATGGGTCTAGTCTCGATCCCTGATTGGGGAATTAAGACCCCATGAGCCACACAGCACACACACACCCTATCCCAAAAGGAGTATTTGAAGCAATGAGTATCATGCCGAAATTAGAAAACTAGTGCAGCTGGCAGTTAACTTTCCCAACCGTGGCTAACAACAGAAACTTACTACTGCGTGGTGTTTTACTTCACAGCTTCGGACAGTCTGCCATCTTTCTCCTGGGTGGCCTCAAAAGAGACGAAGCCCCCACCCCCGTGTTTATGCACAGTGGTGACATCATGGTGATGTCAGGTTTCAGCCGCCTGGTGAACCATGCGGTCCCGAGGGTCCTTCCCAGTCCAGAAGGGGAAAGCCTGCCTGGCTGCCTCAGGACGCCTCTCCCAGCTGACCTCCCCAGAGACTCGGTGGTGGATCCCTGTTCTGTGGAGGACTGGCAGGTGTGTGCCAGCTACTTGAAAACTGCTCGTGTTAACATGACTGTCCGGCAGGTGCTGGCTGTGGGTCAGGACTTCCCTTTGGAACCCATGGAGGAGAATAAAAGAGACATCGCCACAGAAGGTTCCTGCCATCTGGATGATGACAATAGCCAAGTCAAACGAGCGAGGTTAAACCCTGACTGCTGAGACTTGGAGAGCCCATTCTTGTACTCCGGCAGGTTCTACGGGAAATGGCTTTGCTGTTTTGTATTGCCATCGACTTTAGCACCAAGACAAGCCGAAAACACAGACAGGGAAAAACTCATCATTGATCACACTGTTGCCTTAGAACTCATCCTGAAGAGGAAGCTGATTAACCACTTTGTTAGAGAAGCGTTTGACATTGTCCAGTCCTGGTTAGGCTTTGGCGCTAATGCACGGAGAAGTCCGAGAAGGTCTGACTTTCCACAAGAGCCTTCTCAGCCTTGCCATCACCTTTGAGCGAGGTAGAAGTGCGTTTCCATGTCTCTGGAATCTTTAAATACCTCAGGTTTTGCTGATGGGAAACATTATTCTCCTTTCACCACCCTATCTAGAGATTTGTGGTAAAATTGTGGTTCCATGAACCGACCATTAGTCTTACCTTAATTCCAATCAACGTTGAATTCTTTGGACTTCTCTGGTCTTCACAGAAGAATCCTATACATATAACTGGAAATCACACCTCCTAGAAAAGAGATTAATCACAGCTATGTCTCTTGCCTAAAAGGTAAACACACATACACCCAAGGAAAGAGGAACAGTAGTTTCTCCAGATGTCTTTTGGGTCTGTAAACACTTCCGTTGGCTTTTAAATGCAATTTTAATTGTTGGACTAAAAAAATGCTAAGGGTATTCTGTAACTGTTTTCTCCATGAATAAACTTACTCAATTTTAAATTAAAGATCGGTATCTGTGTTTGAGGGTGAATGTATCTGGGATTAGTTTTTTTCCTATTTCCAGTTGCATATTGTTCATGCTGTTGAAGCCCTCTAGCTGTTTCTGCCCTAAGTAATCTTTGTAGCTGTCTCACAGGAGAGAATATTCCTTGACATTCTAGTCACTCTTTTGTTGTTGTTGTTGGATTATAGACAGTGTGGAAAATGCATGAAGCCCTGAGTTTTAATCTGTGTCCCCCCACTACTCAGTATATCCTGAGCCTTTAAGTTACCTTATGTTTCTCTGGACCTCAGTTTCCTCTTTCATAAAATGAAGATAATGTTCACTACCATCTTCCTAGATGGATGTTGCTATGTCAAACAGTAATGGAAATTTAGTGCCCCTTTCTAGGGACATGATATTGCCAATATCTTATTATTGTATAGACTCAGAAACACCCCAGCTTATCTGTGTGGATGACTGACCAGAAGCTGCTTTGTTACCTGCTGCTTGCGACACAATTTGCCAAACTTTGATTTCTCCTCTGTCCTGCCCTTTTTTTTTTTCTTGAGTGTTAAATAATTGAGTTTATATTGTAATCTTTGGTGGGTTTTTTTTACAGGAATAAAAATTAACAGATTCATCCTTTATGTGTAGCTGGATTCTAAAATTAGTTCATAATAGGATAATTTTATATAATTAAAATTACCACCGAGAAAAAAAATCCCTTAAATTTTCCGTGATATATATTATATGAACACTGTGTGCATTATGTGTGACTCACTGAAAACCAACATGTCATTCAGTAAATCAGCAGTCAGCTTACCCTTCAGCATTTGAATAGGTGGTTCTTTAGTCAGCGGATTGTCAGATGAAGGTGTTGGCTCGTGGTCAGGGACAGTATTTTACAAACAGCGCGTGTTCAAACTGCTTATGGAGTGAGGTGCGTGCGCTGTGAGAAGCAGACCCGCCAAGAGGACAGCAGGCCCCTCATCAGCCAGGCTTCCTCCAAGGCTGTGCCTGTGGACTCGTCTGGGAGGTGGAGGGGGCTCAGCAGGACTCTTTGCACAATTCAGTTCTCGTTTTTATGTATATTTACTTCTGTGAGGCACATATACTTGAAGATGTATGTAATGCAACTCCACTTTGACACAGGAAATTACACAACTCAAGAAAAAGGGAATAAACTGGTAATGACTCGTACCCAATTTTTAGTTGTCTACCAGAAATTTTCTAAGTCAAGGGTCAACAAACTAACTCACCTCCTGTTGTCATATAACTATGAATAGTGTTTGCATTTTTAAATGAAAAGGGGCGGATTAGAAGAAGATTAGTGATACATGAAAATTATATGAAATTCTTGTCCATAAATAAAGTTTTATTGGAACACAGCCATACTTAATTCATTTACAAGTTATCTGTGGTTGCTCTCATGCTCAAATGACAGAGTTGAATAATTGTAACACAGACCACGTAGCCTACAAAATCTAAAAGATAGGATCCAGCCTCTGTGGTAAGTTTGCCAACAGCTGGAAAGGAAACCAGACCCCTCGAAAGGGACCTGAAACCAAGAGAAAAGACCAAGTGGAGGATTTTTCTTTTCTTTATTATTTTATATAAAAAATGCCAGGATAGATATTCAGTGTGATCTGGGATATCTGCGGTGTCAAGAGTCATGAATGTTAGGTCTGGGGAAATTGCCACACTAATACTCTGCAGGTGGGAAAGTAACTTGCTATAACCTCTGAGGCTCACTTTGGCATCCTGTAACCTGTAATGAATTCTGCATCCCAGTTTGGTCAGGGCAGTCCTCAGTGATGTTTCCTTTTCCTCTCAGAAGGGTTCTGGTTTGATGACAAATTATACGGTCGTCTTAATTATGTTTTAAAATCTGTACCACCTGACCCAGTAGATTTCACTTCTAGTTGAGTCTAAGGAGGTAATTAGAGCTGTCTGCAAGATTTTTGTGGAAAAACATAATAGTGAAAGTTCGAAATAAACTCCAGAGACAGGAGTCAGTTGATTAAATTCATGTATGTATGCAGTAAATGGTTTTTGTGCATTTTATTCTTTCCACAAAGCACTTGGCTTTGTGGTGTTTATTTCCTTGTGGAAATGACATAACCATACACTGGAGAACTAAAGCCGTTAAAATTCACGTCTTGGAAGAACAAGTAGAGATATGAGGAAATACTTGTATTTAATGAGAAAATTCAGTTATGAAACCATGCATAGTAATCTAATTCTGTACAGATTGTTTGCTATTTTAAAAAAGTGGAAGGCTTTGTATACCAAAGTGTGGATGATGGTGGGAGTATAATTGATGTTTCTTTTATTTGTGCTTTTCTGTATTTCTAATTTTTTGATTGAAAATCTTTTTAAATCATTTTTAAAATACAGCACGCTTGAATTTCTTTTAAAAAAATACTGTCTTACCTAGTAGTTCTGCCTCTGCTTGAAATATATTAGAATATAAATCTTAGGACATAAACATTGTCTAACAAGAGGAGCTTGTTTGATGAAGCTGTTTTATGTAATAAGATACTATATAAACAATATCACGTTTTAGAGATCTCTTCAGTGATCAGAAGAAATGCTCGATATGTTAACTGAAAAACAGCTTAAAAACAGTATATACAAGCATTTTACCAGTGTGTTTTGTATGTGCACAAAAAAGGCTGGAGGGTTATAATATATCTTGCAGATTTTCTACAGCAGCGTAGATTGGTCTTTGGAAGAAGGCTTTGGGATGCGTTCTGGAAAGGGGCAGGCAAGGTGCACAGTGCACTCAGCAGCAGCAGCTTTGTAAAGTGTCTGCTTGCTAAGTGCCCTCATCAGTGCCCTTCCAAGCTCAGAGGGACCCATCAGGCCCAGAGGGATCTGCTCACTGCTCTTGGTTTATTATTTCAGGAGAGCTGCTTTGTTTCCAGCACCCTTCATCAGGTTTTTCCTGAAGGATCCCAGGCCCACAGTGAGACAGAGATACGTTCAACAGACAGACTCAGCAAGACTTGGCTTGCCATGTTCTGATTTTTCCAATTTTTCACTAAAGTGAAAGTGAAAGAGAGTGAAAGTCGCTCAGTCCTGTGCGACTCTTTGTGACCCCACGGACTATACAGTCCATGGAATTCTCCAGGCCAGAATACTGGAGTGGGTAGCCTTTCCCTTCTCCAGGAGATCTTCCTAACCCAGGGATCAAATCCAGGTCTCCCACATTGCGGACGGATTCTTTACCAGCTGAGCCACCAGGGAAGCCCAAGAATACTGGCGTGGGTAGCCTATCCCTTCTCCAGCGGATCTTCCTGACGCAGGAGTTGAACCAGCGTCTACTGCACTGCAGGCGGATTCTTTACCAACTGAGTTTTCAGGGAAGCCCACTTTTCACTAAGCTGGACAGTAAAGAATCTGCCTGCAATACAGGGGACCTGGGTTCGATCCCTGGGTCAGGAAGATGCCCTGGAGAAGGGAATGGTTGCCCACTCCAGTATTGCCTGGAGCATTTCATGGACAGAGAAACCTGGCAGGCTACAATCCATGGGGTCGTGAAGAGTTGGACACGACTGAGCAACTAACACTTTGCTTTCAACCTGGTCTTAAGCCCTTTTCTGTTTTCACTTAATCTAAAAGGTTGGTTTATTAGAGCAGGGGAAAAAAAAATAAAAATCCTAATACCCTAGGTATATTCTGGTAAGGCAAATTAGACTGGTAATGAGGTGGAAAGGAGTCCAAGGAATGGTTATTGATCTCAGTGTGAGTGAAGGGCTGGCAGACATCAGTAGGAAAGACACCTCACCTGTTTCCTCTGCTTCAAAGATTACAGTGGAAAAAGCAAGGCAGATCTAGTTTCTTAGCCTGGGTAGTAAATGTTTATTGATATTGCTTTTGATCAACTATCCTCTCCAAACTTGAGCCCTCATGAAGATAAGTTTGTTGGCTGTCAATTAGTTTTATCGGTAAAACAAATTTTTGACTATATCTGTCCATCCTAAAGGAAATCAGTCCTGAATATTCATTGGAAGGACTGATGCTGAATCTGAAACTCCAATACTTTGGCCACCTGATGCGAAGAACTGACTCATTGGAAAAGACCCTGATGCTGGGAAAGATTGAAGGCGGGAGAAGAAGGGGACGACAGAGGATGAGATGATTTGATGGCATCACCGACTCAATGGACATGAGTTTGAGCAAGCTCCAGGAGATGGTGAAGGGCAGAGGAGCCTGATATACTGCAGTCCATGGGGTCGCAAAGAGGTGGACACGACTGAGCAACTGAACAGCAACAATAAAATCACCTGGGTGAGGCCTGCCTTCACTACCCTATTCAAAATCTCAGTCCCACTGGTGTTCCTCATCTTCTTTACCACACTCTCTTTTCCATAGGATTTATGACATAAAACTGCATTATAAGAAATAAGGAAATAATTTTATTGTCCCCCCCACACTAGATTCTGAGTTCCCTAGTTCTCTAGAAGAGTGGCTGGTACATAGTAGTTTCTCACTGTACATCAATACCTGTTGACTGAATGGGTGCCCGGTGTTGACAGGGTGTGTGAGAATGAGCCTGCATACATTCAGATCAGATCAGATCAGTCGCTCAGTCGTGTCCGACTCTTTGTGACCCCATGAATCGCAGCACTCCAGGCCTCCCTGTCCATCACCAACTCTCGGAGTTCACTCAGACTCACGTCCATCAAGTCAGTGATGCCATCCAGCCATCTCATCCTCTGTCATCCCCTTCTCCTCCTGCCCCCAATCCCTCCCAGCATCAGAGTCTTTTCCAATGAGTCAACTCTTCGCATGAGGTGGCCAAAGTACTGGAGTTTCAGCTTCAGCATCATTCCCTCCAAAGAAATCCCAGGGCTGATCTCCTTCAGAATGGACTGGTTGGATCTCCTTGCAGTCCAAGGGACTCTCAAGAGTCTTCTCCAGCACCACAGTTCAAAAGCATCAATTCTTTGGCGCTCAGCCTTCTTCACAGTCCAACTCTCACATCCATACATGACCACAGGAAAAACCATAGCCTTGACTAGACGAACCTTTGTTGACAAAGTAATGTCTCTGCTTTTGAATATACTATCTAGGTTGGTCATAACTTTCCTTCCAAGGAGTAAGCGTCTTTTAATTTCATGGCTGCAGTCACCATCTGTAGTGATTTTGGAGCCCAGAAAAATAAAGTCTGACACTGTTTCCCCTGTTTCCCCATCTATTTCCCATGAAGTGGTGGGACCGGATGCCATGATCTTCGTTTTCTGAATGTTGAGCTTTAAGCCAACCTTTTCACTCTCCACTTTAACTTTCATCAAGAGGCTTTTTAGTTCCTCTTCACTTTCTGCCATAAGGGTGGTGTCATCTGCATATCTGAGGTTATTGATATTTCTCCCGGCAATCTTGATTCCAGCTTGTGTTTCTTCCAGTCCAGCGTTTCTCATGATGTACTCTGCATATAAGTTAAATAAACAGGGTGACAATATACAGCCTTGACGTACTCCTTTTCCTATTTGGAACCAGTCTGTTATTCCATGTCCAGTTCTAACTGTTGCTTCCTGACCTGCATACAAATTTCTCAAGAGGCAGATCAGGTGGTCTGGTATTCCCATCTCTTTTAGAATTTTCCAGTTTATTGTGATCCACACAGTCAAAGGCTTTGGCATAGTCAATAAAGCAGAAATAGATGTTTTTCTGGAACTCTCTTGCTTTTTCCATGATCCAGCGGATGTTGGCAATTTGATCTCCGGTTCCTCTGCCTTTTCTAAAACCAGCTTGAACATCAGGAAGTTCACGGTTCACATATTGCTGAAGCCTGGCTTGGAGAAATTTGAGCATTACTTTACTAGCGTGTGAGATGAGTGCAATTGTGCGGTAGTTTGAGCATTCTTTGGCATTGCCTTTCTTTGGGATTAGAAGGAAAACTGACCTTTTCCAGTCCTGTGGCCACTGCTGAGTTTTCCAAATTTGCTGGCATATTGAGTGCAGCACTTTCACAGCATCATCTTTCAGGTTTTGGAGTAGCTCAACTGGAATTCCATCACCTCCACTAGCTTTGTTCATAGTGATGCTTTCTAAGGCCCACTTGACTTCACATTCCAGGATGTCTGGCTCTAGGTGAGTGATCACACCATTGTGATTATCTGGGTCGTGAAGATCTTTTTTGTACAGTTCTTCTGTGTATTCTTGCCGTCTCTTCTTAATATCTTCTGCTTCTGTTAGGTCCATACCATTTCTGTCATTTATCGAGCTCATCTTTGCATGAAATGTTCCCTTGGTATCTCTGATTTTCTTGAAGAGATCCCTAGTCTTTCCCATTCTGTTGTTTTCCTCTATTTCTTTGCATTGATCGCTGAAGAAGGCTTTCTTATTTCTTCTTGCTATTCTTTGGAACTCTGCATTCAGATGTTTATATCTTTCCTTTTCTCCTTTGCTTTTCGCTTCTCTTCTTTTCACAGCTATTTGTAAGGCCTCCCCAGACAGCCATTTTGCTTTTTTGCATTTCTTTTCCATGGGGATGGTCTTGATCCCTGTCTCCTGTACAATGTCATGAACCTCATTCTATAGTTCATAGGCACTCTTATCTATCAGATCTAGGCCCTTAAATCTATTTCTCACTTCCACTGTATAATCATAAGGGATTTGATTTAGGTCATACCTGAATGGTCTAGTGGTTTTCCCTACTTTCTTCAATTTAAGTCTGAATTTGGCAATAAGGAGTTCATGATCTGAGCCACAGTCAGCTCCTGGTCTTGTTTTTGCTGACTGTGTAGAGCTTCTCCATCTTTGGCTGCAAAGAATATAATCAATCTGATTTCGGTGTTGACCATCTGGTGATGTCCATGTGTAGAGTCTTCTCGTGTTTTTGGAAGAGGGTGTTATGACCAGTGCATTTTCTTGGCAAAATTCTATTAGTCTTTGCCCTGCCTTATTCCATATTCCAAGGCCAAATTTGCCTGTTACTCCAGGTGTTTCTTGACTTCCTACTTTTGCATTCCAGTCCCCTATATTGAAAAGGACATCTTTTTGGGGTGTTAGTTCTAAAAGGTCTTGTAGGTCTTCCTAGAACCGTTCACCTTCTTCAGCATATCATCAGTGTTTCATGCAATTTTGAGCCAGCACTTCTAGGTATCTTCCCTATAGAAAAGCCTGTCCAGGCACAAAATGATACATGTAAGATGTTCATTCCAGTGTTCACAACAGTGGAAAACTGGAAACAACCCAAATGTTAACCAGTGGGGAAAGAGTTGTTTGGATTATGGTTCATACACACTATGGAATATTAATACTATGGAGCCCTTCACAAGAATGTACAGACATGAAAAGTGCTCTCAGATATATTGGATATCTTGGTTAATGAAATTTTCAATAACTTTCAATTGGTTATTGAAAAACATGAAATGGTAGAATTCTATGTACAGTGCACCAACTAATATGTAAAACCTAAACACGACTATCGTCTGTAGATACATGTACCTGTGTGTAAAGATGGGAAAAAAGATGCATCCAAATGTAGTGGAAGGAGGAGGACGGGAAGGGAGTTTTTACTTTCTAGGTATTGTGTGTGGTCTGATTTTTTTTTTATATAAGAACATATTTGTGCACTACTCATAAATTTTTAAAATTATATAGCAAACCCTGTAAAGAATTGTATGCAGTAATTACATGAAAAATGGAGGAAATTCATCTTTTTTTCCCCAGACTCTCTGTAAGTTTCCTCTTATAAATAAGAACAGGTACTCTGTTAAGTGGACTTCCCAGGCGGTTCTAGTGGCAGAGAACCTGCCTGCCAGTGCAGAGACTCGGGTCCAGTCCCTGGGTCAGGAAGATAGATCCCCTGGAGGAGGCCATAGCAACTCACTCCAGTATTCTTGCCTGGAGAATCTCATGAAACAAGGAGCCTCACAGGCTACAGTCCATAGGGTTGCAAAGAGACACGACTCAATCAACTTAGCAGGCACACACTCTGGTAAGTGATGCAGAAAGCACAGTTTCAGCTACTCCCACAAAGATTTCTGGATTGGGTTCTCCAGGGGCTGACTAGGGAATGTATGATTCTATCCATCCAGGCAAGAGAACCAGCCTCCATCGTGTTTGGGTCTGTCCTGAGCTCAGGTGGCTCATCGCACCTGGAGACCTTATTCTCCATCCACCATGGAAACACCAACGTGGGCTTTGGTTGCTAGGGCGGTAAATAGTCAGCCTGAAGGTTGAACCAACTGGTGAGGGCCACAGTCGTCCTCTGAAAAGGATTACTATATTCTAGGGATGTTACTGGACAGATGAAATTGAAGTCTGCAGGGCCCTAAATTTATTATCTGTTAGCTCTGTGGTGAGGGAAAGCAGGAGGAGAGACCAAATCTGCTGTTTGGGGCACACTGGTGCGCGTTCGTGCACGTCTACTTTTCCTGGGCATAGCACGTGTTCCCTTTTGTTAGGTGTTAACTGTCCTATCCCCAAAGTGACATTAGGCCTGAACATGTGCCCAACCCTTGGCCAGCTACTCCCACTGCTCCCATCAAAAGGAATCAAGCACTTCCTCGGAGTGACCAGTTAGAGGCCCTACACACTTTGCTTCTTCATTTTTAGGTGGTGTTCAACACAAAGGCTCTAGTCTCAACAGCTGGAAAACACTCAAGTAACCACCTTGCCTGGGTTCTGGCCATGGACAATTCTTCTCTTATCTCTGAAGACAACCATGCCATGTCTGTGCTGTTATCCAACTAGTCCTGCCTTTGGAAGGATCACTCCAGTGGTGGAAGAACTGCCTACACGCGTTGAGGAAACACCAGCGTTGCTGCCGTCAGGCAGGCAGCAGCAGCCCTTGGTATTTATTAATCCAGCATCTCTGCAGCATGAGTCACTGTGTTTTGTGAATGTGATGGGCACTGTTTCTGCCCTCGGGGCTACAGTGAGTGGGAGAAACACCTCCGTGAACAGGTAATTAAATGTGCCGTGATGAGCCAAGAAAAAGGTGCAGCCGGAGGGGCATCCAACAGAGCTGGGAGGAAAAGGCTTCCTACAGGAAGGGACATAATAGCTGGCGAAGAATGAGCTGGCCTCAGCTTCACTACCCTCCCGTGCGGCTAAAGACCTTTTATTATCTCTATTGTTTCTTTGGTCTTATGGGAACAAAAGCGTCTGGAAACTTTTGAGGACCTTTTCACACCTTAATAGTTTATGATCCGGTAGGATTCATTCATTCTATTCACAGCCCTTAGCAATGTCTGCTGTCATGCCTTTTGTTCTCTTATGTGGGTCCTCCAAACAAAAAGCTAAGAGCAGGCTTTCCTTGTGTTGTTCACTGATAATTCCCTGACATCTAGAATATTGCTTGTATGTGCATGCATGCTAAGTCACTTCACTCATGTCTGATTCTTTGCAACCCTATGGGCTGTAGCCTGCTAGGCTGCTCTGCCCATGGGATTCTCCAGGTAAGAATACTGGAGTGGGTTGCCATGCCCTCCCCCAGGGGATCTTCCCCACACAGGGATCGAACCCAAGTCTCTAAGACTCTTGAGAGTCCCTTGGACTGCAAGGAGATCCAACCAGTCCATCCTAAAGGAAATCAGTCCTGAATATTCGTTGGAAGGACTGATGCTGAAGCTGAAACTCTAATACTTTGGCCACCTGATGTGAAGAACTGACTCATTGGAAAAGACCCTGATGTTGGGAAAGATTGAAAGCGGGAGAAGAAGGGGACGACAGAGGATGAGATGGTTGGATGGCATCACCGACTCAATGGACATGAGTTTGAGTAAACTCCAGGAATTGGTGATGGACAGGGAGGCCTGGCGTGTTGCAGTCCATGGGGTCTCAGAGTCGGACATGACTGAGCGACTGAACTGAACTGAGAAGCCCATTGCTTGTACATAGCTGCTCAATAAAATACTGTTGAATGATGGAAGAAAAATTTCCCAGGCAGCCTTTTGTGAGGGATTTACTGTTTATCCTGAGCAGGGATGTGGCTAGCAAAGGTACTTCCAGTGTCATCAGCCTAACCCTATCCAAGTGCTCCTCCTGCTTTAATGAGGAACCATTCCGCTGTAAGACACAAGCCTATCAAATTACGAAAAGTACCCAGGGGCAGGAAATGCAGAGCCTCCCTGAGAACTGCTGCTGCTGCTGCGAAGTCGCTGCAGTCGTGTCGGGCTCTTAGCGACCCCACGGACTGCAACTTACCAGGCTCCTCCGTCCATGGGATTTTCCAGGCAAGAGTACTGGAGCGGATTGCCATTGCCTTCCCTGAGAACTAGAGGCCGAAAAGTCCCCCGGACCACAGCAGCTCCCATACTTCCTCCCTTCCTCTCCCTCCCCAGTCTCTGCCTGTGTCTGCTTCCTGGGATGGCAGACCTTTTTCTGATTTTCCTTACACAGAGCTGCCCCTGAAGTTGCCCCTTCAGCCTTCCAGGTTGGATACAAATAGGTAATTAACCCGGATCCAAACTGCTGGAAGAAAATCTGCTCAATATTCTTCTGGTCCCTCGTGGTCCCCGGTCTGGTCAGCAGTGGCCAGAGATGCTGGGACACTTTCCTCATCAGAATCAAAGGTAGGATACAGGACTTCCCTGGTGGCCCAGTGGTTAAAGAACCTGCCTTTTAATGCAGGGGACACAGGTTCGATCCCTGGTCAGGAGCTAGGATTCCACAGGCTGAGGAGCAGCCAAGCCCATAGGCCACAACTACTAAGCCCATGTGTCCCAGAGCCCTTGCTCTGCAACAAGAGAAACCGCTGCCATGGGAAGCCCGAGCAGTGCAACTAGAGAAAGCCTGTGCACGCCAAAGAGCCAGCACGGTCAGAAATAAAGAAATCAAAGGAAGGATAATGGGTGGAAGGAAAGGAAATGATTAGTGGAAGAAATGATTGGCATCTCTACCGACATGCATCGTACAAATTTCCTTCTAGAATGAAGTGCTGGAGAAAGTTAACCCCAGATCACTAGACCAGGAGATAACAGAAGGGGGAACCTATCCATGGCTTTGTCCAAGCCCCTTCACCAGAGGTTATACTCTCAGGGCTCCCCCAGACAAAATTCATCAGTTGCCCCCGTGACATCCCTGCTGCTTGTTGCCTCTTGGGCTTTGTTGAAAGGTGGGAGATGGGGGTGAGTCATCTGCTGCCCCCGCAGCTCCATTGCTTGGGAGACCAGAGGTGACTGAGGCGCTTTCAGCCAGAAAAATATAATTTAAGGCCTTGGCATCTGGCTGGGAGCAGAGAGCTGTGTTGCCATGGCAATGCCTCGCTTCATTTAACAGCAGCATATCCCCAAGTTTGGTCACATCCACACTCAGGCACATACAGCTCCCTGTCTGCGGCCCCCACGACACGCACACACATACCTCTGGCAGAAATCCCTCTGCAGAAGTGAAACCCATTCCTGAGCCTACCTCCCCGTCATAGACACCCACGCCCACACCCTTTCCTGCAGTACCTCGGCCAATCGTGTGGGCTGCAAAAGCACCCCCAGACGGCACGGAGCCCTCCAGGGAATTTAGAGGGCCAGATGAGTGCAGAGCCCCTGTGACAGGTCCACGCGGAAGACTGCTGGGGATCCTTATGCTTTCCGGCCTTCCTAACACACATCCGTCTTCCTTTATAAATCTCCTTTATGCATCTCCAACCCCTTGTAAATCTCTAACCCTTTAATGACTCCCAAGAGCATAGGAAAGAGAGGAATAGTGGCATCTGGTGCACAAATGCAGTATATTTTCTAAAGAGGAAAGGGGTTAGGCCAAAACCCTGCAGGTACTTATCCAGAGACCCCTAAGCACCTGCTAAGCTTCTGTTTCTGGCCCTCCCTTAACTCAGGCAGCAGTGGACAGGATGGATCAGGGCAGGGAGACCTGGGAGCACAAGGATGTTCATAGCAATGCTATTTGAGGCAGGGAACAACCAGATACAGACTAAACGTCCTTTTGCAAGGAATAGGTAAATAAATTTAGAGAAAGAGAAAAGAAAGAAACTATAGATATTTCACCAGATTCCCAATGATAAGAAATAAAATGTCATCAGACTTGGAAATAGCTGCAAATGTGAAATAGATGTGCATATTATTACTGAGCTATCAAAATGGATGATGGGGATTGTCTGTTCTCTTCTGGATCTCTGCCACTGCTTGCTGATCATTAAGTAATTTTCAGAACCACATTTCCACCCGTAAAATGTAATGATTCTCTTTGATGAGGTCTTTGTGAAAAAAAAAAAAAGAGTGATGATTTCACACTTACACAATATTCCTGCAAAGACGGTTTGGTCCACTGGCATTGACGATTTAATAAAATAGTGCCCACAAAGGCAAAGAAAAAGAAGATGAACTAAAGAGAAAACAGAGCACCTCCGTTTTAACATGGCAAGTTTAAAGCATCACAATTCCCAACATGTCTTGTTATGTGCAGAGCATGGTGCAAAGCATCAAGTTCCCGGGACACAACAGGGAGAAGCAGAAAAAGAACTGAGACTATTAGAAAGATGCCAGCAATGAGTTGTCACCTGGGGTGCCAAACCCACAGGGAAGAAGAGGTCCCAGGTCGCACGCCTGGGATAGGACCACAGACAGGTGGAAGGGAAGGCTGTGGAGAAGGGAACTTCTTCCTCACTCCTGACATTTTCTTCCAGAGAAGGAAGCTTAACTAGTGGAACTTCTGGAACTCTCTCTGCCCCACTGCTCCAGTGACTTGCTGTTAACTTTGGCAAGAGTACTTGGGCCCCCTTGACTCCGCCCACATCTTGTTTCTCTTGGGTAACTAACTGTTCTCCCCACCTTCTTGCTTTTACTCTTTTTTTTTTTTAAGGAGTAGGCATTTTACTTATGTATTTCAGAACAATAAAGACTTTTATTACACGAACTGAGGTAGGAGGCAAGAGGGTTTATTTTTGCTTTTTTATTTATTCTGTTTTTTTGTTTTTTTTGAGACTTGCAGGATCTCAGTTCCCCAACCAGGGACTGGACCTGTGGCCCCTGCATTGGGAGTGCCAAGTCTTAACCACTGGACCGCCAGGGGAGTGCTTACTTTTACCCTTAAAGAGCAGGAGGTCTGTCTCCAGTCAGGTCTGCTTAAATTCTGGGGCTCGGTATTAGCAAATTCCGTTGCCTAAGAATGGTCTCTGACCGCCAATAGAGGTACTATTTCACCTTCCATACTTACTTTTGTTTTACACCTTGACTTATGCAAAACTCAGGTGGAAATAAGAATGCTAACACTTGGGAGCCACTTGAAGCCTGTCGTGGTTATCCGCTGCGGCATAACAAACTCCCCGCAGACTTTGTAACTTAAAATGACAAGTGTGTTATGTTTCCCAGGGGTGGCTTAGCGGAACGGTCATGAGGCTGCAGGTCAGGCTGCCGTGGTCTGAAGCTTGTTCAGAGCCAGAGCATCAGCTTCCAGCGTGGCTGTTGGTCAGAGGCCTCAGCTCCTCCCTCTGCAGCCTCTCCGCAGGGCTGCCTGTGGGCCCCTGACACAGGAAGGCTCCTCCAGGGCAGTGATCTAACTGACAAAGTGGGGGACATCACCAGGCCTTTATAACCTAGCTTCCAAAGTCAAACGCCATCACTTTTCTCTGTATTCTTTAGAAGGGAGTCCAGCCCAGAAGGGGAATTCAGCTCCATCTCTCCAGAGGAGTGTCAAAGAACTCAGGGATCATTCTTTTAAGAACCACAGAGTCCTCAACAGAGGAAAAGTGACTCTTCTGTCTCACGTAAGAAGCCAGGCAAGAGCTGGAGAAGGAGACGCCATTCGTTCAAGCAGTTTTTTTGTTTTTGGCTGAGCCTGCCTGGTGGCACGTGGGATCCTTGTTCCCTAACCAGGGATCAAACCTGTGTCCCTGGCACTGGAAGTGCAGAGTCTTCACCAATGGACAGCCAGGGAATTCCCCCTTCAAACAGCGTTTATCGCCCACTAGCTTGTGGGCTTCACACTAGAGATCACGTGGAAGGACGAATAACACAAGGCCCTTCACTGAGTATCTGGTGAGACCGGACACTTCTTTGACTCCCTCCTTTGACCATGGCCCTCCCCTCAAGGCGACTCATCCACAGGCCCTGCAGAGGGGCCTAGCCAGAGTACTGCACCCCCTTCTAGACTGTGCTCTGAGCAGCCAAGACCCCCAAATGCGCTTCCCAAATGGCCCAAGCCTCCTAACTGCGCCTTGCAGTCCTCATCCTCAGGGTCATTTTCCCACCCAGGTATGCACCCCCGGCCCACGGGCTACTTGCTGGGGTGTGGACGAAGCTTGGTCATGCAGACTGGGGTGTGCTTTATACATGGCGTGGAGGTGAGGAAGGGACAAGAAGAGAAGGAGGATGGGCCGGGGGGGTGGGGGGTGGCGGCCAGACGAGAGGTCAATTGTTAGACGCACGCAGGCCAAGGTGCCCACAGCACACCAGGGGTGTTCCTTTTCTTCCTAGCTTGCCAGTGCCCTTGTCTATCATCTAGCAGGCCTGTCTCAGCCAAGGGCCGATGTGGGTCGGACTTTGGCTCCCTTGGAAGCATCCCTTTGCAGCCAGGGACCAGCAGAGCATCAAGAAGCAGTGAGGTGGCACTTCTGAGCCCAGGCCTCCCTCTAGTGACCAGTCCGGGGACAACAGCGAGAGGCTCCTGGCCACTCTTCTGAATGGACGCCCCTTCCTGAACCTGCTTTCCAAAAATGGTATCTGATCCTGTGGTGCTTGGCTTAGACACCTCAAAAACAAAGCAAAATTTCTCAAGCTCCATGGCCCCTGCATCGATCTTCGAGGGAAAAGCAACGCCCACGCCTCTGTCCAGTGGACAAGGTCCTTCCCAGAGCCAGCCGCCCCCCGCCGCCCGCCCCATCCGCACCACCACCTCACCCCAACCTCGCCTCCAGCACAGTGCTCACCCTTGCGCTTCGGTCAGGCCAGAGGGCTCGCTCTTCCCCACTCACCAAGTGCTTTTGAGCCTCTCTTCTTTTGCTGGCAGCAAACAGCCCACCTCTGCTCATCAAACAGACTCTTACTCCCACCAAAAGACTCACTTAGCTTCTCTGTGGCTCCCCTGGGGGAGAATTCTCGACCTCTCAGAGGGTCTCTTTGAGTGCTTTTCTACAGAACAGCGGCTAACGCGGACTGAGCCATAATGCCAGTCCCAGCACTGAGGCCTCTAGTGACATTATGTCATTGAATCCTCACTAGAACCCCAAAGCCAGGAGCTATGAGCATCCCCATTTTACAGACCAGGAAACTGACAGGAGCAGGGTTAATCGTACGCCCGTGGACACACCAACAGCACATGAGAGTCTTATTCCCATGGACACACCAGCAGCCACCATGCGCTCTTGAGCTCCAAGCTGCCTCCTCTGAGCGTGGCTTGTGCATGGACTTGAGGGCCCCTGTGACTCCTGCCTGGAAAGGCCTCAACCTAGTTTCTGAGCCAATGGCAGACAGAAAGGGTTGGCTTTGCCTCCCACGCCTTTTCTCAGGTCCTCTGGTTCTCTGAATCTTGATTCTGACTGAATCTCTCATCTTGTTCCAGATTCAAAGCCAGTCACACATTGTTAATAAGGAAGGGCAGACCCATGGGCATAGTTTGCAGTTTAAAGATTAACTAAGAATAAGAAACAGGGTGTAACTTTGAGCTGGTTGCCAAAACAACTGATTCTTAATTCCCATCTCTAAATTAATAAACCCAAGTCAGCCAGGACCATCAGGGTTTGTGCTGACCCAGCCAGCTGCTCCCAAAGGAGGGCTGCCCACAGTCCCCACTGTCCCCCGTCCCCGGCAGAACCAGCCTGTGTCCCCAGGCCCCCCACCCCCGGCCCCTTCTTCCTCCCGACGGCATTCTCTGCTCTCTGTCCTCTAATTTAGGCAACAAGCACTAAGGAAACACTTTTTTGTCCACCCAAAGTACTCGAGTTACTAGGTTGTTACCGTGTCTTCCTTTTTTTTCTTCAAAATGAAAATACAGGATTTTGTTTAAAAATTCTTCCTGATTATGAAAGTAATACAGTCTGGTGAAAATACAAGCACACACATGTTTACAGTAGAAAGTAAAAGTTGCCAGCCCTTCCACCAGAACAAGATAATCACTGTTTTCAGTTTAGTTTCTAGCATTCCACATGTGTGTATGTGATTCCATATTAATCTGAGTTGTAAATGAAGACTTTTCTCATGGTAATTTCATTCCAGCAGTCCTGGGTTGAAGTGATGCTGCTGCTATAAGATCCAGGTCAAGAACCATCCAGATTCACCCAAACAGAATTTTCCAGCTTCCATCGGGAAGGGTTAAGAAGAGGGAACCTTTGGTTCCAGAAGATTCCTGAGGTCCTTATACCGATTGATCATAAAAGGTCTGTGTGTAAAGTGACCTTTACTAAAGCCATAGATAGGAAGTCTTTTTTATACCATTTCCTCAGAGCCAGGCTCCTACTTACTCATATCACTAAAACTAAGGGAGCCCACTGATGCGGTATTTCCCTTCACAGTAAGGAAACTCTGCTCTCCGGGGTACTTTGCTCTCTTTTCTTTAGAACTCAGCCTAGGATGGCACAGCTTTCATACCTGGTTCCTGTCCAGAGGAGCTCACAGGCTGTGGGAACAGTCCTCCCTCTCCAGGGCAGGAGGCAAATTTCTCCATAAACAGAAAAATGCCAGACTGTGTAAAGCAGGACTCATGCTCCAGTGGCTGACTCATGTCACCACACCCCAAGAGACGGAAGCGTAAAACCAGAAAAGCAGTTTGATCATCTTCTAATAAGAAGTAGATCCTGTAAACAGATTGATAGGCTACTTGCGTTTGCTGACCACCAGTTTCTCTCCCTGTGAGCTTATGATTACAAATGAAAATACAAATAGAAAAATGAGCACGATAACAGTTCCATTTGCTCTGTTGAGTGCCTACTGCGTGCTAGGTACTGCGCTGAGCATTTTATCTTCATCTTCTTAAATTAGTCTCTCTACAACACTACACAGCATCACCAGCTCAACGGACATGAGTTGGAGCAGGAGCTGGTGATGGACAGGGAGGCCTGGCGTGCTGCAGTCCATGGGGTCGCAGAGAGCCGGACAGACTGAGCGACTGAACTGAACTGAACAGCACTACGGTGGGTACTATTTTTATCCCCCCTTTGCAAGGGTGTTCAGAAATGTTTATAGCAAATAAGTAGTGGACCCATGGTTCAAACCCAGTTCTTCATGCTCCTGAGGCCCAAGCTCTGAATTTCCCACCCACCTGGCCTCTCCTTCCCTTCTGGGAAACCGGATTGCAATCTGGACTCAGACCAAGAGGGCGTTGTGCAGAGACTAGAACACAACTCAAATGCAATGGGCCTCTTCGGAGCCTATCTCAACACAGTGATGTACAGGGTCTGCATCCCACATACAGAGTGTCCACTGCGGTAGCCATCGTCCATGGAGGACTTGAGCATCCTCAGGTTTAAGTACCCACAGGGGTCCTGGAACCGAGGAATCACTGTACAGAGACAGCACAGATCTGACTCCAAAATCACCAATGCAGAAGGTCTATTTTCCTGAAAAGAAAAAAGAAAGTGAAGTCGCTCAGTCGTGTCCGACTCTTTGCGGCCCCATGGACTGCAGCCTACCAGGCTCCTCTGTCCATGGGATTTTCCAGGCAAGAGTACTGGAGTGGGTAACTAGCCTGGTAACAGCTAGACTTTACAGCAGTCCTTGGAATGGGTTTTCCTGGCATGTCTATGAATACGCATGAACACCTTGTAAACGGGACACTGAATGAAGTTCTCATGTGTGTGTGTGTGTGTGTGTGTGTGTGTGCTCACTCGTTCAGTTGTGTCCAACTCATTGCGACCCCATGGACTATAGCCCACCATGTTCCTCTGTCCATGGAATTTTCCAGGCAAGAATACTGGAACCGGTTGCCATTTCCTATTCCTGGGGATCTTCCCAACCCACGGATTGAACCCATGTCTCGTGTGCCTGCTACACTGGCAGGTGGATTCTTTACCACTGGGAAGCCTCTCCAAAGGCACTATCCACAGATGAAAAGGCAACCCATAGAATGGGAGAAAATATTTGCAAATTCCTGATAAGGGATTAATGCTCAATATCCAGAGAGCTCCTGCATATTCAACAACAACGTTCAACAATGAAGAAGCAACTAACCTGACGATAAATGGGCATGGCTGCTCATGGGAAATCATCCAGCGTGTACACCCAAGGAGAACATGCCCTCTGCACTCAAATGAATGCAGAGCAAAGGCCAGGCGTATCTCCTAGAGACTTGCTCTTATCACAGGGTAAAAGTCAGTTGGGCAATAAAAAGTGAATGCGTAACGTAACAGATGGTGATAACATAATATAAAGAGTTTAATATTTGTTCTAAGATGGGTGCTTCTAGTCTGACTTTTATACTTATGATAAGAATAAGCTTAGTGCCTAGTGATTCATCTTTGAAATAAACTTTCTCATTTTTACCTCAAGCTTGCTAAGTCACTTCAGTCGTGTCCGACTCTGTGCAACCCCATAGACCGCAGCCCACCAGGCTCCCCCATCCATGCGATTCTCCAGGCAAGAACACTGGAGTGGGTTGCCATTTCCTTCTCCAATGCACGAAAGTGAAAAGTGAAAGTGAAGTCGCTCAGTCGTGTCCAACCCTCAGTGACCGCATGGACTGCAGCCTTCCAGGCTCCTCCGTCCATGGGATTTCCAGGCAAGAGTACTGGAGTGGGGTGCCATTGCCTTCTCCGGGATTCATTTAATTATAATCCTTGAAGTTGTCAGTTGAACTTTTTGTTTTCTAATGAATCCAGCTTCTCTAGTGTCTTGCGATGGTAGACCATATTGTTGTTTAAGAGTATTCTCTGTTTCTCCCTTGGATAAGATTGTGTTACCTTGCCTTGTTGACATCAGGCTTGCCCTTGTGATTTGTTTGGGGCAATCAAATTTGAGTGGAAGTGATCTGTGTCACCTCTATAGCCAGCAGTTGCTTATCATTGTCCTTTCTTCTCTGGGCCACAATGAGGAGAGCCAGGCTCTGGAGTGAAGGCAACATGGAACAGAGCCTACTCCCTGCTGGATAAAGAGCCTGAATGAGAAATAAACCTTTGTCACGTGCCACTGAGATGTCAGGATTGTTTGTTACGGCAGCATAATCTAACCTATCCTGACCAAGACATGGGCAAACGAAGCAAAAATACTAACTCTGATAACACAATAGATTGCAAAGTTGTCTATTTTTTTCTTGTGTATCAAAATGATTTATATTTTCTCATTGATTGAGAAGTAAATACCATAAGTTTAAACTCATAAAGTAATTACATACCCATCAGATGCTCTATATAATGATACATAAAATTACAGCTATATACACCAGATACACACAAATCACCCTCCCAGGACAAAGCTTAGATAGGAAACTGTCAACGTTTGCTTTTTTGCAACTCCCCTTTTAAGCACCCGTTGCAGAATAAACCCCTTTCCAACAGACATATTTTTTCTTAAGAGAGGCCAATAGCTTTAATCAGCCTATTGTGTCAGGTTCTGCTAACGTAGAAGGCATTCTGCCTCTTGACGTGGCTGTGTATGTCTCAACTCAAATCCTTTATGAGTGAAATATTTTCAAAGTATTGCTGTAATACAGGTACCTGGGGAAAAAAAAGCTAGAGTAGCAAATGATAAGTAAACTCTCCCCCGCTGCCCCAGTCCCCAGTACCACTCTACAGAAGTAATCCTGTTAGGAGTGTCTCATCAGGGCCAGCTTCCAGGGTACACTATCCCCGTAGTCGCCCAGATCTCCATGCTCAGTATTCTGAACTTGGTTTAATGCTCTGCCATTACCATCTGAAATTCTTAATCAGTTTTGAGCAAGGGCCTAGCATTTTCATTTTGCACTGGGCCCCCAAATCATATTGCTGGTCCTGCTTATGTATATCCTTCAGAAACATTTCCATGCATGTACAAGCATATGTTAGCTTATTTTATTTTTTTTAAACACAGTAGCTCATCAAGTCCTTTTCTTCTTCCCGGGCGTGCAGAAAGACCTCATTTCTCAGCCTAACTTTCAGTTAAGTTGGAACTCTGTGACTGAGCTCTGGCCAGTGGAAGGTAGGCAGAAGTGAGGAACACCACCTCCAGAAGGATCCCCTAAAGGGACGTACCCACTCTTCTGCACAGTCCTTCTCTCGTGTGGATGGCTCTTGATGTTTGCACAGGAATGAAGGACTCTGAAAGCATACCGTCATGTGAGAGGAGGATCCCGTCATGAGTCATCCCTGAAGGGCGAGCCACTTGGAAGAACCTCTAACCCACATGAGACTGCAATTCTATCAGGCTGTGGCCTCTTTGGGGTGATTTATTACAGCCGTTGTAGTGTTAATTACTGTAAGACATACACAAATAAGATCATACTCTGTGTGTGTACACATTATGTGTGCATGTATGCTAAGTCACTTCAGTTGTGTCCAACTCTTTGGGACCCTACGGACTGTAGCCTGCTAGACTCACCTAGCCATAGGTTTCTCCAGTTCGAATGGTTTCGTATACCCTCCTTCAGGAAATCTTCCTGACTCAGATATCCCAGCCATGTCTCTTATGTCTTCTGCATTGGCAGGCGGGTTCTTTACCATTAGTGGCACCTGGGAAGCCCATATATTACATATATATATATATATACACATGTATGAAATATGTATATAAATGTTTATATATATAAGTATCATATATGTCTTTAATATATAAATATTATGTATACATGTAAATGTCTTTGGCACCTTTAGCGTCCCTGGTAGCTCAGCTGGTAAAGAATCCACCTGCAATGAAGGAGACCCTGGTTCCAATCCTGGGTCAGGAAGATCCCCTGGAGAAAGGACAGGCTACCCACACCAATATTCTTGGGCTTCCCTGGTGGCTTAGATGATAAAGAATCTGCGTGAAATGCGGGAGACCTGGGTTCAATCCCTGGGTTGGGAAGACCCCTGCAGGAGGGCACGGCAACCCACTCCAGTATTCTTGCTTGGAGAATCCCCATGGACAGAGGAGCCTGGCGGGCTACAGTCCATGGGATCGCAAAGAGCTGGACATGACTGAGTGAAGTGTTCTCATCATATGTATGTTGAATTTATACTTTAATTCATTGTGAGTTCTTTGTAGGCAATTCACCACAGCTCTGAGTAATGACAACCTAAGCGATGTGTATCAAGCGCAGAGCAGGAGAATTTCTACAGAACCCTTTGGTCCGGATCTATTTACCTCTTCTCCTTCCTCTGTGTCAAAGCAGAACTGACGCCTGTAGACTGTACTTCTTGAGCCAGCTGGCTTCCTGTTGGGCCTGGCCAACGGAAGACAAGAAATGAGGCGGGAGAAAGGGAAAGGCCAGAGTATTTTCTACTTTTCTTGTTGCCTTGATGCATCTTTAGCAGCTGCTGCGTGCTTTTGGTGCCTCTAGCTCTTACTGGACAGGCCCTCCAGAGTTCTGACTAAAACTAATTGATCCGGGCCCTGGGCTCCATAACACCATCTCCCTTCTTCATTATCGACTGAATGGCTGTGTCCTCCCCCTCCCCAAATCCATATGTTGACGCCCTAACCCTCACTGTAGCTGTATCTCCTTGTAAAGGAGATAGGTCCTTTACGAGGTGATCACGGTTAAATATGCTTATCAGAGTCCTGGTCCTTCTAAGGAGACACACCAGAGAGCTCTCTCTCTGTCTCTTTTCCTTCCCCCTTTATCTTCCCCCTCACGCACAGCACAGTGAGATGGTAGCTTCCTAGAGAAGCGACCTCAGAATGAACCCTACCTTGCCGGCACCTTGATCTTGGACTTCCTAGCCTCTAGAACTCTGAGAAATAAAGTTCTGTTGTGTGAACCACCCAGTACACGGTCTTTTATTAGAGCATCTTGAACAGATGGAGACCCCCTTCCAGCGGAGAAGGACTGGTAGCTGCCTGGCATTGCTCATTTCTGAGCTGTCTCACTGTTCTCCTTCCGGCTTCTCAGCTTTTCTATTGCCTGTTGTCTGCATTGAACTCCCTTTGTCTCAAGCACTCACCGTGGTTTCCTTTCTCCTGGCCAGACCCTGAATGACTCACTCCCATCCTGCTCAAAGACGTTGCATGGACTCAGACATATTCAGCTCCCTTCACTGACAACAGTGTGCTGCTTAAGAAAGATGTTACTGGGGCTTCCCTGGCAGCTCAGCGGTAAAGAATCTGCCTGCCAATGCACGAGATGCGTCTGGGTGGGGAAGACCCCACATGCCACAGAGCAACTGGGCTTGCACACCACAACTGTTAAACACGTGCCCTAGAGCCCAGGAGCCACAACCACGAGGCGCATGTGCCTCATAAAATCCTTGAAACCCTGGAGCCCGTGCTCCACGAGAGAGGCCACCACAATGAGGAGCCACACGCCACAAATAGAGTACCCACTGCTCACCACAGCTAGAGAAGAGCCCGCACAAAGCAACGAAGACCCAGGACAGCCAAAAAGAAATTAAAACAAAATTTTTTAAGACATTATCAAATCGGACTGGCCTGAGTTTGAATCCTGACCCCACCCACTTCCTGGTTTAGTCACCAGAGTGTCACTTTAGTCTCACTAAGGCTCAGTTTCCTCATCTGCAAAATGGTGATAAAAACACATAGCTGAAGTCTAGCTCACGAAGGATACAATGCTTGAAAGGGGGCTAAGCATAATGCCTGACACACAGGACGTGTTCAGTAAGTGTTAGCTAATATACCAGGAGGAGGGACAGGGCTTGGTGAGAAGCTGACATGACCGGGCATAATTGCCAGAATCTTCTTGTAATTTGCGATGTGTAGTCAGTCTCCTAATAGCACGGGGAGCCTCTTGTGCAGCATCCTAGGAACTTGTTTATAATCCCTTATTTATAATCAGGGTCCAGAACACATTATGGGAGAGTCTCAGAAAGTCTGGTTGGTCCTGATTTCCTAATTACTGCAGAGCACCTTACATTGGCCCTGTCTTTTTTCTTGTCCTGCCTCCAGCTGGCCCTGAACTTGCCCTAAGTTTCTGGGCCTTTATCCAAAGAACCACAATATCTGCAGTCCTCTTTCCCTTTACCTCTCACTTCCTCACATCTCAGATTCTCCCAGAATCTGAGACTTCCAAAGTCATCAAAAACCTAAGGAACTGCTGAGAATTCCCAACCTGGAGTCAGCAAGCTTTTTCTGTAAAGAGACAGATAGTAAATATTCCAGGGTTTATTTGCAGGCCACTTACAGTTTATGTGCTAACTACTCAGATCCACCTTTTTTGTGTGAATGCAGCTGTAAGTGAATGGGCATGGCTGTGTACCCATCAAACTATGTTTATAGAAACTGACAGTTGAATTTCATATAATTTTTACTTGTCAAAAAATATTATTTTTCTTTTGATCACTATTAAAGAAGTTATCTTTTTTTAACTATCTATATAATATAAAAAAATATTCTCAGCTCTCAAGCTGTACAAAAAACAGATAGCAGGCAGAATTTGGCCTGTAGGCCATAGCTTTCTGATGGCCTGGAATTTGGATGGAATTTTCTACTCAAATCCCTGTGCCTTTTTAGTTGTGGCCCTCTTCCTTTCCTTCTTTGCTGTGTGACACTGGGTAAGTCACTTAGCCTCTCTAAGCCACAGCAGGTTTTTTTTTCTTTTGCACTAAATTTATTTTTCAGTTTTATGAGATAGAACTGGCCTTCATTACAAGTTTAAGGTGGACAGCAGCATGATTTGATTTACATATATTGTAAAAGGATTACCATGATAATTTTAGTTCACATCCATGGTCTTCAGTTCTTTATCAGTAACTCCAGAGTAGCAGTAGATGCACGTTTATTAAAACCAGTTCTTCACTGAGGATGGGGCAGGAGAGCAGCTGTTGGTTTTGCTGTTACTGTTTTCAACCTTTTTGTTTGTTTGTTTAGGCATCCAGGTAAAAAAAATCTCATTTCAACAGAAAGTTCCCCTGGAATTAATCTGGGAAATTACGAAATGATCCAGTGGTTCCAAATCTTTTTCCTACCTCCTCATTCTTTACCCGCACAAAACAAATGCAGATTTCAAAGAGTAAAGTGGATTTGGCATAAAAGTTTACTTTCCTCCCTGAGAACTCCCTTATTAGACGATCAGTATGTTTGTTCATCATGGATGGAGGAGCCTGGCGGGCTGCAGACCGTAGCGTCGCACAGTCGGACACGACCAAAGCGACTTAGCAGGCACGCATGTTTGTTTATGACCTGTTTATATATTTGTTCTAGGCACAGAGTTCCATACACTCATTAAAGAAATATGTGTGGATCGCCCCCTATGTGCAGAGCACACTGGATGTTCTGACTTCTTAGGGAGGAGCCCAGTCATGAAATAGGAGTGGGGGAGCGGGGGAAGGGGGCTGAGTGCGGTGGGGACGGACCACGTAGGAATGCGGAGAAACAGGGAGGGGCAATTAGTCACCCTGGCTTCTGGGTTCCCAGAACCGTCCCCACTGTCACTCCCAACCCCCTGCTATCTTGCCTCCCCGATTTCCTTCCGGTGCTTTTGCCAAACACAGGCTTCAGTCTCCCGGCCAGCGCGTCCCTTCCGCCGTTGGTCCTTTCCCAGCGCGCAGGGAGAGAGGGCAAAGAGCTTGGGTATCACACCCTTCTCCCCCGCGCGCCCCCTCCCTCGCCCTCCTTCTCGGAAATGCCCCCCGCCCCACTCGCAGCTACAGCCCCCACCGCTGCCCTTTATCAGTTCAGGACACGTGGGAGCCTGGCGACCCCCGGACCTCCCCGCGGTGTTCCGATCTCCGTAGGGAAACCGAATCAAGGCTGACCCCAATCTGTTTCTGTGACCTTTTCTGCAGAGAAACGCGGCGGCCTGCGATTGCTAGGGAACGCAGGCAAACACAAGTTCCCTGTGAGCTTTCAGCCTAGAAAAACCTCCAGTCCGGGCCTTCACTCTTGTGGGGCGGGGCGGGGCTGGGGGGTTAGAAGAGAAAACCACCCTCTTGGTTTTCTCGGGACAACGCTGGTTTTTCTCCAGGGCCAGTCCTTTCTGCCCTTATTTCTTCACTCACCTCTCTTCCCCACTCTTGACTGAAGAAAAGTCCTTACAAGATCGAATTTTGACTTCTCTTCTGAGGAGTTTTCAGAACCCCCTGGGATAGCTGTTACCTCTCTCAGCTTTTCATCTGCTCTTGGAATCTGTTCGTCTCTCTCAGGCTGAGTGGCCCCTTGGCACCCACTCCCTGACAGATTTAACCTGATTTTTAATCTCCCTTCCTCTCTTCTTGACCCAATAAGATAGACACTTTGGGGTAGCTTTTAGCCCATGCCTGTCCCTTCTCTGAGGATTTCACACACAGAGAGAGAATTAGATTTCTGGGTGTACCCTCAGCAGCCATGTTTGAGTTTAAGCACTTAAACCGGATCTTTACCTCCATGGTGTTAACTGGACCAGAAAGTACGGGACTAACAACTGGGCCAAGCCCGTTCTTTCTTCTAGACTTTGAAGATGCTAATTGCAACCTGAGCTGATCTCTTAGATGCAGGAGATGCAGGCAGGGAGGGCTTTGCCACCTGAATGTCGAATCAGTGAAAACTGGTCTGTAAAGAAGAAAGGACACAGATTCTCAGAAAGAAGGAGAGTTGAGGCTGGAAGAGTAACTCCCTAAGGATGCAACAGCTTTCTTCTTCCTACTTCCTGACTTTGGAGAGCAGCTGCCCTTGGCTTCCTTGAGACTCACAATAAATGTGGTATGTAAGTCTGCGTGAGATAGGATGCAAGTGGCTTCGATGGGTGAAGAATCTGCCAGTATCTTCAGTGAAGGCAAGGGTGTTAGTTAGTTGTGGTGCAAGGAAGCCCCCCCAAAAGCCATTTTAACGGAAGTTATTTTGTATAAGAATATGTAGCATTGTCAAGTGAGCATAAACAGAAGATGGGGAAGACAGCAAAATCTTTGAAGAGTTCTATATACAAGTGGAAAAGAAATGGCTGCCTCACCATAAACAAATTCTGTTTAAATATGTAAACATCATTGCCCCATAGAACACACATGCCACATAGCCTAGGGATGAATGACTCTTCTAATTTGTGTCACTTTTAACTATTTTTTAAATTGAGGTATGATTTACCTAGAGTACAATTCAATTTATATCATTTAAAATCAATAATACATAGTATTCAGAGTTGGTATGGACATCTATGAGTCCTTTGTCACAATTAATGCTCTCTTAAAGAGTAAATTCTGTGTGTAGAGTTGGTATTTCTATTTTTATTATACAACTACAAACATTTATTAACTGCTTTGAGATGACAATTTGATAAATATGACACTCATTTTCAGTTCAGTTCAGTTCAGTTGCTCAGTCGTGTCTGACTCTTTGCGACCCCATGAATCACAGCACGCCAGGCCTCCCTGTCCATCACCAACTCCCGGAGTTCACTCAGACTCACGTCCATCAAGTCAGTGATGCCATCCAGCCATCTCATCCTCTGTCATCCCCTTCTCCTCCTGCCCCCAATCCCTCCCAGCATCAGAGTCTTTTCCAATGAGTCAACTCTTCGAATGAGGTGGCCGAAGTACTGGAGTTTCAGCTTTAGCATCATTCCTTCCAAAGAAATCACAGGGCTGATCTCCTTCAGAATGGACTGGTTGGATCTCCTTGCAGTCCAAGGGACTCTCAAGAGTCTTCTCCAGCACCACAGTTCAAAAGCATCAATTCTTTGGCGCTCAGCCTTCTTCACAGTCCAACTCTCACATCCATACATGACCACAGGAAAAACCATAGCCTTGACTAGATGAACCTTTGCTGGCAAAGTAATGTCTCTGCTTTTGAATATGCTATCTAGGTTGGTCATAACTTTCCTTCCAAGGAGTAAGCATCTTTTAATTTCATGGCTGCAGTCACCATCTGTAGTGATTTTGGAGCCCAGAAAAATAAAGTCAGCCACTGTTTCCACTGTTTCCCATCTATTTCCCATGAAGTGATGGGACCAGATGCCATGATCTTCGTTTTCTGAATGTTAAGCTTTAAGCCAACTTTTTCACTCTCCACTTTCACTTTCATCAAGAGGCTTTTTAGTTCCTCTTCACTTTCTGCCATAAGGGTGGTATCATCTGCATATCTGAGGTTATTGATATTTCTCCCGGCAATCTTGATTCCAGCTTGTGCTTCTTCCAGACACTCATTTTAATCAAACATAAATTTGGGGTAAATTTTGGAGGTTAGATTTGATGAAGAGACAGTATCTAGAACCCATATGTCATTAACATTGTCTAAAAGTGTTGAGAGTCTCCTAAGCATTCCTACCTTTCACTTCTTGTCATTATATTTAACATGAGCAGTATAAGGGACATCTGTTGCTTATGTATGCCCAATACCCCTTTTTCTGCTAAGAGCACCCATCTCTTCCATTTGGAAAACTATTGTTCTCTCATTCTTAGATTCTGTGGCTCAGAATTGGAGGAGTGGGTGGGCACAAGATTCATGCCTGACCAATCAACTTACCATCTGCCTGAGACATGTGACCTGAGCTGGGCCAGTGGGAGCTTCACTAGGAATCTCAGTGAGACCCCGAAAAAGAGGCATTCTCTCTCAGTTGAGATTTTAAAGCCGGTGGAAGGCAAGCTTGCCAGCCAGCCGTGCGCCATCTTTACCATCGCATGGTGGCCCCCTATCCGGGAATGAAGCCAACTCAGAGAGACACTAAACCAGAGATGGAGACAGATTCTTGATCACAACAGATCCAGTCAGATCTACTCTACCTCTTGTCTTTTTGGTTATGTGAGCCAAACCTCCTCTATGCTTAATCGAACTTGAACTCAGTTTCAAAACTCGCAAGGCAGAGTCTTGAGTAATACCACCACCATCGTCATAATTGTTATCTGCAGCACCACCCCTCCTTCCTGGAGCCAGAAGCAAAAGTCCACATCCTGAAGCAGAGCCACAGATGATCAGAATAATCAGAGGACCAAGTGCCCTTGGGAAATGCAGGGGTGCAGTGCAGGTGTGGCGGTTGAGTAGGACAGAGGAGACACTGGCAGAGAAGTGCTTCTAGAGCAGAGGAGACACAAGGCAGAGTTCTACCACTGAGAGACAGGCTGCAGCTCCCTGCTCCCCGAAATCTCATGTCTCATTTCCGAGTTCTGACTGCAAACGCCTTGTAGCGTGGGTGCTCAGTTGCTCAGTTGTTTGACTCTTTGTGACCCCACATACACTTTTTGGTTGGTTGTGTGCCACCACCCCCGTGGACCAACGTGACCCAGACTCAGCCAGTCAGATACTCTCTCCCATGACTGACTCAGGTAAGTGACTCAAGGATGGAAGAGCTCATCAGAGCTCATTTATTTCAGTGGTGGTACGCTCACCAGCTTCTGTCACAAACCCTTGCTAAGGCCCATGCTGCCTAGCCCTCTGGCTCTCCTCTGGCTCCTGAGTTTTTCGAAGCCTGGTCCCCCAGTCTTCAGCCAGGTCTCTAAGCTGCAGATAACCTTCCAATGAATTTCCACCTGTGCAAGTCAGTTCAGCTCCATTCAGTTTAGTCTCTCAGTCACATCTGACTCTTTGAGACCCCATGGACTGCAGCATGCCAGGCCTCCCTGTCCATCACCAACTGCCAGAGTTTATTCAAACTCATGTCCATTGAGTTGGTGATGCCACCCAACCATCTCATCTTCTGTCATCCCTGTCTCCTCCTGCCTTCAATCTTTCCCAGCTTCGGGGTCTGTTCAAATGAGTCAGCTCTTTGCATCAGGTGGCCAAAGTATTGGAGTTTTAGCTTCAACATCAGTCCTTCCAATGAACACCCAGGACCGATTTCCCTTAGGTTGGACTGGTTGGATCTCCTTGCAGTCCAAGGGACTCTCAAGAGTCTTCTCCAACACCACAGTTCAAAAGCATCAATTCTTCAGCGCTCAGCTTTCTTCATAGTGCAACTCTTACATCCATGCATGACTACTGGAAAAACCATAACCTTGACTAGACGGACCTTTGTTGGCAAAGTAATGTCTCTGCTTTTTAATATGCTGTCTAGGCTGGTCATAACTTTTCTTCCAAGGAGCAAGCATCTTTTAATTTCATGGCTGCAGTCACCATCTGCAGTAATTTTGGAGCCTCCAAAAATAAAGTCTCTCACTGTTTCCACAGTGCAAGTCAGGCAGCATTAACTTGTGTTGCATGCAAACGAGACACCTCTTTGACAGTGCAGGCCAGCTGCTCCTCCAATGATATAGCCTAGTTTCTCTTACTTTATTTCTCTTCCTAGGCTACGTCCTGCATGGCCCTTTTTAATGTGCTGTACTGGAAGCCTCCTCCAAACAATTGTTATTTGTCGTTTTCATTCTCATTCCTTGTAGTGGATAATGATAGGCTTGTTCTTTCCCTGCAGTGAATCCTCCTTCTCTGTAACTGATTCCTCACCTCCAACAGCTTGAACTTGGGCTTTGGCCATCACTGATTGCTCAAGCATTAGATATCTTATGCTGGGCCAATCAGAGTTCTGTCTCCTAGGAGTTTATAAACATAACCTGCTGCTAAGTCACTTCAGTCGTATCCGACTCTGCGTGACCCCATAGACATCAGCCCACCAGGCTCCCCCGTCCCTGGGATTCTCCAGGCAAGAACACTGGAGTGGGTTGCCATTTCCTTCTCCAATGCATGAAAGTGAAAAAGTGGAAGTGAAGTCGCTCAGTCATGTCTGACTCTTAGCGACCCCATGGACTGCAGCCCACCAGGCTCCTCCATCCATGGGATTTTCCAGGCAAGAGTACTGGAGTGGGGTGCCATTGCCTTCTCCAAAACATAACCTAGGGAATGTGAAAGTTGTAAGCGACTACAGTTAAACCTCAGAAGTGATGTTCTCGGGGAAAGGTCTATAGTTTTCTGTTGCTAAGGTTTGGGATTTTTTTCTGGGTCCCAACATTTACCTATCTTGAGGAGAGATCTAATAAATATACACTTCTTGATTGTTGTTGTTCAGTCGCTCAGTGGTGTCCGACTATTTATGATCCCATGGACTGCAGCACGCCAGGCTTCCCTGTCCTCTACCATTTCCCAGAGCTTGCTCAAACTCATGTCCATTGAGTCAGTGATTATCAGGGAATGTTTAACAGGAGGATTCCTACGTGCTGTTTCTCACAGTCCTTTGTTTCATTTTAAGTGGAACAGCACGCTGCCCCCAGGAACTGAGGTCATTATGTGACACACGCTTGAATCTCCTTTAGTAAAAATTCTGTTTATGACAAAACTGCTTAGTCTCGATCCCCTTTCTTGAGATATGGATTGTCTCCTTATCTTGTGACCATTATTAATCTCTTGTTCCCTTGGTAACAGTTGCTGTACATTTGGTTTTCTGATCTTTATCATTGTTGAAAGAAACTTCTTGTACCACAGCCTTTATATACTCACAGAGAAATCATTAAAACACCTTCGCTCCATCAGAGCTTGGCTCCCCGTGTCTATCTTTCTCTCTCTCTCTCTCTTGGGCTGATTGTTTGGAGCACAGAGATCCGTCTTGGTAAACCAGGGAGTATCAGCCTCTCTCTTTCACTTTCTTATCATTGCCTCTGGACCACCAGGTCCCCGTGCATTAAAGGACCCCAACAAGTGGCGCCCCAGAACAGGGACTCTGGTACACGTGCATTTTGGTCGGAGGGACTCGGGACTTATTGAGGTCAGGACCTATTGAGGTCGGTAAGTACTAAGACATGGGTCAAACAGCTGGAAAGCCCCATCATTTCTCTACTTTACTTCACCATTTGTTTAACGCTCAGAGACTTTTGGTTTCGTGCTAATGAATAGAGGCTTGCTTTCAAACAGTGGTTAAATGTAATCCTTGGTTCCCTGATAAATGCAGTTTTGATTTAGAAATCTGGCACCGGGTCAAAGAAAATGTTGAATGAGCCACCAAGAAAGGAAAAAATATTCCAATTGATTTCTAGCCCTCACAATATTCAACAACAGACAAAACACTTATTGCATGAATATGAATTAGATGATAAAACTTTACAAAAGGGCCTAATTAGAACAACATAAAATATTTCAAAATTTTCTTACTAGCCCTGCCCCGGCTGTTCCAAATGCTCCTCCTCTACTAACAGGCGCAACTGCAAAAGTCTCTCCTTTGTTAAAACCTAATGAAAGTTATACTAATTTTTTAGCTAGATTAGAAACTGCTATTTCCCATACTGTAATCAGAGAAGAAACCAAGAAACAGCTAGAGAAATTACTTGCTTTCAGATTACTTGCTTATGAAACTGCAAATCAGAAATGTCAGAGAGCTATGGCTACAATGCTTGAGACTGGGACTATTACTGATTATTTAAAGGCTTGTCACAATCTAGGATCAAAAACTCAAAAGATACAAAGGCTAACTGAAACAATGGCTACTACCTTTAAAAAGGGAAATGAAAGATGCTTTACATGTGGAGATAAAAACCATTTAAAAAGAGACTGCCCTAAGAAGGCTAATAAAAACCCTCCAAGAATTCACCCTCGCTACCGTAGAGGAATGCATTGGGCCAAAGACTGTAAATCTAAATTTGATATTGAAGGAAAACCTATTCCAAGAAACTCCAAACAGGGGACTCCCCAGGTCCCCTACAACAAAAACCAGGGGCAAATTCTATCTTTTCCCGCAAACCCTCAACATCCGGCAATGCTGCCATCAATATACCAGCCCTAAGTGATTTTTTTTCCTTTACCCTCAAGCAGTCCCTTCTAGAGTACCTACCGGACTTTTTGGACCCCTGCCCCCACAAACCTGCAGTCTTTTATTTGGCTGATCTAATTTGGCTTCTAAAAGAATCACTGTTCACCCTAGAATAATTGATTCAAATTATAAAGGAGAGATTCAAATTATGATGTCATGTCAGATTCTATGGCAATTCAAAAAGGGGGACAAAATTGTGCAGTTACTTCTTTTGCCTTCAGTTCAGTTCAGTTCAGTTGCTCAGTCGTGTCTAACTCTTTGCAACCCCATGAACTGCAGCATGCCAGGCCTCCCTGTCCATTACCAACCCCCGGAATTCACTCAAACTCACGTCCATCGAGTCGGTGATGCCATCCAGCCATCTCATCCTCTGTTGTCCCCTTCTCCTCCTGCCCCCAATCCCTCCCAGCATCAGAGTCTTTGCCAATGAGTCAACTCTTCGCATGAGGTGGCCGAAGTACTGGAGTTTACATTTCTATTAACTCCTCTAATAATGTATGGACAGGCAGATTCGGCAGCACAGATCAAAAACAATCCTTATGGACATCATTGGTATCTGACTATGCCCAACTAAATATAAATATCAAAATTAATGGTAAAAGATTTTCTGGTCTCCTTGACACTGGATCTGGTATTACTATTATTTCCAAACACTTACGGCCCAAATCCTGGCCTATACAAAAAATCTCTTACCAAACTGCAGAAATTTCTCAAACCAAAATACAAGAAGTTTATCAAAATGTTCAAATCTACCCATATAAAGGACCCCAACAGGTCATGCCATCCAACCATCTCGTCCTCTGTCATCCCCTTCTCCTCCTGCCTTCAATCTTTCCCAGCATCAGGGTCTTTTCTAATCAGTCAGCTCTTCGCATCAGGTGGCCAAAGTAATGGAGCTCAGCTTCAGCATCAATCCTTCTAATGAATATTCAGGATTGATTTCCTATAGGATTGACTGGTTTGATGTCCTTGCAGTCCAGGGGACTCTCAAGAACCTTCTCCAACACCACAGTTCAAAAGCATCAGTTCTTTGGCCTTCTTTATGGTCCAACTCAGCCTTCTTTATGGTCCAACTTTCACATCCGTACATGACTACTGGAAAAAACGATACCTTTGACTATACCGACCTTTGTTGGTAATGTCTCTGTTTTTTAATACACTGTCAAGGTTTGTTATAGCCTTTCTTCCAAGGAGCAAGCATCTTTTAATTTCATGGCTTCAGTCACCATTTGCAGTGATTTTGGAGTCCAAAAAAATAAAATCTGCCACTGTTTCCTTTGTTTCCCCATCTATTTCCCATGAAGTGATGGGACCAGATGCCGTGATCTTAGTTTTTTGAATGTTGGAGTTTTGAGCCAGGTTTTTCACTCTCCTCTTTCACCTTCATCAAGAGGCTCTTTAGTCCCTCTTTGCTTTCTGCCATAAGGTTGATGTCATCTGCATATCTGAGGTTATTGATATTTCTCCCAGCAATCTTGATTCCAGCTTGTGCTTCATCCAGCCCAGCATTTCGCATGATGTACTTTGCATATAAAGGACTTCCCTGGTGGCTCAGACAGTTAAGCGTCTGTCTACAGTGTGGGAGACCCAGGTTCCATCCCTGGGTCAGGAAGATCCCCTGGAGAAGGAAATGGCAATCCACTCCAGTACTATTGCCTGGAAAATTCCATGGACAGAGGAGCTTGGTAGGTTACATACAGTCCATGGGGTCGCAAAGAGTCGGACACGACTGAGTGACTTTACTTACTTTACTTACTCTGCATGTAAGTTAAATAAGCAGGGTGATAATATACAGCCTTGACATACTCCTTTCCCAATTTGGAACCAGTCCATTGTTCCATGCCTGGTTCTAACTAATCTGCATACAGATTTCTCAGGAGGCAGGTAAGATGGTCTGGTATTCCCATCTCTTGAAGAATTTTCCACAGTTTGTTGTGTTCCACACAGTCAAAGGCTTTAGTGTGGTCCATGAGGCAGAAGTAGATGTTTTACTGGAATTCTCTTGCTTTTTATATGATCCAGTGGATGTTGGCAATTTGATCTCTGGTTCTTCTGCCTTTTCTAAATCAGCTTGAACATCTGGAAGTTCTCAGTTCACACACTGTTGAAGCCTCGCTTGAAGAATTTTGAGCACTACTTTGCTAGCGTGTGAAACGAGTGCAATTATGCAGTAGTTTGAATATTCTTTGGCATTGCCTTTCTTTGGGATTAGAATGAAAACTGACCTTTTCCAGTCCTATGGCCACTGCTGAGTTTTCCAAATTTGCTGGCATATTGAGTGCAGCATTTTCACAGCATCATCTTTTAAGATTTGAAATAGCTCAGCGGGAATTCCATCACCTCCATTAGCTTTGCTTGTAGTGATGGTTCCTAAGGCCCACTTGACTTCATACTCTAGGATGTCTGACTCTAGGTGAGTGATCACACTATCTTGGTTATCTGAGTCATTAAGATCTCTTTTGTACAGTTCTTCTGTGTATTCTTGCCACCTCTTCTTAATATCTTCTGCTTCTGTTAGGTCCATACCTTCTTGATTAAGTTTTCTAACATTGGCTTTGTTGTTTAGTTGCTCAGTTGTGTCGATTCTTTTGCCACCCCATGGACTGTAGCCCCAGCAGGCTCCTCTGTCCATGAGATTTCCTAGGCAAAAATATTGGAGTGAGTTGCCATTTCCTTCTCCAGGGGATCTTCCCGACTGAGGTGTTGGACCCATGGATCAAACCCATATCCCCTGTCCTTGTCTTCTGCATTGCAGGTAAATTCTTTACCGCTGAGCCACCAGGGAGGGCCCCTTATCTGCAGTCAAAACAACCTTAATTCATAATCTCCATGTGATATAAGGCTCCTTGGAGGTAGGACCAGGTTTTCATTCATTCATCCATTTATTCATTGATAAACCATTTATTGGACATTTATTGTGTTTCAGGCACTGTGGTAGGCGCTTAGCACACAAAGATAAATTAGACAAATACCTGAATTCAAGGAGCCTGCTCTCTGTCTAGTTTGGGTGTAAATGTCTTCAGTCAATCATTCATTCATTTAACAAATCGTTCATTTATTTTAACGAACTAATTGTCACCAGCACTTATTTACATGACAGGCCCGAGTACTAAATGCTTTTCTTTTTTTTCCTTTATATTATACTCCAAAATATGTTGTCAAAATCAAAATTAATAAAATATCTAAAAAATTTTGGAAGACAATTTTAATGGAAATGTATTTAAAATTTTTGAAAAATATCCTATTACCTTGAACATCCATCTACAGGGAAAGGTTTTCCTAGGCTCTGGCTACATGACCACTGGTGAACCGGATCCAAGGTGAAAAACTAATTGAACGATCCAGCCAGTCTGTTTTGCTAGGGCGGTTTAATACATCGAAGTGTCAGGACTAGTACTTCTAGTTCCCCACTCTGCATACAAGCATACAAATGAGTCATGATGCGTTGTGCCCAGGCAGTTTTCAGATTTTTCTGATAATCAGAAATATAGGCAAATACAGATGGAAAGCAAACACAGTAGCTTCAGAGTCAATATAAGTGGATGTCCTGTTGTATTTTTTGAGTTAGATTTAGTAATATTTACATTCAATAGTTTCGGGTGACCATCTTGACACCTTTAAACAAATTTATTTTCTTCTAGATAAAAAAACAAACAAACAAAGTCTAATGTAATGGGTTTTAGTTGGACCATTAAGCAAGAAAATTGCAAAGAAGATTTAATCATCATATCCTAGTATAATATACATAAACCTTGACTGGTTTGCTCATTCCTGGAAGTCAGCCTCAGGACAGTATCTTAAGAATAGGACTAAGAGGCCAGTAGCAACAGATTAATTTCAAATAAATTGCGTAGTAGTGCTAGAAACTAATGAAACTCTAACTAAATGCTTTTCTTGTTTAATTCTCATAACAACTCTATAAGATATGTCCCAATTTGCAGATGAAGGAACTGAGTCACAGAGAGGTTGTGAGGCTTTGCCAAAGTCACAAAACTAGGTGCTGGAGATGGGTCTCCAATCCTGTCTGACTACAGGGCTCTTGCTTCTAATCATTGTGTAACCTCCTTGTCAAAATAAAGAATCCCAAAGCACTGTATCATATATTTACAGAGGTGTGTATAAAGTTCACAGGGAAGAAAGTGACTAATTTGGCTAGGAGGTTGGAGTTCAAAAAAGGTTTCACAGCAGAAGAGATCAGAGCAATCTTGGAGGATAAAAGAGTTGTATAGAACTCTTGCATGGTGCCTTGCATAGAACTTTGCATATAAACTCAATAAAATGATGATAAGGCTGCTTAAGCCTCTGGAAGCAGTGGTTTTGCCCTTTGCATAGAGGCTAGGGGTGTTTCCTACTGCCTTCTGAGGCATGCTTTTTGTGATTTAGCAACGGTGGGCATGATCATTAGATCCTTTATGTATTATTTCATGCTTCCCTGGTGGCTCAGTGGTGAAGAAGCTGCCTGCCAATACAGGAGACTCGGGAGAATACAGGGTTCAATCCCTGGGTGGGGAAAATCCCCTGGAGAAAGAAATGGCAGTACATTCCAGTATTTTTGCCTGGGGGAGCCTAAGGACAGAGAGGCCTGGTGGGCTCTAGTCCATGCGGTTGCAAAGAGTGAGACATGACTTAGTGAGTAAACAACAACAGTAATGACAAAATCATTTATGCTCAAAAAAACTTTGTGAAGTAAGTAGTATGGGTATCAGCTTTGGGAGATGGGTGAGGAAAAAAAGACTGATGTTGGATGACTTGGTGATTATGTGGCACACATGGTGAGTAAGTGGCAGAACAAGACAAGGACCTGGTGTCTTACCCTCTGGAAGGCGGGACTGACTAGCAGGATTCCTTAATCTAGCCAGATTCCTTAACCTTTACTCTCCTGTTCTAGGCTTTGCTGTCTCCAACCTCTATACCTGAGCTTCTGAAGGGTCCCTCTTCTAGGAACACCTACTCCTTCCTCCTCATTTGCAGCTCTCCAAATTCTACTCATCTTTCAAGATCAAGCTCCCTTGACTTCTCTGGTGGTCCAGTGGTTAGGAGTTCACCTGCCAATGTGGGCAACACAGCTTTGATCCCTGGTCTGGGAAGACGCTCCCACACTCTAGCCACCTGATGCAGAGTCCACTCACTGGACAAGACCCTTATTCTGGGAAAGATTGAGGGCAGGAGAAGGGGGTGACAGAGGATGAGACGGTTGGATGGTATCACTGATTCAATGGATATGAATTTGAGAAAACTTCAGGAGAGAGTGAAGGACAGGGAAGCCTATCACGCTGTAATCCATGGGGTTGCAAAGAGTTGGACATGACTTAGTCACTGAACAACAACAACTGGGAGGATTCCACATGCCCTGGGGCAACTGGGCCCATAGGCTACAACTGACAAGCCTGCATGCCCTAGAGCCTGTGCTCTGCAACAAGAGAAGTGAGATGAAGTGAAAGTCGCTCAGTCATGTCCAACTCTTTGGGACCTCATGGACTGTACAGTCCATACAATTTTCCAGGCCAGAATATTGGAGTAGGCAGCCTTTCCCTTCTCCAGGGGATCTTCCCAACCCAGGGATCGAACCCAGGTCTTCTGCATTGCAGGCGGATTCTTACCCCCTAAGCCAAAAGGGAAGCCCAAGAATACTGGAGTGGGTAGTCTATCCCTTCTCCCGCAGATATACCCAACCCAGGAATTGAATTGGGGTCTCCTGCATTGCAGGTGGATTCTTTATCAGCTGAGCTATCAGGGAAGCCAGAAGCCCAGGCACTGTAACTAGAGAGTAGCCCTTGTTCACCACAACTAGAAAAAGCCCAAGGAGGTAATGAAGACCCAGCACAGCCAAAAATAAAAATTAAAAAATAGAACTACCATGTTGTTCAGTCGCTAAGTCATATCTGACTTTGCAATCCCACGGACTGTAGCATGCCAGGCTTCCTTGTCCTTCACTATTTCCTGGAATTTGCTCAAACTCATGTCCATTGAGTTGGTGATGCCATCCAATAACCTCATTCTCTGTCGCCCTTTCTCTTCCTGCCTTCAATCTTTCCCAGCATCAGGGTCTTTTCCAGTGAGTCAGCTCGTCGCATCAGGAGGCCAGAGTGTTGGAGCTTTAGCTTCAGCATCAGTCCTTCCAATGAGTATTCAGGGTTGATTTGCTTCAGGATTGACTGGTTTGATCTCCTTGCTGTCCAAGGGACTCTCAAGAGTCTTTCTGAGCAGCACCACAATTTTAAAGTATCAATTCTTTGGTGCTCAGTTGTCTTTATGGTCCAACTTTGCTCACAAAAGTCTGTATAGTCAAAGCTATGGTTTTTCCAGTAGTCATGTACGGATGTGAGCGTTGGACCATAAAGAACCACCATATGACCCAGCAACTCCACTCATGGTTATATATCTAAACAAACAAAAGATATATGCACCCCAATGTTCATTAAAAAAGAAAGATCAAGCTCACTCCACATCTTCCTCCCAAGCCTTCTCCAGGTTCATTCAGCCCACTGTCTAAGCCCCAATTAAACCCCTTACCCCTGCTTCCAATCAGATTCCTGCCCTGAAAACTTCCTATATAGAAAGTCTAGACTTGTCACAGCCAACCAGCCTTCCTCATCAGAACTCCTGTTACCTAATCACTCCAGCCTTTGGTCAGACTTTCATTTTTGTTTACTTCACGTATGTACATCTTTTCTCTTGTAGAATGTGAAAGGAATACCATAAACTTTTTTTGGAATCATACATGTATTGACCTCCCTGGTAGCTCCGTCGGTAAAGAAACTGCTTGCAGTGCAGGAGACTTGGGTTCGATCCCAGGGTCAGGAAGATCCCCCAGAGAAGGAAATGGCAAGCCACTCCAGTATGATTGCCTGGAAAAATCCCATGGACAGAGGGTTCTGGTAGGCTACAGTCCATGGGGTCGCAAGAGTCCAACACGATTTAGTGACTAAACCACCATTTCCTTTCTAATAACTATGGGGATATAGATAAAAATAGGTGAAAAACAATGTATATAAATATATATAAAATGCTTCTAGTATAAGTATTGTGATAGGTGCAAGGTGCAAAATGGCTCGTTAATAGAATTCTTGCAATGAGTCTATTAAGCAGGAAGTATTCACTCCATTTTAAAGAATCAGGTTTAGCTTCTGGTTACTGGCAGACCTGGAACAAGACCAAGTTTCTTGACTCTCTGTACAAAAGAAATTGTACAGAAAACCCTGAAACTGAAAAGATGTGAAGGGCAAAGAGACATGTGAATTATTACTTAAACTGTGTTACTTAGGATGAGCATTGAAGAATGGTGAGGCAATGTCAAAAAAAAAAAAAAAGGTATCGTGTAAAGAAAGAATTAGCTAATTAAATAGAAGGCTGGGACTCAAACCGAGCACTTCCCCGGAGGCAAAGGCAGAGAGAGCGCCACCACTCCAGGAGAACCGGGAACCCGCTCTAGAGACTTGGGCTCAGCCCAGCTCCCAGGTCCAAGCTGTCCCCCTCCAACAAACCCTCCTGACACACCCGCGGAACCGCGTCGTTCTAGCCCGTGACTGGCCAAGCGGAGCGAGGGTCCGCCTCCTCCCCCGCTCTTGATTGGCCAGCGGCCCCCTCGGGCGCACGCCACTCTTGAGCGCTCCCCCCTGCCGGGTCTCGAGCTCCCGGGGGCCCCGCCTTGGGCGCGCCGCAGGCTTCGGCGGGAGTGGGCCCCGCCCCCGCGTGACGGCCCGCAGGGAAGCGGCGGCGGCGTGCAGCCATTTCCGGTTTCGGGGAGGCGGGAGGGACGCAGAGCGGCACTTCGGGGCGGCCGCTCCCTCGGCCGCCGCCTACAGAGAGCGTCTGCCTGTAGCCGCCTGGGTGCCGCCGGGACGATGCGGCCGGATCCCGGAGGCTGCTGCTGCCGCCGTCGCCCGGTGCGGGCAAACAGCTGCGTGGCGAACGGGGAGGTGCGGAACGGGTACGTGAGGAGCAGCGCCGCGGCCGCCGCAGCCGCTGCCGGCCAGGTACGGAGGGACCGGGCGGCCGGGGACCTGGGGGCCCGGTGCCCGCGAGCCGGCGCCTGTGAGGAGAGGCGGCGGGGAGGTCGCAGTGACCGTCCGCGGGGCTCAGGGGTGCCGGCGGCCGCGTCCTGGCGCTGACCCGGCCTTTCCGCGGCCCGGAGGCTCAAGGGCGGCCGCTGGGGCTCCCCTGTGTCTCTGCGCCTGAGGTCTTCCCCCACCTCACCCCACACCACCCGGGAGGTCTGGCTCTGCTTCTGCTCCCCGATCCCGCCAGAAGTGGGTGCTGCCGCCCTGGGGAGGCAGGGAGTGCCCCCTGCCCCTCGGAGCCTGGGAGGGTCCACTGGTGGGCTCTTGGTTTTTTTGTTTTTTGTTTTTTTCCCTCCGGAGGCTCCCTCCTCTAGCCCTTTCAGGTGGTTTTGCTTCCTCCTAGAAGCTCTGAAGCCCTCCAGGGAAAACCACACTTAGAATCCTCAGGAGGCAAAGAAAAGTTAGGAGGTGGTACCAGTTGGAAACGCACCCAATCTCTTCCTTACCCCTTCCTGCAAAGCAAGACTTTGGACCACAAACCTGGCAGTGAACCCAGTCCAGAGGCTTAAAAGCACTATGGTCTTGGTCCTAAAAGCACGATGGTCTTGGTCCTAGGTGAGAATCTCCCCTCCCCCATCCCCCCCCCCCCCCCCACCGCCCCCGCCCCATCCCGGGCTCCAGGTTGAATCAGGTGGTCCTTTTGACCCTTTTGCAGGAGTGCTATCACGCAAGGGGATTTTTTTGCCTTGTGATGACTTGTGATGAGGGAAGTCCAGGTGTGTCAGCAGTAAAGAATCCCCCTGCCAATGCAGGAGACGCGGGCTCCATCCCTAGGTGAGGAAGATCCCCTGGAGAAGGAAATGGCAACCAACACCGGCAGTATTCTTGCCAAGATAGTCTCTTGGACAGAGGAGCTGGGAGGGCTAACAGTCCATGGGGTCGCAAAGAGTCAGAGGAGACTGAGCCCAAACGCACAACTTGCAATGAGTCTGTCTACTAATTCACCAAGGCTGAGTCACCAGCCAAGCCCTGGCATTTCTGAAATATTTTGAAAAGTTCCGAATTCAAAGCAGTAATGACTGTCAACTTTACAGTTCTGTGGACTGATAGGTATACTGAAATGTGTTTTTAAAGAGAAGCTGGTTAAAAAGATCAAAGGTCAGTGTTGGTGGAAGAGTGTTGTGATATTTGCGGTTGACTTTAATACTGGTAAATCTCATTAAGAAATTAAGGAAATTTTTTTTTTTTTCAGAAGTAGTCTGTTCCCCATAGCAGGAAATGTGCCTGTTGTAATTTGGTATTACCATAAATATGTGCCAGCCTTCTCCCCCAATCAGTAAATACAATAGATAGGTCTGATACTGTCTGGCATGAAACAGAAAATAGGTGTTTCTCCGGGTCTTGTTGAGATATTAAGTCTGTAACAGTTAGAGGGGAAATACTTAAAAGAGTCTTGGCCTCCCCTGAAGTTTTAAGGCATTCTGCTACTGCTGCTAAGTCGCTTCAGTCGTGTCCGACTCTGTGCGACCCCATAGACAGGCAGCCCACCAGGCTCCCCGGTCCCTGGGATTCTCCAGGCAAGAACACTGGAGTGGGTTGCCATTTCCTTCTCCAATGAATGAAAATGAAAAATGAAAGTGAAGTTGCTCAGTCATGTCCAACTCTTAGCGACCCCATGGACTGCAGCCTACCAGGCTCCTCCGCCCATGGGATTTTCCAGGCAAGAGTACTGGAGTGGGTTGCCATTGCCTTCTCCATACACAGACTCAAAAAAGTTTTGTTTCCATTTTTGAAGCAATAATTGTGTGAGACAGGAAGTGATAAGAATCAGCTCATTATAAGCCCATTGAAAAAGTTGTTTTCCTAGCAATGGCTAATAAGATAAAATTGTTGTGTTACAGACAAACAGGGAAACCTAATGGTGGAAATCGGAAAATACATTGCAGGCCAACAAGTGCATTATGATATTTAAGAGTGAGGAGGAAATCAAGAGAAAGATGTTCACACGTTAGAGGTGCTTTGTGTTTAAGTGCTCTTTTCACTTAACATACTTGGGTTTGGAGTTAGTATTCATAGTAAATAAGATTTTTCCGTCCCATAATCCTGAATTGTTTAGCACTGGTGGACATGACATTTCTTCAGAGATTGCTGACTGATACACTGAAGAAATATTAAGCTGCTGAAATGAAATTTAAAAATCCATATAATTGGGAAACTTGACTTTTTCTAATATATCTTAGTGAAAAATTTCACTCAAGACACACAGGTGGTATTTGGAAGAATGGTTTGGTGGAGTGCCCAAAGAATACTAGGGGCTGCACTATTCCTTCTAGAAAACAATTTCTCGTGAGTCTTTTTTTTTTTTTTTAAGACAAAAACTTTAGGTATTAACTTTTATACTAATAGGAGGACTTGGCTGTGGGGTGTTGTTTTTCCCACTTTGTTTTTTCTTAAGCAAAAGAAATTTCATGAGAGCAAGAATATCTTTAAAATATTTTTTAGAGTTGTGTTTGTTTTAACTGAAGGGATGTGCTGTGGTGCCCCAGAGCACTCTAGAGTTTCTGGGGGAAATATGGCAAATTATACCATAAAAATACACCTAAGATGTTAAGTGCACAGACTTGCGTCTTGCTTTTACTAAAAAGAGAATGTAATGTGGTTTTTAAATCTGAGATAGAAGTTCATTTCCTCACATATTCCACTTTTTTGTTTTTGTGCCATGCCCTGAGTCATGTGGAATCCTAGTTCCCTGACCAGGAATCGACCTGAGCCCCCTGCATTGGAAGCATGGAATGTAAAAAACCACTGGACAGTCAGGGACATCCCTCATTTGTCTTTAATGAACAGAAGAGAAGTTAGAAACTTCTAAGATCCCTCTACGCTCTCAGGAGTCTACGTTGCTGTGTTTGAAGGGATGAATGTGTATGCTGGCCTCTTTGTTGGATTTGGGTTTAGAGTTTAAGTAAATATCAGTAGATGCTGTGGTAGAAAGGGCAGTATGAAACAATCAGATATTATTGTTTGGTTTTGTGTTCTGTTTTCCAATTTTTTTTTCTCCTGTGGTAAAATACACGTAACATAAAATTTACCGTCTTAACCATTTGTAAGTGTCCAGTTCAATGGACTTAATTCACGGTGTCCTGCAACCATCCATACCACCCATCTCCATAACTCTTTTCATCATGTAAATCTGAAACTCTACCCATTAAACAGTATCTTCACATTCTCTCCTCCTTCCAGTCCCTGGTAACCACCATTCCACGTTCCACTTTTTTGTCTTTTGGTGACTGAGTTGTTTTTTTTTTTAGCATAGCATCCTCATGATTCACGTATGTTGTAGCATGTATCAGAATCTCGTTCCTTTTTAAAGCCCAAATAATATTCCGTTGTATGTATATATACCACATTTTGCATAGCCATACACCTGTCAGTGTACACTCCAGTTGCTTCCATGTTGCAGTTGTTGTGAATAATGCCGCTGTCAGCCAATAACTCTTAAACTATGCTTTCAGTTCTTTCAGGTATGTACGTAGATGTGAAACTGTTGGATCATATGGTATGTTTAATGTTTTTGAGGAAACATGCTACTGTTTGCGGAGAAGGCAATGGCACCCCACTCCAGTACTCTTGCCTGGAAAATCCCATGGATGGAGGAGCCTGGTGGGCTGCAGTCCATGGGGTCGCTAGGAGTTGGACATGACTGAGCGACTTCACTTTCACTTTTCACTTTCATGCATTGGAGAAGGAAATGGCAACCCACTCCAGTGTTCTTGCCTGGAGAATCCCAGGGACAGGGGAGCCTGGTGGGCTGCCGTCATGGGGTCACACAGAGTCGGACACGATTGAAGTGACTCAGCAGCAGCAGCAGCTACTGTTTGACACGGTGGCTGTACCACTTCACCTTTCCATCAACAGTGCGCAAGGGTTCCAGTTTCTCCACGTGCTCACCAACACTTGTTATTTTCTGTTTGTTTTTTTTTCTCTTACCGTAGCTATGAGATTTATAGGAGAAAAATATGTATATATCTGCACCCACTCCTATGTAATTTCCTAAGTGATAAAAGTCCTGGAAGCATCTTTTGTTCTAATATTTGGTCTTCCACCTCCAGTTTCTGACTCAGTTTCACATTTCCTGGATAATAGAAACATCTTTTGTTCTAATGAGCTGACTCTTATTTGGCTCCTGAATGTGAGCCCCGCTCACGAAAAAGACCAAGTCATGATTAGAAGCTTGGGATTTGGGACTTCCTGGTGGTCCAGTGGTTAAACATCTGCCTTGTAATGCACAGGACACGGGTTCAGTCCCTGGTCGGGGAACTAAGATGCTATATGCAAAGGAGTGACTGAGTCCCGGCACTGCGACGGGGTCCAAACGCCACTGCCACGACTAAGACCCGATGCAGCCAAAAATAATAAAACCAGAAAAGAAGCTTAGAATTGTCAGCCCCACCCCCAGTTCTCCAGATAGGGGAGAGAGGCTGGAAATGGAGTTAATGGTCAATCATGCCTGCGTGATGATGCCTTTATAAAAGTCCAGAGAGGACTGGGTTCAGAGAGCTGCTGGGTTGCTGACCACGTGGAGGGGCTGGGACAGCAGCGCACCTGGGAGCTTTGTGCCCCTCCGCACATTCCTTGCCTGCCTCTCTCTTCCATCTATATCCTTTGTTATCATCTCCTTTTATAACACACTGGTAAACAGTGAGGAAACAGTCTTCCTGGGATCTGTGAGCTGCTCTAGTGAATTAACCAAACACAAGGAAGGGATCCCCAGAGCCTCTGATTGGTCAGAAGCACAGGTGATAGCCTGGACTTGATACTGGCATGTGAAGTTGGGGGTGGAGCAGGGCAGGCTTGTCGGACCGAACTCTTCCCTGTGGGATCTGATGCTCTCTCCTGGTAGTGTAGAAGCGAGTTAAATTGTAGGACACCTACACTTGAAACTAACAGCATTGTAAATTAGTGATATTCTTCAGTTTTTTTTTAAAAAAGGGAAAAAATTGCAGGACACCCAGCTGTGTCACAGTATTGCTTGGTGGTATGTAGCAGCCCCCCTCCCCACTGGTCCCCCCCATCCCCCCGCACACACATGTGGTCAGAAGTGTTAGTGGTATGGCAGTGTGAGAATTAAGGAGAGATATCACAGGAAAATTAGGTTTTTTTTCTGTACAGTAGCCATCCTTAAAGGTGTAGACATTACTGTTTTTTAATGACAATGGTAGATAAGAGTTTTCACAAGGAAGAGAAGCGGTAATTTTTCTTCTCTGCCATTCAGAGGGAGTGAGAGAAGAGAGTCAAGATTTTTTGAGGTAAAGGGTGGCAGTTAGTATTAGGGAAGCTTTGAAAGAGAATTGGGAGCTTTGGCAGAATTAAGAGCTGGAAGGAACCTTAGGGGTTTATGTAATTCAGTCCCTTTATCTATTTGTAGGACTTTATTAAAACTATATCATTAAAACTAATCTTGATAGATGATTCTATCCTATTTTTAAAGACCTCTAGAGGTTTTGCAGGAAATTTTCTTAGCAGCAATTTGGAGTGTTCAGTGATCTTAATTACCAAGAGTTTATTACTGTGGATTTAACATTTGGTTAAATAAATGCCATATTTTGGTTGCCCCTGAAATGTAGTACTGTTGGTTTCTACTTTTAAAGCTCCTTGTTAACATTACATTTTTTCTGTCTTCCATTTCTTTGAAGAACTTTTGAGATTTATTTACACATTTAACTTTCCTAAATTAGTTAACAATATAGAAGAAAAAAATGATCTGCCTTTGAGAGAGTTTGAATCTAAGTTTTTTCCCATTCAGTATCAGTTCAGTCGCTCAGTCGTGTCCAACTCTTTGCGACCCCATGCACCGCAGCATGCCAGGCTTCCCTGTCCATCACCAGCCCATTAGGAATAGTTTTATGAGATATTAGAAGAATGACACAGCCTTCTAGCTACCCCAGTAAATAAGATTTTATCTTAAGGAATTGGCGCACAAGTTATGTTCTTAATGTAAGTAATAAGATAAATAAAGTAGAAAGAACAAGGTACTGGTTTTGCTACTTAGAAGAAGGCAAATGAATAACTAATGAAAGGTGGTTTACTAAGTAGCTACTAGCTTTTGTTTCCACTGAGAGGAAACAGTACCAGGGAAAAGAAGTTGGTTATGACACAGGAACTGGAGGAGTAGCTAGAATGGTGAATATACCTGTTTAGGTTTTACAGGGCCTGATGAGACATCAGAAGACCTCAAAGCTTTGCAGAAATAATGTAACTGTTTACAACTCATGGGATTAGATGTTTGTTTCAAGTGCTTTTTGTTCCAAGAGGAAGGACATTTCAAGTCTTACTAGTTGGATCTGAAAGATTCCAGAGTCATTTGAGGAACTTAGGAATTCTCGTTAATAAAAAGTCTTGGGAAATGAGACCAGTATTTAACATATACATCACTGTATTCTTCTTTTCCCCGTACCTCCCCCGCCACAACGGTATTCTTAATATAGTATCTTAGAACTTGGGAATTCAGGGCAGGCAGGCTTGCCCATTTTTTAAGGTTGGCCTAGGTGGCCTAGAAACTTCATGGTGTTCTGAGCAAGTAGTTAATTGGTTGAGATTCAATTAGATTCCATTTTTGAAAGAAAGAAGCAGTGTTTATTGGCAGAATAGGCAATTGAGAGGGATGGGTAGAGGCTGTGTTCGCATTCTGAGTGGGTGTGCCTTACTTGATTAAATACGTGGTTTGTGGCCTCAAAAGCCAGTTGCCTTCTGAATTGCTTCTAAGAAGACTTGTATAATATAATTTGTAATTTGTGACTTAATGTGAATTAAGCAAGTAAACCCTTTACTCTTGCCTGATTCAAGCTCAGAAAATTTATTGTAACATTTGTCTTTAAGACTACCTTCAAGACCCATTATGAAGATTAAAGTGGTGATTTTTCCTTTTGTTTTAAAATAGTTTTTCCTTCTGACTGTAGAAATAATACATGTGTACTGTAAGACCCTAAAGGGCTGGGACCCTGTGTTGGGGGCTCATTTTCGAATGTGATCTGTTGTAAATCAGTCTGCTGTTTTCTGGTATTTCTAAGTAGAGTAAAAAGTATGCAGTTATACTGAGACTATGCATGTGATCCAGTGTTACTCTATACGTTGAGGTTGGGGAAAATATTCAACGATTTTTATGATTTAGAAAGCTTTAGAAACTACAGATAAAGTACTGACCAGTCCAGTGTGGTGGTTTTGAATTATTCTAAATAATAAGCCTCTTTCTGCTTAATAAGTAAGCCCCTTCAGCAAACATCTCAGCTTTTACTATTTGAATTGTGCCTGGTTTGTGATAGGAACTAAGGAGATCTTAGTTGAAGGAATGAAGGGGTGGTGGCTGAAGCCATGGAAGTTGGTAAAGTAGATAGAAGAGGGCATTAAGCAAGCAGAGGAAGCACCATGGATGTAATATTGGGGAATCCTAGTGTTCTTGGGAGAAGATACACATGCACACACACACCATTGTTGAAGAAGGTTGATTGGGAGGGAAGAGAAGTGTTGGGAAGTGGTGTGAGAAAGCCCAAGGAAATGGAGGGTGTTTCAGTAAGGAGGGGTAAGCAACAAGCTTGGTGGTGAGAAACTAAGGATAATAATAGCCATAAGGGGCTTCCCTGGTAGCTCAGCGTTGCAGAGTCCCCCTGCCGATGCAGGAGACACAGGTTTGATCCCTGGTCTGGGAAGATCCCACATGCCGAGAAGCAACTAAGCTTCCGTGCGCCACAACTGCTGCTGAGCCTGTGCTCTAGAGCCCGGGAGCCACAGCTGCTGAAGCCTGCGGGCCCTAGAGCCTGTGCTCCGCAACAAGAGAAGCCCCTGCAGTGAGAAGTCCGCACACCACAGCGACGAGTAACCATGCTTGCCACACCTAGAGAAGAGCCCGTGCAGCAGCAAAGACCCAGCACAGCCAAAAGTAAATTAAAAAAAATTTTTAAAGTGATAGTAATAGGTACCATTTACTGTGGTCAGAGCCTCTTCCGGCTTTTTTACCTATCTGATCTTCACAAGAGCTTGGGTAAGTGAATATTATCTCCATTTTACAAGTAAGACTGAATTCCAGACCATTTAAATAACTGGCCCAGGTACTAAGTTAACAAGACCAGGTTGCATTCAGTTTTGTCTTAATCTGTTATGCCACTGGATTTGACAATTCACAACTTAAATTAATTTTTGAGGACTTTGGGTATTAGGAATGACAATAGATTTCATCTCTTGAGAGTTGGTTATAGAGGCTGATCTTTCTTTGGATTTTTCCTGAAATGAGCTAGCCTCTCACTACTGCCTACCACACATACTAGAAAAAATAGTTTGGAGCTTTACTCCCATCACACAAGCTATGCCTCACTCTGAACATATATTTCCAAAAGTGTCCTCTTTCTTTTGGCAGGCACATTTAGAAAAGAAGGGAATCCACATTTTTTTCCTTGCCATTAGGATAAGTTCCTGATTTTTTGTGAAGTTACCTCATATGGAGTGGACTAAGAAGTGCTTCCAAAGCCAGCCGTAAAATAAATCTACATTTTGATGTCACCATATTCCTATTGATAATTCAGAAACGCAGGCCTCCAAGTGTGCACGCACTGCTTGGTTTCCGTCAGCCACAGCCTGTGTGCTCTGGGCAGTGACGCTCTGCACGGGAGGCATCATTGTCTCTCACCACCCACATCTCTGCAGCACTTTGCTGTCTCTTAGACAAGCACCAAGGTACGACAGGCGGATGTTGCAGGAGACCTGTGTGCCAGTGCAGGTCTGCCCCAAATCCTGCATTTTCTTCTGAGCTCTCTTCCACCTCTAACATGTTCTGGGCCTGTGCCCTCCCCCTGCCTTTGTAGTGGGCATGAACTGGAAGGGCAGGCGGTTCGCATTAATTTCCTTAAAGCCAGTAAAGCACAGCTTTTGCACACACAGCATCAAACAGAATTAAACGTTTAGGAAAAATGCAACAGAAAAATTGCAGGACTTGGATACTGAAAACTACAAAAGCATTCTGAAAGAAGTAAATGATCTAAATAAGTGCAAAGACATCCAAATGTTAAGGGATCGAAAGACTTAAGATTGGTCTACAAATTCAGTGCTGCTGCTGCTAAGTCACTTCAGTCGTGTCCAACTCTGTGTGACCCCATAGATGGCTGCCCACCAGGCTTCCCTGTCCCTGGGATTCTCCAGGCAAGAACACTGGAGTGGGTTGCTATTTCCTTCTCCAGTGCATGAAAGTGAAAAGTGAAAGTGAAGTCGCTCAGTCCTGTCCAACTCTTAGCGACCCCATGGACTGCAGCCTACCAGGCTCCTCCATCCATGGGATTTTCCAGGCAAGAGTACTGGAGTGGGGTGCCATTGCCTTCTCCAACAAATTCAGTGCAACTCCTATCAAAGTATCAGCTGGATTTTTTGGTAATACTTAAATCTGGTCCTAAAATTCATATGAAAACATACAGGACCCAGAATAGACAAAGTCTTGAAAAAGAAGAACAAAGTTGGAGGACTCACCCTTTCCAATGTCAAAACTTACTGTGGGGGCTTCCTGATATTCCAGTGGCTAAGACTGCACTGCCAGTGCAGGGATCTCAGGTTGGGGCAGAACTAAAACCCTTATGTTTGTGGTCAACTGATTTTTCTACAAGAGTAGATAATTCAAGGGGAGAGAGAATGACCTTTTTTAAAAAGTGGTGTGGGGGCAGCTGGCACATGCAAAAAATAAAAGACCTAAATGTAAGAGTTACAACTACAAAATTCTTAGGAAAAAACATAGGGGTAAACCTTTATAGACTTTGATCAGGCCATGGTTTTTTTTTTTTTTTTTTTTTTTGTCCATGACTCCAAAAGTATCAGCATCCAAAGGAAAAAAAAAAGATAAATTGTCCTGGGTCAACATTAAGAACTGTATTTCAAAGGAGACCATGAAGAAAGTGAAATGAAAATCCATAGAATGGGAGAAAGTATTTGAAAATCAAATCATATAGCAGATAAGAGGCCTGTTATCTAGAATGTATAAAGCACTCTTCTAACTCAACAGTAAAAAGACAACCCAAGCAAGTTCCCTGGTGGTCCAGTGCTTAGGACTTGGCATCTTCACTGTCATGGCCTGGGTTCAATCCCACCGTGCAGCATGGCCGAAAAAAAAAGACAAACCAGTGTTAAAACAGACACATGATTGTGATAGAAGTACCTGTTAGAGACCTCTGCTGTATACACTACAGGGTGATATCTTTATCGCCTCCTGTACAGGCATGGTTTGTATGTAGGAAAAGGAAGCAGGTTATTTTCAGGATAGCTAAGTTAATTAGTGTTAGTTCTGGTTTCCTAGAAACAGACATTTTCTTAGTAGGGGAAATGAAACTCAGCTTCTGTCTCAATTCATGTATAGCTGATAATATGAATAGCAAAAATAGCTAATTATATGAATAGCAAAAAATGAACACAAAGGTTGAGTTTAAAGTGAAAGTTTTAAGCCACTGATAATTTTTAAACAATCAGATTAAGTTATATTATCTATGAAATAATTAAAAGTAAATTTGATTCATAGAATATCTCAGGAATATGACTGAAAGTGAAAGAAAGTGTTAGTCACTCAGTCGTGGCCAACTCTGGGATCCCATGGACTTTCGCTCACCAGGCTCCTCTGCCCATGGAATTCTCCGGGCAAGAATACTGGAGTGAGCGGGTGGCCATTTCCTTAAGGGGAATCTTCCCAACCCAGGGTTTGAATCTGGGTCTCCCGCATTGCAGGCAGATTCTTCACCATCTGAGCCACCAGGGAATATGACTAAGAAATGGCAGTAAGTGGAAAATGTAGAAACTTGTATTCTCATCTTGACTTTCAATCCAGCTTTCCTGTGACTGGACAGATTGCTTAAATCTTCCTTGGTTTTGTCATTAGTCATGTGAAGAGGAAAAGTGAGACAACTTGAGAAATACTTGTGCTCAAAATGCGCCTCACTTTGTGTGCAGTTTTCATTCTGCATATTTATATGTAAACCCCTTTAGATAGTGTCCTTTAAAAAAGTTTCTCTATTCTCTTTTATCTCAAAAATCATGATGATCTTTGTCTTCTTTTTCTCTTAAAATTGCAGAATTCTTGAGGACTTGAAAAAGGACTACCTTTTATTTGCATCATCAAATACAGGGTATAGATCTTTACATATAAATAGAAATGAAATATTTGCTGAATGAGTGAAAAGAATGAGATGATCATGATGATTTTGAGCTCATTGGTAGAAAGGGGGCTCTGGGTTCCCAGAGTCTGATGTCCAAAAATTATTTTTGCAGTTTTAGAAATATTAAAAAAAATTAAACAGGAGGATTCTATACTTCTGGGGACATGAAATTAAAGGGAGGGATCAAGGTGTGAGAGATACCCCGAGACTTTGTTGTTATTGTTTAGTTACAAAGTTGTGTCCTACTCTTTTGCAACCCCATGGACTCAAGCCCTCCAGACACTTCTGTCCATGGGATTTCCCAGGCGAGAGTCCTGGAGGGGTTGCCATTTCCTTTTTCAGGAGACCTTCCCAACCCACATCTCCGACATTAGCAGGCAGAATCTTTACCACTGGGCCACCAGGGAAACACATGTCCCAAGACCAGCAGTACTGAAATATAAAGCTACTCTGTGCTGCGCCTTCTCTCTTGTAGTCGTGCTCCTGTTCTCTCCCAGCCTCCTGGGAAAGCAGGGGTTTTTGATTGGTTGCTGGCTGTTATGAATAAAAGACCAGCAGAGACTAAAGTCTTTTTTTTTTTTTGGCCTTTTACCATTTGCTCTCTTAGAGATATGGGAAGGGCCTGAGCACCTCCGTCTAACCAGGTCTTGAGTTTGGTGGGCTGGGCAGTTTTTAGGTAGATTCGGTTCACTCTTGTGAGCACAGTGTCTCAAGGATGGGGTCCGTTGTGTGTGTGTTGCAGGCTCCTCCCTCTGTCGTGACCTTGCCTCCGTAGCATGGTAAGATGGTGGTTGACTGCACATCACCTTTCTAGTCATCTCCCTAGCTTCTCCAGCTCTTGATAAATGTCCTGTGCAGAAAACTGGTCACATATCCAGGACTCTTCACACCAACCTATATAGCTCTTATAAACTCTGTTGGTTTTTCTCTTCCTTGGTAGAGCTCTTCTGCCCATGGCAAGCCTAGTTATGATCTGTTCATGATCAGTTTCTATGAATACCGTGAGGAGAGAAAATGACCACTGATTTTAGCTCACTAAGGAAAGGCTCTTTCCTCTCTGGAATCTTAGTTCACCTTGTCCTCTTTGCATGGAAAACAGTTTCTCATTGTCTTTAAAACTACTTCTTGTTTTGAGTAATCTATATAGTTTTATCTAGGTTTTCTGTGAAAGTGATGGCTTGGCTCTACCTATTAACTCCAACTTGGAAGCAAAAGTCTCAGTGTTGTTTTTGATTTTTTGTTTTGTTTTTGTTGCTATAAGTGTGACGTTTAAAAAAATAAGGTAGAGACGATCTCTTTACAATCGGGAGATAGGTAGTCCTGAGTAGGTAGGGTGTGAGATCTAATCTTTGTTGTCTTGCAGTCTTTGAGGATGCTGTCTTCAGTTAACATCTTCAACCACACCACATTCCAGGCCACAGGCAGAGAGGTGGGAAAGTGGAGGGAAAGCAGCACTTGCTGTTTGAAAGGACGTACTCCAGCCCTGGTATACCCATCATTTCTGTTCACTTCCTGTTGGCCCGAATTCCTCACACGGCTGTCTTTTGCTGCAAGAGAGATTGGGGAATGTGGTATGTAGCTGGGCAGCCTTGTACCCAGAGAAAACTGAAGAGCGTCCATCGCTAAAGGGAATTTAAAGAGAATGTATACAGGGGCCACTTAGCTGTTTCTTCCACAGTATGGTAGGAGGAAAAGCTCTAACTGGAGTGTCTTTTTTTTTTTTTTCCTTCCTCTAAACGATCAGTTTTCTTAAAATGTTTTTTTTTTTTTTAATTTTTTTTTTTTTTAGCTGCTCTGTGGCCCTTGGACCACCAGGGAATTCCCTACTTAATTTTATTTCTTTACAAATTGAAGATGCAGTGAAAAATAAACTAATGAAGAGAAATGGGAGGTCTAGAGCAGGAGTATCCCAGGCTGGGAACAGGCAAACCTGGTCACTGTCAAGCCCGGCCCTTGTGCTGCCCCATCCAGGTCTTCCTAGAAGATAACCATCAGGCACAGTCGTTACCGAAGCCTGTGGAGAGACTGTGTCCTGGCAGGAAAGGCTAGCCACCTCTGCTTTTCTCCCTGTCAGCCTCCAGCTTGGAGAGCGGTGTTTCCAGCAGGGGCTCAGAGTGAGATGTGGGCTGGCTCCATGAGGTATTGCAAGTTGGTGATTAGGCTCCCTGCAGAAGCGTCCAGCGTTGGGGACTCTGCAGCTGGAAAGGAGGCTGATGCCTCTCCCGGGTCTCAGGACACTTTGCAGCTCTGTTCCCGGGCCCATTCGTGTCTGATAATGTGCCTCTCTCCACCAAGGGATCACCAGTCACTGCAGGAGAAGCTAATCAACCCCCCTCAGTGAGTGAGTTGGCTGTTGACTTCTAGACCCTAGAAGACTGACCACTTTTCTCTCCACTGTCTGTGGTTTATACCCTGCTCTTGTGCATGTGTGTGTGTTTATCCCGAGCATAGCAAGTTGTTGATGAAACACGGCTGAATTAGCCGCCCTTCTCCCTGAGATCCCTACTCTCCTCACCTGCCCTTCTCTTCTTGGAGGCTGGTCCAAAGGGACATGTAATATTGCGAGGGTCTGGGTGGCTCCAAAGCCCCCAACACCAAATCACATAGAGTGAGCTGAGAAACTGCATTCCTCACAACAGGATTAGCAGGAACAGGAGGGTAATGTAAAGGGATAAGGGCCCCTTCCAACAGCAGGGCATGGCAGAGTTGTCGGGTACCTGAGCCCAGAGTGAAGGTGTCCCTTACGTTCTTTTAAGGTCAGCTTATGTGACTTGCCAGCTGTGGAGCTGTCCCAGTTTCTCTGCTGTCCTGGTACTCTCTGGAGGCTGGCCTGGACCCTGTGCTATTTACCCATGTGCTCTAGCCCAGTCGCTGTCTGAACCTCCTTGTGCCTGTGACAGAGAAGGTCCCCATGGGATCCTCCCCCACTCAGGCTCTTGTCTTTCACTGGGAGGTGTTGCACTGCATCTCCAGCTTGTCCTCTCATTTCACCATGATAAGCTTCATCTCTGTGCCCTCGGACCATCAGTGAGGGCTCGCACCTTCTTGGACAGCAGATTATCCAAAACTGGCAGAACATCCGACCACTGTGGTCTGACTGAAGGAGGTGATGCGGAAGAAGCTCTGTACAACACCCTGCTGGACAGTCGCTCCCACCAGGGAAGAGGTTGAGCTCATTCTCCAGCAAATAAATACCCCCGTTGCTTAGACACTCTAGATGCTCCAACTACTGGTTTAGTGGTCTTCTCAATGGGAGAATTTGCCAACGGTAGGAGCTGAGGATAGGAGAAGACATTGGTCTCAGCCACGTCCGTGGAGGTAACCAGCTGTTGGACTTATGCATGGCCATCAGTAGTGACCTCAGCTCCAGGACATCACTCTTGAACACAGAGTTCAGGTATACTGGGAGCAGCTTCATGCCCTTGGAAAGGATCAGCTGTTCTACAGAGGAGGAGCTCTCACAGTTCTTTCTGTAACAGGCCAACATCTGGGCACACCGAGTGATGACAGCGTCAGCAATAATCTTCACAGGGCTATTCAGAATCCCCCCGCCCCGCCCCAGGCTGTGGATGCAGAGCCGTGGCTGCCCTGCACAGCCGGGGTAGAGCAGAGCACACTGCAGGGCTCCACTCCCCTCATTGAGCCAAACATTATGCCTAACCCCCCAGTCACCATCTTGTCCCCATCCAGCCCCACATCTGTTGTGTCACTCATGTAGAAAGCCCCAGAGAAATCTACAGCATGGACACTAGTGCTTGTCTGGACCCGCAGCACAGCATCAAAGCCAATGACCTTCTGTAGATCCTGACTTTGGTCTCTAAGGAACCATTGCTGGTCATGCTCCACCTGAAAACAGGTATGTTACAGAGAGCCACCAGTGAGCTGGGGTACTGCAGAGAGCATCGCCATACCCACACACAGGCTCCGGAAGAGAGCAAGGTCTACACCATAGCCTTGGGCCACACATTCTTTGGCCAGGATCTGATAGGCACCTGGGTGAGGCTGAAACAGAGTCCTCTTGTCTACGCTGATCAACTTCCTGTCATCTCGGTTATTCAGTCTCCCTGGAGCCTCTGCAGTGAGCAAGCAGGTGTGGAACAGAAACAGCTTCCCTGGACACTCGGCAGCCTTCAGAGCCTCCATTCTGGCCTGGATAATTGGAGCAAATACTGTCTCTGTCTCCCTTGTGTCTGCAGATTTTTCTGGAATCTGATCCAATAAGCCGTGATAACTGCCCGAGACTCATTGACATTGACCAGGAAGCCATCCAGCATGTTACCCACATCAGATACAACCATCATCTGTAGTTGGGCCAGTGAGCTCTCTGCATGGTACAGGTGGAGCACCTTAGTACAGGTGACGAAGCCAATGGGGATCGCTGACTCTTCTGCCCACCCTCCGTAGGCAGAAAGTCTAACAGTACCTTGAGCTGCTCACAAAGGAGCCTAACAGGACCACTCCTGGTGCCATTATAGGAGACGTCAGTCATGAAGATGAAGGCAAAAGTCCTGGGGAACTTGGTGTTCTTGCAGTCATCCACAGTGGCCAAGAATTTGTAAGAGCCCAGGGATAGCTCAAGACCATCATAAGCACCCACATATTTGCTGGTATGAGCCGGATGTTGAGAACACTGGGGGTGGGGGAGCATCACTGATACAGCTGCAAAAGCAGCACTGGAAGCTTTTCCCTCCCTCAGGGAACCACACGAAGGGGCACACACATGGTTTGCAGTGATTGCAGTGCTAAGGGCCCGGTTCCCCATGGTGAGTGATACACAGTGAAGCCTCCTCTGGGGGCAGCCTTGCCAGCGGCCTAATGACAGCTGCCGGGGCACCTGAGCCTTACCATGTCAGATGGGCATGGGGTAGTGTAGGTTGTGCATCGGATGTATCGGGGGTTGCATTCCCTTGGTCATTCACCAGGAGGTTGGTGGTGACTAAGGGTGGCACCTGGCCCCGTACTCCAGTAACAGATGGCGCTGAACCCCGATTGTTCCTGTCATCCTCAGTAACCTCAATAGGGCTTGGGATGGCATCAGGGTCCAAGTACTTAGGAGGCAGTAGTTGGGAAGCCCTGGCTGCCTTATGAAAGTGGCTGCTCCTCGGTAGGGACTTCATAATTGGTCCGAGGCCCCCGGCTGGTCCACAGGAACCGTTTTGTTGCAGCTGGTAGCCTAGCTTCTGGGAAGAGTGCATGTGTGGTTGTGGTCCTGGGGGCCAGTCGTTTGGATGTTGGGGGCAGAGCTTGAAGAGGGGAGGAGGACACATGACTGGGCTGGCTCTGGCTATCCAGCTCGGAGTGTGGAGCTGGAGGCCTGTGGTGGGACAGATCGCTGGGGAGGCTGGGCCCCAGGGTGGCCCTGAGGGTAGGAGCCGTACAGACCAGGGTTAGGGAGCCTTCTTGACACTAAGGGGCAGTGATGTTAGTGGGCCATAGCCTAGCCTCACAGTGGGAGGGCCACAGCCCTGCCCGTCTGCATTCCAGCCAGGTGAGCAGTCACCTGTGCCTTTGTCAGGGGAGGGCCAGAGGGCTGAAGCCAGCTGGCTGGCTGACCACCAGTGTTGATGGGGCTGACCCGGATGGCTGAGACCCAGGGTGCCTGTGCATCTGGACAGTGGAGCTTGGCCCATTCTGTGCATCTTCTTGGCCAAACTGGCCGTAGGCTGTCTGGCCACAAGGGCTCTATGCTGTTGAGGCTGGAGGTGCTCCTGGGGAAGGTGGGGGAGGGGTCGGCAGGGAGCTTGGTACCGGGCCCTTGTTGGCTCCATGGGGCGAAGGGGCGGCTGTGGGTCCTGGTTGCCCACCATAGCTGGATGATAACCCTGAGTAGTTGGGCTGGGGCTGCCCAAAAGGCAGCCCTGGTGGAGCTGACCGGTTATCCAACCAGTGAGCCCGACTTGATCTCACCCAGCTCCAGATCCAGGCTTGACTTCATTGCTAACGTCAAGGCTCCTAGGCTCCACTTACAGTTTCCTTGAAATCTTGTATTAAATAACCTATTACTTGCCCTTTGTTTTGTGATTTTTCTCCCGTGGAAAATTAGTCTTATTTAATGGTGATGAGCATGTTCTCTGTAGTTAGACAAACTTAGCAGACAAACATCTAAATTTTGATTTATGGCCTCTTTGATTTGCTGTCCTTTTAAAAAATGCTAGTTCTGACTTTCCCGCCTTTTGGGGGGGGTCTGTCATCATGTGTATTAATGAGAATGTGGGGAGAGGTTACTTACAGCAGGCAGTTAGAATCTGATGTCCCTTAATACAAAGAAGTAAGTACTTAGGATGTTAAGCCAGGTATCCCTTATCCTAGATAAGATCGTAAGCAGTATTCCAAATGCACAGAATTGATAACGTGGGGAGCCAGTTTTTAAAATTTGCTAAAGCCCTAAAAGTTTTCAGGCTGTGCCAACATACAAAAAACTATTTTAGTAAGTGCAGGGAAAAAGTTCTAAAATATTTTTAACACAGAATCTGTGTTTGTTAAATTTCTTTCAGTTGATAGCAGCTGACTCTCACTGAACAAAAAGGCGACTTATTGTCAGGATGATGAGTATGCAAGCAAAAGGAGGGGTGGGGAGGCGTTGGCGAGCCACTCAGAAAAGGGGAAATGACAGGAAGTAACGCAGTGCTGGGAGTTACTCCCTGCGGCGGGTGCGGACCTTTTCCCCAGGATATTGGCGGTCCAGTGCCCTTCAGACTCCTTCACCAATGAAATTTTAAATCCCCGCGTGAGAGAGTTAACAGGTTCATTTTGGCAGAGGTGCCTACCCCTGTGCCAGCCAGTTGGGAGCCAGGAAATCGGGTCCTACTGCACAGGTGTAGACCACCAGGCGCCCACCCCTGCTGTGAGGGAATATTCCCAGAAAAGGGAGACTGATGTGACTCTGGTGGCCTTTCCAGTTTGCGGCTACTACAAAGCCAGGGTGGCGAGCACTGCGTTACAGGCGCAGAACACGGTAGGGGTGGGAGAGACCTCAGGGAAGATGTGAGATTTGCACAGACCCACCCTGGCACACTATCTCCTGTGACATTCATCTGTCTTACCTTGATGCTTATCTGGAGACAGAGGACTGCTACAGAGATGCGGGTAGTGGGTGACGATAGGAACTCCCGTGCAGAGCACCACTGCCCAGAGCGCACAGGGAGCCGCAGACTGAAATCACGCAGAGCGTACATACTTGGAGTTTGCAAAAGGAATATGGTCATGTGAAAATACAGCTGGCTCTGGAAGCATTTCTTAGTCCATTCCATCTGAGATACTAATCAAGAAATCAGGAGTTTATCCTGATTGCAAGAAAAAAAAATGTGGACTCCCTGCTTTTCAAAATGAGGACACTTCTGGAAATAACACGTTCAGAGTGTGGCATAGCTTGTGTTATGGGCGTAAAGCTCCAAAGTATTTTCTCTAGTATGTGTGGTAGGCAGTAAGAGAGGCTAGTACATTGCAGGAAAATTCCAAGAAAAGACCATTTCAGCAGAACTGATTTTTAAGGAACAACACAGCATATTGCTGGAAATGAATAGGGTTCATTTAAAAGACATAACAGTCCTTTGATTGCTGAGGCGTAATGGGTGGTTCATATTGAATTTTAGTTTTTAAAATAGCGTCTGTCCCAAGCTTTCCTCCAGGTGGGCACATTCTGTGGTGCTAAGGCAGGTCCTGTCCCCCTGCTGTCACGTTCAGTGGGAATGTGTGTGTTTGCTTTAAAAGAAATCATGCTTCTGTGATTTTGTGTTTATATCACAAACGTAAGGTTCCATTTTCTAATAATTACTTCCTCATTATTGCTTCATTGCATAGTTGCTTTGTTTGCTTTTATGGGATTCTTGAAACCTCTGCTCAGGATTATTCCTTCTAGTTATTTTACAATGAAATCCCCCTCCTTTTTTTTCTTTTCTGAAAGGAAAGAGAATGCAATACATTATCCAAATCTTTCTTTTGCTATAAAAGACACTGTTAGGACAATTAGCAAAATCTAAATAAAGTCCATATTAGTACTCTAGCAATGTCCTGATTTTGATAATTGTCCTGTAGTTAGGTAAGAGGATGTCTTTGTTTTTAGAAGTACGCACTGAAGTACTAAAAAATAAAGATACATTATAACTGCTGCTGACTCACAAATGGTTCATGAAGAAAATTCCCTATTATTTTCTCTCTCCACACACACACACACACTTCTTTTTTCCTGAACCAGTTGAGAGTAGGTTATATGCATTATGTCCCTTTACCTCTCTCTTAGCTCAAGCTTCTCTAACAAAATACCATAGATAGGGTGGCTTAAACAACAGATGTTTGTTTCTCACTATTCTGGAGACTGGGAGGTCCAAGATCAAGGTGCTGGCAGGCTCAGTTCTTGGGGATGACCCTCTTCCTGAGGACCCTCTCTTCCTGGCTTGTAGACAGACACTTCTCATAGTATGCTCACGTGGCCTTTCCTCAGTGGGGATCTCTGCCTGCTCTTCTAAGATCAGATGGGCTTCCCTGGTGGTAAAGAATCTGCCTGCCAATGCAGAAGATGCAGGTTCGATCCTTGGGTTGGGAAGATCCCCTGGAGAAGGAAATGGCAACCCACTCTAGTATTATTGGGATTACTGGGAAATCCCATGGACAGGAGCCTGGCAAGCTACAGTCCATGGGGTTGCTAAAGAGTCAGACATGACTTAATGACTAAACAACAACAGTCACGTCAAGGGCCTCCCAGGTGGCACAGTGGTAAAGAACCCACCTGCCAGTGCAGGAGACACAAGAAAGAGTCTCAGGTTAGTTCCCTGGTCTGGGAAGATCCCCTGGAGGAGGAAATGGCAACCTGGTCCAGTATTCTTGCCTGGAAAACCCCGTGGACAGAGGAGCCTGGTGGGCTACAGTCCATGGGGTCACAAAGAGTTGGATATGACTGAACACAGTCACATCAAAAGGGCCCCACCCTTGGGACCTAAACAGATTTATCCCCCAAGGGCCCAGCCTTCAGACACCTTCACACAGAAAGGCTTAGGCCTTTAACATCTGAATGGGGGCAGAGACACCAACACTCAGCCCCTAACATTCTGCCCGAGGCCCTCCTGTGCGTGCTCAGTCTGTCAGTCACATCCAGCTCTTTGTGATCCCATAGACTGTAGCCCACCAGCCACCTCTGTTCTAAAAGTCATGTTTTTTCAGTTCAGTAGCTCAGTCGTGTCTGACACTGCGACCTCGTGGACTGTAGCACGCCAGGCCTCCCTGTCCATCACCAACTCCCAGAGTTCACTCAAACTCATGTCCCTTGAGTTTGATGCCATCCAACCATCTCATCCTCTGTCTTCCCCTCTCCTCCTACCTTCAATCTTTGAATCAAGCATTAGGGTCTTTTCAAATGAGTCGGTTCTCCGCATCAGATGGCCAAAGTATTGGAGTTTCAACTTCAGCATAATCTTTCTAATGAATATTCAGGACTGATTTCCTTTAGGATGGACTGGTCGGATCTCCTTGCAGTCCAAGGGACTCTCAAGAGTCTTCTCCAACACCACAGTTCAGAAGCATCAGTTCTTCGGCGCTCGGCTTTCTTTGTGGTCCAACTCTCACATCCATACATGACTACTGGAAAAACCATAGCCTTGACTAGATAGACTTTTGTTGTCAAAGTAATGTCTCTGCTTTTTAATATGCTGTCTAGGTTGGTCATAGCTTTTTTTCCAAGGAGCAAGCGTCTTTTAATTTCATGGCTGCAGTCACCATCTGCAGTGATTTTGGAGCCCAAGAAAGTAAAGTCTGCCACTGTTCCCATTGTTTCCCCATCTATTTACCATGAAATGATGACCAGATGCTATGATCTTAGTTTTATGAATGTTGTGTTTTATGCCAACTTTTTCAGTCTCCTCTTTCACTTTCATCAAGAAGCTTGATGTTTTCAGTCTTCTCTTTCACTTCCATCAAGAGGCTTCATCATGTTTTATGGTGTGTGCTTATAGTCTTGACTTAAAAAATTTTTATTTGCCTTTTTTATTTTAGGAAAAAAAATATTACCATTCAAGGAAATGTATCTTGCTATTAATTGGCATTCTTTTTTTTTTTTTAATATACCTAGATATTTATTTTCCAAATATTTTCTTCCATTCCATTGGTTGTCACTTCACTCTGATGATTGTTTCTTTTGCTATGTAGAAGCTCTTTAGTTTGATGCATACCCACTTATTTTTTTTTTTAGCTTACTAAACCGATTTTATTTTTTAACTTAACAATAATGTATTGATTTTGCCATATATCAGAGTGACCCCTTGATGATTAGTACTAACAGTGTCACACTCTGGTCTGCTCAATGTAAAATTTTTTAACCTGGAGGGAATAAAATGCTAATTTTTTTAATTGCTTTGTTGTCAGTATAATTATCAAGTTAGAATGACTGAAAGGCTTCTTAGGAGCCCTCTTGTGGAGTGAATCCAGAATATAAAATAACCCTGTAAGGGCTTATAGCCTGTGTTACTTGAGAGTGAACTTGATCTCCAGTTCAGTTGAGACCAGAAAGGGTCAGATCTGAGTTCTAGGGGTGTCCTAACATTAATTGGGTAATCTCCGTAAGTTAATCCCTTCTGTGATAGAGCAAAGAGCATAATGTGCATTTTCATTTACAAATATTTGTTGAGCTGCAAGGTGCCAACTTTCTTTAATACAAATAGTAATAAAAGGCCACTTCCCGCTTGACTTTCGGGATCTTAGTTTCCCAACCAGGAATTGAATCCGTACCTGTGGCAGTGAAAACACAAGAGTCCTAACCACTGGACCGCCAGGGAATTCCCAGAAGGAAACATTATTGAGTACTTACTGTTTGTTCAGTTCAGTCGCTCAGTCATGTCCGACTCTTTGCAACCCCATGGACTGCAGCATGCCAGGCCTCGCTGTCCATCACCAGCTCTCAGAGTTTACTCAGACTCACGTCCGTTGAGACGGTGATACCATCCAACCATGTCATCCTCTGTTGTCCCCTTCTCCTCCTGCCTTCAATCTTTCCCAGCATCAGGGTCTTTTCAAATGAGTCGGTTCTTTGCATCAGGTGGCCAAAGTATTGGAGTTTCAGCTTCAGCATCCGTCTGTCCAATGAATATTCAGAGTTGATTTCCTTTAGGATGGACTGGTTGGATCTCCTTGTAGTCCAGGGGACTCTCAAGAGTCTTCTCCAACACCAGTTCTAAAGCATCAATGCTTCAGTGCTCAGCTTTCTTTATATTCCAACTCTCACATCCATACATGACTACTGGAAAAGCCATAGCTTTCACGAGATGAACATTTGTTGACAAAATAATGTTTCTGCTTTTTAGTATGCTGTCTAGATTGGTCATAACTTTTCTTCCAAGGAGCAAGTGTCTTTTAATTTCATGGCTGCAGTCACCATCTGCAGTGATTTTGGAGCCTCAAAAAATAAAGTCAGCCACTGTTTCCCCATCTATTTCCCATGAAGTGATGGGACCGGATGCCATGATCTTTGTTTTCTGAATGTTGTTAGCACTTAATAAATCCTATCCTGAGTGCTAGTTGTACAGTGAACAGAAATCAACCTGGTGCTTTCCCTTATGGAATATTATACACATATTGGGTGATAACACCATTATTTTTATTTGAATCACGTCAGAGTTCACATTTAGCATTCAGATGGTAAAGAATCTGCCTGCAATGTGGGAGACCTGGGTTGGATCCCTGGGTTGGGAAGATCCCGTGGACAAGGAACTGGCAACCCACTCCAGTATTCTTGCCTTAATAATCTTGCCTGGAGAATCCCGTGGACAGAGCAGCCTGGCAGGCTACAGTCCACAGGGTCACAAAGAGTTGGGCACAACTGAGCGACTCACACACACGTGCTTTGACTGAGGCCACGTTATAGAAGTTGCTTCACAGTTGAATCTCAGTTCACTAAAATGCATTTAATTTTATTAAATGAAGCTATGAGAGAATCACACAATATTTCAAAGCAAACTAAGGATTAAACTTCCTGCTTCCTGCTCAGTCCAACCAACTGTGTAAATTCACATAGTCTTGCTGGTTTGGGTGTGTCTGAAAATAAAGGCAAATGTCTTTTTTAAAGAGATCCACCCACAGCATTCCTGGCATATGTATCTCCACACATTTGTTAGAGACGTAGGAACTCTGAAAATTGCCTTACTTTTTATTCGTATGTTCTATTGAGAAAAAACAGTTTAAACAATTTCAGAGTTAAAAGGTGAGTTAGGTACTGGTATTCAAACACAGTGTTCTTACAGCAAAATATTTTTATAGTTTTTTTTTTTTTTAAAGGGTCAGGATGTTATTTTTCTTGTGTTTTAAGTGATCTTGATTTTGCTTTGTCCAGCTTAATAGCTTGCTTACATGTTATTACTTTTAAACAATTTTTTAATCTTCAAATATTGACTTATTTTTAACTATTCTATTCTGAACACTTTACAGCTTTGCTCCTGCATAAAAGTTTACTATGCACTAGATGTTAACACAGACTTCCATCTCTCGGGAAGAGATGGATAAAGACCTAAGTCAGTTTTATGAATAGTTTTCAGAAGTTCTTTAGGCATCAAATTGAATTAGTACCAACAGATTCCATGTATCTTGCCTATGCAAATGTCTTTCCTCCATCAAATATAGTAATTTCTTCCCAAACTGTTCTGACTTGTAGCATTCTAGTAGCTTTCTCAAGCTAACATTCCCAGGATACAGAAATCTAAAATATATTTAGTCCTTGGATCAGGTTGCCTGAGAGGCCAAGAAAGAGTCTTCTATTCCTTTGGAATTCTTCTTAACTCGAGTACAGTGCTCAATTGAAAATATATGTTCCTGGTAAATTGTGATTATAAATTGTGATGGAAAGGGAAGCCTGGCGTGCTGCAGTCCATGGGGTCACAAAGAGTCGGACAAGACTGAGCAACTGAACTGAAATTGTGATTGACCATCCTCACAGCAGTTGGTTGTTTCAGAGTTAGGATTAAAAGTACATACAAACTACTTCAGTGGAAATTTACTCTAAAGCAACATTTCCATTAAAATTGAACAAAGAGTAATCCTATGGGATCAAAAGTATAGTACCTTGGTGTTTATGTGTTAAAATTTGGATATCCCAAAAAAAGGAAGCTAGGCATAATCTTACAGTGTTTGGAAAGAGTCACTAGGTCAGGATGAAGGAGAACAGAATGATTTCAGGACTGTTACTGATCACTCTTAACAGTTTTTCCCCTCGTGTTAGATTTCACTTTGCTTTATACAATGCTGGATCACTGTTATGTAAGCATTTGACTTCTGCACATAATTTATTTGTGTTAGCACTAACAACAAAGGCCAGTATAAACTGTGAGTTTTCATAGGGCCTCGTGGTGATAATTATTTGAAATGCTATGGCTTGATGACTTTAAGAATATAAGCTAGTAAAACATTTATGAATGTTTTATTTTATTCTAAAACTGAATTTACTTTTGATTATTTGTAAGCTAATATGCCTGTTTTCAGAACAGGCTTTCTCTTTGTCCATTTCTGTTTTCTTCATTAGAACAAAGAAAATTATGCATTCTTCAACTATACCATTTTAGGATCTCTTTCATAAAATAAAACGATAGAAATCAGTGTTAAGTGTTTTTCTTAGACAGTCCTTCTTCCCTTGTTTCTCTTTGCTGTTCATCTAAAATATATGTAACTTGAAACTTATTTCCATTGAAAAAAATTGTGCCCTGCTTAGAACTTAGTGGATGTTTGGATTTTTTTTTTTTTTTTGACAATTACTTAGAGAATTCTGAAGGTTACACATCTGTCGGGACTCAGATTTTAAGTAGTAATCTTTTGCTTACCATGACTGAAATAAACATTTTTAACTTCCCTTTTAGATACATCATGTTACAGAAAATGGAGGACTGTATAAAAGACCCTTTAATGAAGGTTTTGAAGAAACACCAATGCTGGTTGCTGTGCTTACTTATGTGGGGTATGGTGTCCTCACTCTCTTTGGATATCTTCGAGATTTCTTGAGGCATTGGAGAATTGAAAAGTGTCACCATGCAACCGAAAGAGAGGAACAAAAGGTAATTGTCAGTCTTTGATTCTGTAAATGGAAGCCTCTTATCTTGCTATTTTCACTGATTTTTTTTCTCTAGGCATTGGGTATACATTAAAATTTTAAAAAGTAATAATAATCTAGATGCAGTTAGATGAAAACATTCCACAAGGAAAGTGAGGACAAGAAATCAGAGGATCTAACATAATTTCATCATCACAAAAATCTATACTTACTTAATGGCTAAGAAAGCTGCAGTTCACAGGTTAAGCAATGTTTCCCAAGATGTGTGATGTTAGAACTGGCTTGTGGAGACGGGTCTGTTCACAGTACCGTATGGTGTCCCAAGTTGTGTACAGTCTTCAGGAAAGATCGTGTTCTTCAGAACACGTGTTGTGTTTTGTCATAGACGTGTTGTACACTCCTGTCTTGTTCACAGGTCGCCTCTACTCCCCAAAACACAGACCCTCAAGCAGAATGTGACTGAGCTACTCTGTTTCCATGGAAGGCAGTCTTGTTTTAGTCATGGTAAACAGAGATGTAATGCTTGTCTCTGGGGAGGAGACCGTCTTCCCCTCACCTCACTTTTCTCTGCATACTCCTTTGTGCCTCTGTAGTGAAGTATAATATACATGTATTATCTGCTCTTTAAAAAATTGTTGTAAATCAGCTATACTCCAATAAAATACAAACAAACAAAGCCTAAGGTGTCTTGTACTAAGGAACAACAGTATGTTTTTTCTCAAACCAAAACTTTCGTTATGGGCATTTTTTAAGTTTTTCGATTTTATTATTTTAAATGATAAAAGATTTTCTTTTTCCCATAATAAATGTTTTTTTTTCCTTTTTCCATTGAAAAAAATAAGTAAATAGAATCAGAGTGAAATAACGTCCGATCTTGCAAAAAGCAAACTTGAGTGTTCTCGCATGGGAAGTATGGAGAGGGTGGCCCTCCAGGCCAGGGCATGTGCTCGATCAGAGAAGGGATTCGGAAGTTGGGCGCTCGTGGCCCACCGAACCTCTCACTTTCATGGGGCGGCGTAAGAGGAGCGAGGCAGACGTGGCGGCGGTGAGACCAGCACTGAGAGGGGACAGTGATACTGGGAGTAGATGGCGAGACGCGGGGAGGGGAATAAAGCGCCAGGAAACACGAGGGAGGAAAGGGCGTCCTCAGCTCCTAGGAGGCGGAAACCAGTCAGCATGGGGATTGGGGATCCTGAAACTGGGAGAACTGAGGAGCCAGGCCCTCTTCTCTCAGTCAACCATGCTGTCCCCTCCCCAGCCCCAGAGCCACAGGCTGCCCTTCCTTGTTGCCCTAACTGACGCAAGCAAAACCCTGCTTTCTGAACTCTAGAACTCATTCTGAATGCCAGCCTAGAAAGTGCATGTGTGAGAAGCTGTGTTTGAATGTTTGGTAGGCAGCGAGAGGTCATAGGCAGTTTTGAGCAGGGGAGTGACTGGAGAGTGTGCACAGCTGGTGTGTGCTTTCACAGTGTGATGGAAGAACAGATGAACCCGTGGGATGCATCTGAACTCCTTTGTGAAGGAGGACATTGTCTTCGGAACTTGTTTCACGTCTCCAGAGGGTAAATTGACTGTTTGGAAGCATTGGGACTGCCTGTGTGTGTACTTCACTTTGTGTAGAAGGATTGGAACACGTAGATTTTCTTCTTAAATCTGATTCTGTTGAGGAAACACAAACACTTCAAAATCATAGGCCTTTGCAAAGCACCGTGCAGGTAAATAGTACTTGGATTATATGCAGACGTAGAACAAAAAAGTAAGCTGAGTAGCACAGAGTGAATCAGGAAATAATTCTTGAAGGAAGTAACGGGAGGAAAAAAAAGAAAAAGGAAGTAACGGGAGGAAGTATGTAGAACAGAGGGGACATTTACCTATAGAGTTTATTCATGGGACGACTGTACTCAGTCATTCAAATCCATTTCAGTAGGATTTTCATAGTAGATGGCATTAGCAGCTAAAACCTGAATTCTGCCATTTTCTTGTAACAGTTCAGCTTTTAGAAGGGAAGGAAGGTTTCTTTGGCTTTATGGTAGATCGTGTGCGTCTTTTTATGCTGGATTAGATGTAGTGAGAGGGATAGGCCATTTTTAAAGTGTTGGCACCGGAAAGAGGGGAGGGAAAGTGCTTGCTTAGGATCGTAAAATGCAAATATAATGTTGTTACTTTCTTATTTTCCTGAGTGAGTGGTGCTTGTAACCACATCCTTATTTTTTCCCTCATTCCATTACAAAAGAGAGCCTCTTAAACTATTTATGTTAGTTCTTCTTTCTATGTTGCTTTGGGTAGAAATGAACCACACAGTCATGCTAGTAAAGGTGAGTTTTGCATAGGGGTGTTCTGTTTTACATAACTTGCATAAAATTGTTGGAATTCTTTACTGCTTGATTCTCTGTTACTAGTGGTGTTTTGGATGAAAATGTTTTTTTCTCAGTCTGATTTCTTTATTATGTGAAGTGAAGCTAGTAGTCAGAAACATGTATGTGATAGATAACAGTAAAAGCTTGAGTTAATAAAAATGTTCCAACATCTAAATAGGAAATACCCAGAAGTCAGGGGCAAATCATGGTGGGTAGTTACCACACGGGCTTCCCTGGTGGCTCAGCGGTAAAGAATCTGCCTGCAGTGCTGGAGACTCAGGTTCAGTCCCTGCATCAGGAAGATTACCTGGAGGAAGAAGTGGCAACCCACTCCAGTCTTCTTGTCTGGAGAATCCCCATGGACAGAGGAGCCTGGCGGGCTGCAAAGAAGCGGCCACAGCTGAGCGACTAAGCACAGCACATCGCCAGTTAACAATGTCGTGATAGTTTGAAGTGAACAGTGAAGGGACTCAGCCATATATATACTTGTATCACTCTCCTCCAAACTCCCCTCCCATCCAGGCTGCCACATAACACTGGGCCAGAGTTCCGTGTGGTCTACAGTAGGCCCCTGTTCGTTATCCAACACTTTTTTTTCTTCTAATGCTTGTTTATTCATTTAATTTTGTCTGTGCTGGGTCTTCGTTACCGTGGGAGCTGCTGTCTTCTAGTTGCAGTGCTCGAGCCTCTTGCTGTGTGGCTTTTCTTGTTGGGGAGCACAGGCTCTAGGGCTTTAGGGCTTTAGTAGCTGTGGCACGTGGGCTCAGTAGCTGCAGCTCAGGTTCCAGAGCACGGGCTCAGTTGCCCGGCAGCATGTGGGATCTTCCCTCATCAGGGATCAAACTTGTGTTTCCTGCGTTGGCAGGTGGATACTTTACCACTGAACCTCCAAGGAAGTCCCCTGCTTTTTTGTTTTTTTTTTAAACAGCTTTATTGAGATATAATTCATATACCATGAAGGGCACCTGTTTAAAACGTACAGTTGAATGATTTTTATTACTATTTACAGAAAACATACAGCCAGCACCATAAGCTAATCTTAGAGCGTTTTCATTATCTGAAAAAGGAACCCATATGTAATAACAATCTCCCTTCCTCCCTCACCCCACGCTTAGTAGCCACTAATCTACTTTCTGTCTCTAAACATTTCATATAAATGGGATCATACAGTGTATAATTTTTTGTGTCTGGCTTCTTTCACTTGGAATGTTTTTGGAATTCATCCATGTATAAAAAGTGAAAAAAAGTGAAAGTGTTAGTCGCTCCATTGTGTCTGACTCTTTGCAACCCCATCGACTGTGCCCACCAGGCTTCTCTGTCCATGGGGTTCTCCAGGCAAGAATACTAGAGTGGGGTGTCATTCTCTTCTCCAGGGGATCTTCTCGACCCAGGGATTGAACCCGGGTCTCCTGCATCACAGGTAGATTATTTACTGTCTGAGCCACCAGGGAAGCCCCATGGTGTAGTATTTCAATTATTCATTTTTTTTTGCTAAATCACATTTCATGGTATAGAATAGTTGTCTGTTTTTATTTCTTCTAGGGATTTCTCACTGGGCATCTAAATCTAGAATAAACCACAGAAATGTTACCACTTTCCCCTTTTGCACTAGTGATGTTACTAGGTTTGCAAGAGTTTCCCTGTCACCTATTAGGCTTTTTTGTTTATAGCAACAATGTAGCTTTTTTTAGAAAGTTTTTTTGACTTTTGAATCTTGAGGTCTCTCTTTCGTTATTTAGCTGTTCTTTGCATTCAGCAGTTTGAAACTGTTTTTACTGTTAACTCAGGATGTGGAAGTTTAAAAAACAGGTGTCCTATCCCCTATGCTCAGTCATTCCAAGTTTAAATTGAGTATCGTTGCAGTGTCAAACTGGCAAACCGATTTCAAGATGCTTATTATGATAAAGTTTAAAAACAATAATAAAATTCATAGGTCCCAGAGATTGCCTGTAAGCCCTCAACAGCTCTTAGATCCCAGTGTAAGAAACCATGTTGAGGTTTCCTTAGATTTCAAGCTATATTTTGGTTTTGTTGCTTCTCATTAGAACCTTTGGAAAATGCCTTAACATCTTTGGTAGTAGATGACTGAAAATGTAAAAGAACAGTCTTCTCTACCTAAGTGTGGCTGTCCAGGCTGTCCAGTAGAGCTGGTCATGGATAACACAGGCCAGTGCTCTGCTCCTGATCACTGCACAGTCAGTGCTGGCGTCTGGGATTCCTGAGTCAGCTTGGCCTCAGTTTGTCCTATATCACATCATTGCAAGTAGCATAGATGGTTATTTCTCCCATCTCAGGAGAAAACCTTCTCTCAATCCTTTCTCCTCATTTACGGCTCCTTTCTTCTTTTAAAGCAGAGTTCTTCAATGTAGCAATGTCTTTCTTTCTGCTTTCCACTGAACCCACTCCAGTCCAGATTTTGCCCCAACACTTCAACTGAAACGACTCCCATATTGCAACGTCTTAGTCCTTCTCAGTCTTCGTCCTGTTTGGCCTCTCAGCATTTGACCCAGTTGGTCACTCCCTCCTTCTGAAGCATTTTGCTCACTTGTTTCCTAGACCCGATTGCCTGTTTTCCCCCTGTCTTTCTGGCTGTTTTCTCTTATCCTCTCCTGCTGCATCCTCGTCATTTGCCCACCTTCTCAGTGTGGATGTAGGTGTGGCACAGGCTTCATGCTTAGTCCTCTTCTCCTCTCATCTGTACTCACTCTCTTGGTGATTTCATCTGCTCTTTTGGTTTTCAGTGCCCCTCTGTACGACGAGAATGTCTAAATACATGTCTCTAGCACTGTCTCCTTCAGTGGGCTCTGCACTGTGTAGGTAGCTGCCCACTTGGCATCTCCACATAGGCCCCGCAAACTCTGCTTGTCTAAAACTGAGCTGACATACCCTTCTCTAATCAACCAGCAGTCTTCCCTATCTCCGTGAATAACAGTTCTCTTCTTCCAGTTGCTTAGGCTTTGGAGTTACTCCTCTTCTTCTTTTTGGCATATGCCTTTTGTGGTCCATTAGGAAATTCAGACTTCACCCCTTTTAATCAATCTTAATTTATCACCTGCTGCTGCTGCTAAATCGCTTCAGTCCTGTCCGACTCTGTGCGACCCAATGGACGACAGCCCACCAGGCTCCCCTGTCCCTGGGGTTCTCCAGGCAAGGACACTGGAGTGGGTTGCCATTTCCTTCTCCAATGCATGAAAGTGAAAAGTGAAAGTGAAGTCGCTCCGTCGTGTCCGACCCTCAGCGACCTCCGTCCGTGGGATTTTCCAGGCAAGAGTGCTGGAGTGGGGTGCCATCGCCTTCTCCGAATTTATCACCTATGCATAATTTATTGTTTACTTAGCCTCTCACTCCTCTGCTCCAGGCACACTGGTCTCTTTGCATTTCCTCAAGGTTCTAAGTAAGTATACTCTTGCCTCGATGCCATTGCACTTGCTGTTCACCTGCCGGGAAAGCTCTGCCCCAGGTAGTCTTGTGGATGGTTTCCTTGCTTTCTCTTCCTCATTGTACCCTGGCCACCCTAGCTAAGTTTCAGCATGATGCCAGCATTTTACATCCTGCTTCTCTGTTTGATTTTTGTTTTCATTAGCACTTTCACTACTGACATACTTTATATTTTATACATGTGTCTTGTTTCAATATCTGTTTCTTCCACCAAAGCATAAATTCCACAAGGGCAAAGAGTATTACTTTCTTTTTGTTCACTGTATAATCGGTGCCTGAAAGACTGCTTGGCACATGTTAATGTATCATATTACACATTCAGTTAAGTGTCTAAGAGGTAAGTGCTAAGATGTGAGTGGTGGTAATAATTACAGTGAAAAGTTCTGGGCTTTGAACTGATGTATTCACAGTCCTGTGTGTGTTTGTGTGTGTGTGTATACATATTCAGATGCAGACACACAGATGACCCACTTTTAGATTTAGAGAAAACAAATGTCTCTAATCTTGAAATCTCATTTTATGCTTTCACTGATGTTACAGAAACAGCAAGGAAGTGACCTCCTATAACATTAAAAACATGAAAGAACACACAGTAAGTAACGTGATTTACATGAATAATAGGGAAAGCTCTTGACCACAATTCAGAGATTTTAAAGTCACTAGCTTAATACTTTTCTCAGGTTATTTCACCTGATTGTCTTCATTAAGTAGAGCTAGAGATGACATTGTTAGTTTATAACACCCCTAGCCACATAATGCTTTTTTTTAAATTAATTTTTATTGGAGTTCCTTTACAATGTTGTGTTAGTTTCTGCTGTACAGCAAAGTGAGCCAGCTGTGCATGTGCATATATTCCCTCTTTTGGATTGCTTTTCATTTTCGTTACTTCTTCAGGTGGGAATTATATAGGATTTTCAAATTCTCTTAATTTAAGTATTGAAACAATTTTGTCATGCTTCAGCTATCTCTGGACATACCTTATGAGGTTATTTCCTTCTCTAGAAAAGGAAGTGTTGCCAAAATAAAAATTTAGACCATTAAAGACTTTTTATCATTAGCCTGTCTCTGATATGCGGTATCCTCTTTGTCATGCTTCCTAGGTGGCTCAGTGGTAAAGAACCCACTTGCTAATGCAGGACCTGCAGGGATTTGACCCCTGGGCTGGGAAGATTCCCTGGAGGAGGAAATAGCAAACTCACTCCAGTGTTCTTGTCTGGATAATCCGTGGACGGAGGAGGGGGTGGGTGGGGGGGTAGTCCGTGGGGTCTCAGAGTCAGACATGACTGAGCACACACACAGTCAGTCATCCTGTTTATCACCATGAAATGTCTTAACAGTACTGTAGTAACCCATAAACAGCATTCAGTTCAGTTCAGCTGCTCAGTTGTGTCCCGACTCTTTGTGACCCCGTGAATCGCAGCACACCAGGCCTCCCTGTCCATCACCAACTCCCAGAGTTCACTCAGACTCACGTCCATCGAGTCAGTGATGCCATCCAGCCATCTCATCCTCTGTCGTCGCCTTCTCCTCCTGCCCCTAATCCCTCCCAGTATCAGGGTCTTTTCCAATGAGTCAACTCTTTGCATAAGGTGGCCAAAGTATTGGAGTTTTAGCTTCAGCATCAGTCCTTCCAGTGAACACCCAGGACTGATCTCCTTTAGGATGGACTGGTTGGATCTCCTTGCAGTCCAAGGGACTCTCAAGAGTCTTTTCCAGCCCACAGTTCAAAAGCATCAATTCTTTAGCACTCAGCTTTCTTCACAGTCCAACTCTCACATCCATACATGACCACTGGAAAAACCATAGCCTTGACTAGACGGACCTTTGTTGGCAAAGTAATGTCCCTGCTTTTGAATATACTATCTAGGTTGGTCGTAACTTTCCTTCCAAGGAGTAAGCGTCTTAATTTCATGGCTGCAGTCACCATCTGCAGTGATTTTTGGAGCCCAAAAAAATAAAATCTGACACTGTTTCCACTGTTTCTCCATCTATTTCCCATGAAGTGATGGGACCAGATGCCATGATCTTCTTCAGTTTTCTGAATGTTGAGCTTTAAGCCAACTTTTTCACTCTCCTCTTTCACTTTCTTCAAGAGGCTTTTGAGTTCCTCTTCACTTTGTGCCATAAGGGTGGTGTCATCTGCATATCTGAGGTTATTGATATTTCTCCTGGCAATCTTGATTCCAGCTTGTGCTTCTTCCAGCCCAGCGTTTCTCATGATGTACTCTGCACATAAGTTAAATAATCAGGGTGACAATATACAGCCTTGACGTACTCCTTTTCCTATTTGGAACCAGTCTGTTGTTCCATGTCCAGTTCTAACTGTTGCTTCCTGACCTGCATATAGGTTTCTCAAGAGGCAGGTCAGGTGGGCTGGTATTCCCATCTCTTTCAGAATTTTCCACAGTTGATTGTGATCCACACAGTCAAAGGCTTTGGCATAGTTAATAAAGCAGAAATAGATGTTTTTCTAGAGCATTTTTAAAGCAAAGGTTTCCGGTGTGTAGCCTTCAGTTTCAGTGGCCGAAGGTTTGGAAGCACCCTGATGTTTCCCGAATAGCTACGTGCCTTAGTGTCAGCAGACACAGTGGGTTTTCTTGCGGTCAGATGTTAAAGCAAATTGGGTTACATGCTGTTGAGCCAGGCAGTTCAACAGACTTTGTCATGTAAAACTTCTGTGTGAGATTTATTGAAAAATGCTCTTTCCTTTACTTTTTAACCTGTTTATTGGTTATATATAACCAATATATACATATGTACACCACACATCTTGAAAGGTTAATAAAAAAGTGGATGTGGTTGTAATGAGTGCTTATATAAGTGAGCAGTGATGAAACTACCACCTTAGAGGTAACACATTGCTGTCACGTCAGAAACCGCACCCCCACATGTCGCTTCTCAGTCCTGCCTTTTCCCTCTCCCTTAGGCTAGCGATTGTCTTGACTTTTCTTTATGGTTTTATCATCTGCATGTATATCTATAAGCAATACAATTTAGTTAAGCCCAGTTTTGAACATTCTATAAATGGATTTGCATTGTGTGTATGTTTTGTGCCTTAGTTTATGTATTCAGCATAGGATTCAGCTGTCTTATGGTGTACTTCTGCTTCATTTGTTTTCATCGCTGAATAGAATCCCAATGTAAGAGTATAACTAATAAAGTTTATCTACTCTAGTGTCAGTGGACATTGAGGCTTTTTTTTTTTTTTTTTCCAGTTTTTGTCAGTGACTCATAAAGCTGCTGTCAGTTTTCTAATGTATGTTTCCTGAACATGTATCTATGAATTTCTCAAGTCTTAGAATACATGGGTTATAGAATATGCGTGTCTTCAACTTTACTAAATAGTAACAAACTTTTTCAAAGTGATTGTACTATTTTTTACACTTACCAGCTGTGTTTGAGAGTTCTCATTGTTCCACATCCTAACCAACAATTACTATTGTCAGAATTAAATTTTTTTTTTTGCCAGTTCTGGTGTATTTATGTCTGGTATCTCATTGTAGTTTTAATTTGCATTTCTCAATTGCCCAATTAAGCTAAACACTTTTGCATTATGTTTAATGATTATTTGATGTTTCTATTTTGTGAAGTGCCAGTTAAAATCTTTGGCCTGTTTATCTCTTGGCTTTCTCTTTTGTTTTGTTTTTTTCTTAGCTGTTTATAGGAAATTTTTATGTCCTCTAGAAGACATTTTACAATTGTCTAAGCCCATTTTGTGACTTGTCTTGCCACTCTGTGTATATCTTTTTAAAAAACTTATTTGTTTTTGATTGAAGAATAATTGCTTTACAGTATTGTGTTGGTTTCTACCAAACATCAGCGTGAATCAGCCTTAAGTTTTCTGTGTGTGTCTTTTAATGAACAGAAGTTCTTTTAAAGTAAGCAGATTTATCCGTCTTCCTTTATGAATAGTGCCTTTGTACTTTGTTTAAGGTATTTTGTTCTAAATCTGTGAATTTGTTTTCCTGTTTTCGTTGCATTTTAAATAATAAATATACATCAAATCACATGAAAATACCAATATTTGACCATTTTTGAACTGCTAAAATGATAATTTCAATGTGATTCAGTCTAATAAGATAAAGAAGGAAGAGCATATATCTGGACATAGTATAGATGTGTAAAGGTGTATAATATGGCTGTATATAATATGGTTGGTAAGTTAAACTTAGGTTGTGATAGAAATTATTAATTCTTAAAAAATTGCTTCCCTGTGCTATAATTAGTACCTATTTTACCTATTTTTACATGAGAGAAATAAACTAGCTGTCAGAAAGTGGGCCCCTGGCTTTTGACCTCTGCAGTTCAAGTAAAACATTCCCTCAGGGATTCTTGTCATCTGTGTCACTTACTTCCTGTGGCTGAAAGACTGGTTTGAACGCAGAATAAGCACAGGCTTGTTCAGCCATTTTTCTATATGGATGTATGTACCCGCACATGGCCCCATTATTCGGCTTTTCAGAGAAAGCTTCTTCGTCATGGGGCCAAAATCCTTTTATACAGTATATGCTGGAGTTTTATTTATTTTTTTTTTAGCTGCATTGTGCAGCTTATGGAATCTTAGTTCCCCAACCAAAGACTGAACCCAGGCCCAACAGCAGTGAAGCTCCGAGTCTTAACCCCTGGACCACCAGGGAATTCCCTGGAGTTTTGTCTTGAGACATTTGGGAAATGCTAGCTTTGCAGCCGGAGAAAGCAATGGCAACCGACTCCAGTACTCTTGCCTGGAAAATCCCATGGACAGGGGAGCCTGGTAGGTTGCAGTTCATGGGGTCGCTACGGAGTTGGACACGACTGAGTGACTTCACTTTCACTTTTCACTTTCATGCATTGGAAGGAAATGGCACCCCACTCCAGTGTTCTTGCCTGGAGAATCCCAGGGACAGAGGAGCCTGGTGGGCTGCCATCTGTGGGGTCGCACAGAATTGGACACGACTGAAGCGACTTAGCAGCAGCAGCTTTGCAGCCATCGCTTATTATAGCCTGTCTCTCACACTGCCGATGAACTGCAAGCTCAGCTTTTACTCCTCTACCCCCAATGTGGCTCTTATTTATTGGGTTGGAGAAAAGGTTTGTTTGGTTTTTCCTGGCTCTAGTAGCACTTAGTTGTCTTTAACTCATTCAAAAATTTTGTTAGATTGTATTGTGACAGGTGTTACATCAGTGTGCATTTTAATAAAATTATCAAAATTGCTGAATTTTTGTGTAGCTATTTAAATATTGAAGATGGAAGAGAAAAGAAAAACATTTTCTCCATGTTGAGAAAAGAAAGTGGAAGTGTTAGTTGTTCATTTGTGTCTGACTTGCAACCCTTGGACTGTAACCCACCAGGCTCCTCTCTGTCCATGGAATTTTCCAGGCAAGAATAGTGGAGTGGGTAGCCATTCCGTTCTCCAAGGGATCTTCCCAACCCAGAGATCAAACCCTGGTATCTTGCATTGCAGGCAGATTCTATGTTTTATTATTTCAAGAAAGGTAAAAATGCAGCTGAAACACACAAAAAAATATTTGTATGGTGTATGGAGAAGGTACTTATCTATCAAAAGTGGTTTGTGAAGTTTCATGCTGGAGATTTTTCACCAGATGATGCTTTACCATCGGGGAGACCAGTTGAAGTTGATTAACTAATGTGTCAAATCAAGACATTAATTGAGAACAACCAACATTATAGCATATTAAAGAGCAGAGACATTACTTTGCCAACAAAGGTCCGTCTAGTCAAGGCTATGGTTTTTCCAGTGGTCATGTATGGATGTGAGAGTTGGACTGTGAAGAAAGCTGAGTGCCGAAGAATTGATGCTTTTGAACTGTGGTGTTGGAGAAGACTCTTGAGAGTCCCTTGGACTGCAAGGAGATCCAACCAGTCCATCCTAAAGGAGATCAGTCCTGGGTGTTCACTGGAAGGACTGATGCTGAAGCTGAAAGTCCAATACTTTGGCCACCTCGTGCGAAGAGTTGACTCATTGGAAAAGACCGTGATGCTGGGAGGGATTAGGGGCAGGAGGAGAAGGGGATGACAGAGGAAGGCTGGATGGCATCACTGACTCGATGGACGTGAGTCTGAGTGAACTCCGGGAGTTGCTGAGGGACAGGGAGGCCTGGCGTGCTGCAATTCATGGGGTCACAAAGAGTTGGACACAACTAAGCAACTGAACTGAACATTATATCACACAGGAGATAGGTAACATATTCAAAATATCCAGATAAAGCGTTGGAAATAATTTACACCTGCTTGGTTATGGTAATCACTTTGATGTTTGGATTCCACATAAGTGAATAAAAACCTTCTTGACCATGTTTCCACATGTGATTCTCTACTGAAATATGATGAAAAGTTCCATTTTTATAACAAGCTGTGATGGGCAATGAAAAGTGGATACTATACAATAATGTTGGAACGAAAAGAGATCATAGGGCAAGCGAATTGAACACCAAAGGCTTTGTTGGTCTTCATCCAATTAATTCCAACAAGTATTGCTTCCTCTTAGAGCAACTGAAAGCACTTGACAAAAAGCATCTGGAATTAGTCAACAGAAAGTGCATAATCTTCCGTCAGGATGCTGCAAGACTGCATGTTTCTTTAATAACCAGGCAAAAACTGTTACAGCTTGGCTGGGAAGTTCTGATACATCTGTCATATTCACCAGACATTGCACCTTTGGATTTCCATTTATTTCGAACTTTACAAAATTCTCTTAGTAGGAAAAATTTCAACTCCCTGGAAGACTGTAAAAGGCACCTGGAACAGTTCTTTGCTCAAAATGATAGAAAGTTTAGGGAAGGTGGAATTATGAAGTTGCCTAAAAAATAGCAGAAGGTAATGGAACAAAATGGTGAATATGTTCAGTAAAGTTCTTGGTGAAAATGAAAATGTTTTTTATTTTTAAGAATCTGCCTGCAGTGCAGGAGAGCCCAGTTTGATTCCTGGGTCGGGAAGTTTGGTTGTATGCTCAGATGGTAAAGAATCCACCTGTAGTGCTGGAGACCTGGGTTCAATCCCTGGGTTGGGAAGATCCCCTGGAGAAGGGAAAGGCTACCCACTCCATTATTCTTGCCTGGAGAATCCCCATGGGCAGGAAAGCCTTGCAGGCTACAGTCCATGGTGTCACAAAGAGTCGGACACAATTGAGTGACTAAGCACAGCACAGACCCACTTCAGTATTCTTGGGCTTCATGGTGGCTCAGATGGTAAAGAATCCACCTGCAGTGCGGGAGACCTGGGTTCGATCCCTGGGTTGGGGAGATCCCCTGGAAAAGGGTGTGGCATCCCATTCCAGTACTGTTACTTGGAGAATCCCCAAGGACAGAGGAGCCTGGTGGGCTATAGTCCCTGGGTCGCAAAGAGTTGGACACGACTGACGAACTAAGCACACAGCACACAAAAAACTGAAGAAGCTTTTTGGCCCACCGAATATTTGAGTAGTAAACTTCCAGTTGTGACAGACAGAGCATCTGTGGATATTTTCTCTTCAGTTCAGTTCAGTTCAGTCGCTCAGTCATGTCCGACTCTTTACCAGTTGCAGGAGAGATGGTATCAGGTACCACAAATTCCGGAGAACTTTGTGACTTTACTTCAGCTTTATTTAAGGAGATTTTTATCTACTGTGAGGTTTATTTATTTAGTAGGCACTTTAGAGTCCAGTGTCCTAGAAGGTTGTTAATTTTAAAGTTTTATGTAGAGCCTTCTTTAGCAGCGAAAATCTTTTACAGAATAAGGCTTAAAGTTTTAATATTTTTGATTAGCTTATTTAAAAGATTAATTTGGGTTGGCACCAAGCCCAGATCTGAGGGCTAGAAGCTCAGTAGTTTGCTGACTGTTGTAAAACTCTGGTATAGTTTTCTTCTGTTTTGTTTACCAATTACCCTCAAGTAGACCTCATGTGGTCTGGTCACTCTGCTCTGAGCAGAACATTATGTCTTAATTAAAGCTCCACTGTGACTATTTTTTATAGACTTAGAATTTAGCGTAACTTATAAGGGAGATCTTTAAAGTCTAAAGTCTTGATCATGGAAATTCATTTTGAGATTTTTTTTAAAACTCCCATCCAAGGAAAGAAACCTAAGACAGGTGTCTTTCTATAACCTACCTTTTAGTTTTTCTTATTTATAATTCTTCTTTGGATTAATTTCCTTTTGATCCTTGAAAATATGCAGAGAATGGAATCTTAATTTTGGAATTATTTTTCTTGGTTGAAATTGGAATTATAGGATTTTATGGCATTTCCCCTAGTACATTATGGGGCAGAGATGGAGCAGAGTACAGTGTTATTAAGGTTATTAGAAGGGAAAATCATTTATTGACAGAATTGTACAACTAAGTTTTATTTTTATGAGGTCTGCTTTACGAAGTTAAATTCTTTGACCCTACTTTCATGCAATCGTGTAGTGACTTGCAACCATTTTCTTAGAGCTCATCGGTCAAAGCTAAGTGATTTTTATCTGGTTGAGTTGTTTAAAACAACAGAAAGAATGGATGCCTTCCCAAATGTTTTCCGTATCAGTTAATTCTGAATAACTGACCTCTCCTTCTAAAGTGCTCTTGTACTATGAAAAGAGAAGTTGTGCAGAGAAACTCAGTTAAACATATGGCATCTCACCATTCGTTGGCAGGACTTTGTGTCACTGTACCAGGATTTCGAGAACTTCTACACGAGGAATCTCTACATGAGGATCAGAGACAACTGGAACCGGCCCATCTGCAGTGTGCCTGGAGCCAGGGTGGACATTATGGAGAGACAGTCTCATGACTACAACTGGTCCTTCAAGTGAGTCTTGGTTGGGAAATTATTTCAGTGGATTTCTTCACCTTAGAAGATTTTCTGTTGCAGTTAGAGTATTCTGTCAAAGCAGGAGTAGAAGTATTGAGAGTGCAATACAGCATGATTAACTTTCTTGCATGTTGTTCATTGTTTTGGAGATTTTTAAAATGCATCTCTCTGTGACATCTGCCACTGTTGGATTATAACTGAAAAAAAATTGGACTTAAAAGAACACACACAAAGAAAAATCGTCCTTTTTGTTGGGCCGTTTAGTAGAGTCAAGTGTCTGAATTTATTTATGGATATTTTGATTTCTGAGATGATTCAAGGAGTGTTTTTACTTAAATGGATTGAACTGTTTAGAAAACTAATTTTTTTTAATTGGAGGATAATTAGTTTCTGCCATACATCAACATGAATCAGCCATAGGTATATATATATGTCCTCTCCCATTTGAACCTCCCTCCATCTCCCACCCATGCCAGCGCTCTAGGTTGTCACAGAGCACAGATTAGAAAATTTTATATATTGATAAAATTTTGTTTATATTGTGCAAGCTTTTCATGGTTGTATGGTCATTATTATTATCTTTTTTTTTAAAGATAATACAAATAAAGTGAAGGTCTCCTATGAGAACTAACCACTGTCCTTTTGCAAATCCACCTCTCCACAAATGCTCACTTCCTAGAGATGACCATTATTATCAGTTGATTGTATATTATTCCTCCAGATATTTTCTGTGGCGTATGTATGTAGTGTATTACGGGGGTTGCACACAGTGTTTTGATTATGGGATCTTAATATAGAAAGTATTTTACATCTTGCTTTTTTGCTTGCTAACATATCAGTAACATCTTTCTTGTGCCTATTCACCAAGCTCATTATTTGTAGTGGCTACTTAGTATTCTAAAATATAGATACATATAATGTAGAACACATTGGGCTGCCTCATCCTATCTTAAAAACCCCAGATCTCTGAGTTAAGACAGCAGCAGTTAATTCTTTGTTTATACTTCATGACCATCTTAGACCAGTAAAGCCTCTGAACTGTGATCCTTATTCTGGGGTCCAGGGCTGACTGTTCTTCCACCGTGTGGAATGTCACTGATCCATGTGCCTGAGAAAGGGACATGGTAGGTGAATTGTGTAGTAACTTGAAGGATCCTTAAGCATATATCCTTTTATATGTGTGTAGGAATTGCTCAGTCAAAAATATGTATTGAGTTGGCCAAAAAGTTCATTCAAAAACGATAGGTTTGTTAGGTAAGTACTGCCAAACTGCCCTCCAAAAGGAAAAGATACTCTTATCTACAGCTTATGAAAGTGTCCTGGCCAACACTGAATATGGTCAGATTTTTCTTTTTTTTTTTTTTAATTAAAAAATTTTTCAGAGTCATGCTGCATGGCTTGTGGGATCTTAGAGTTTCCTGGCCAGGAATTGAACCCAGGCTACAACAGTGAAAGCGTCAAGTCCTAATCACTGGACCGACCACCAGGGAATTCCCATGATGTAGTTAGTTTTTAAACATCCCTATTGATAAGTGAAAATTGATATTTTGTTTTAATGTCCACCTTCCTAATTGGTAGTGAGTCTGAGCTGCTTTTCATGGAGACCATATTCTCTCTTAATTCCTACAGATGGTGCTTCCTTTTGTATTATCAATAAGTTTATTATCACATGTAAGTATTTGACTTGCTCCTGAATTTCATGAACTTTTATGCTGTTGAAATACAGGTACACAGGGAATGTAATTAAAGATGTTATAAACATGGGTTCCTACAACTATCTCGGATTTGCGAGGAACACTGGACCATGTCAGGAGGCAGCTGCCAAAGTCCTAGAGGAGTATGGAGTTGGAGTGTGCAGCACTCGGCAGGAAATTGGTAAGCATAGGCTATTAGTTTGGTCAGCTCATGTTCTTAACTCTTTTTCTCAGGAGGGAAAATACTGATACAGAGCTAGAATATGAACATCCAAATACATACTTTGCTGTGGAGTTTAGATCAAGTAAAGAATGCTTTATTTTTCTGAAGTGATGGATGATTTTAATGCTTCAGTGTGTTTTGAGATATTTTTATCTTTTCCATTATGTTTTACATACATACTATCTCTAGAAAAGTTCCATTAGGTATTTGTTTCATTTATAGCTTTAATGTTGACTTTATTGGTTAAATGATAGTGATTGAGAGAACTTTTTACTGGTATACTGAGCCCATGGGCAAATGAGGGTTAACCTGCTTCCATACTGGTAAATTGGGGCTAATAGTAATTCCTACCTTATAGGGCTGTTTCAAGAATTAAATAGGCTGATTCATGTAAAGTGCTTATACCGTGGTAAACCCTCAATAAATGTTAACTCTTTTATTATTATTACAAGTCTATAAAACATAAAAGCGAACAGTTGTCTACAAAGAGATTTAGTTTATTTAAGCTCAAAGGAAGAGTCTTAATTTTTGTATCTTGTTGAAGAGAACTGATAACCATAAAAGTTATAAGACAACTTTCTGGATATTTATTCCTGTGGATCACCCCAAAACTTAGTAGGTTAAAGGGTTGTTCATTATGGTTTCTCATGGGTCTAGAGAATGGCAAGTGCTGCTGAGTCGTTCTTCCTTGGGATCCCCAGTGATGTGCTTAAGGGAGCCTTATGCAGTGATGACACAGAGTGACCACACCTTGTATCTTTATGGCCCTTTATGAATTGCTCGAACATCTTATCTCTTTTGATCTTTATAACAATGTCATGAGGTAGATAGAGCAGATGTTATTATTGGTGTTAAACAGATAAGAAACAGAGGCCCAGAGAGGATAAATCACTTGCTTAAGCTTTAAAGAACACATAGCATCCTAATTCAGCAGTCTTCTCTCTCAGCATTGTTTCTCTTCTACATGTAGCCAGTATCATTGATGAACGTTGTTCCTTATGGATTTGAGCACTGATTTAAAATCATAATACAAAGTTAGGGAATGTGTTCTTTAACTCACCTTTTGCTACATGACAAACCATTCCAAAACTTAGTGGCTCAAAACAGAAACATATATTTATTTGCTTGTGATCCTGTCATTTGGAAAGAACTTGACGTTTATCGCAGCTCCACGTGGGGTCAGCTGGGGTATTATGACTGAGGATAGCGTATCCATGATAGCATCACTTGCATGTCTGGCACCTCAGCTGATGGTGAGCCCTGCCCCTTCCTTCCTTAGTCTCTAAGAGCCCTTCCCTGTCCACATGATCTCTCTTTATCAAGGCTTTCCAGACTATTTTACATGGCAGCTGACTTCAAATGTATAAAAGCAGGTGCTGCCAGGCCTCTCACGGCATAGCCTTGGAACCAGCACGTGTGAATAGGAATGGGAGACATTGTTGGCAACCCTCTTTACAGAAGCGCCACAAGTGCTGCATCCGATTTTATCCAGCTGTTGTGTCTTTATGAGCCTTGACTCTTCATGATACTGACTCCTTCACTAGACTTCAGTCTGAAAAGCTTATAACACAGGCTGTGGTTTCTTTTTCTAAAGTAATGAGTAACTCTTAAATTTGAACTTTGGTGACATTGACTTCATTAACTTCTTCACACAGGAAACCTGGACAAGCATGAAGAACTAGAGAAGCTTGTGGCAAATTTCTTGGGAGTAGAAGCTGCTATGGCATATGGCATGGGATTTGCAACAAATTCAATGAACATTCCTGCACTTGTTAGCAAAGTAAGATTTAGTCTGTCACTTAGGAAAGCTCCCTCATGTATATCTTCTTTTGTTTTGTAAAACATTCAGGCAAGCCGGAAAAATTTTGTATAAGTGTATCCCGTGGAAACTTAACATCAGTTGAAGCTTTTTTACTGGAACCCATGATTTTTTTCTGTATTGCCTTTAGATGACTGTTTCTTCATTTCGTTTTAAAGGAATTCTTATAAATAAAATCTCATAAAAGACTAAAATAATGGGAGAACGGATGTTTAATTTGGAAATTATTAATCAGGTTGTTTCTTCTAGTAGAAAAATATGAAAGTATATAGGTCCCTAATACTTGTTGTTACTGTAATGCACATTGTTCAGAGATCTTTGGGCAAAGTGTGTGTGTACGCACGCACATTGAGCGACCCAGGTGGCACTAGTGGTAAAGAACCTGCCTGCCAATGCAGGAGACATAAGAGACTCAGGTTTGATCCCTGGGTTGGGAAGATTCCCTGGTGGAGGGCATGGCAACCCACTCCTGTATTGTGGCCTGGGGAATCTCCGTGGACAGAGGAGCCTGGCAGGCTATGGTCTATAGGGTCACAAAGAGTCAGACATGAGTGAAGTGACTTGGCACTCACATACACATACATATATATATATATGCAAGAGAGAAGATTTAAACACAACTATATTGATGTCACATTAAACATAAACGGTTTGTATTTCTAAGTAGAAGATGGATTGTCAAGTTAGATTAAAAGTTTTTTTTTTAAATTAAAGACAGGCTAAAAGTAAAAGGATGGAAAAAGTTACAGCGTCTAAACAATAATAACAATATGATTTATGTAATACTTAGTATATAATAAGCTAATATTTTACACTATCAGTATTATAAACAAAGACTTCAGAGCAAACTGATACCTTTGCCATTGTGCAGACTTTCCCTACTAAAATATAATTATTAATGGTTTTAGCGTTTTGTAGTTCGTCTAACTAAACCTTTCCCCTCAGATTCTTATCTTCCTCTCCTGGTGATTTTGCAGGGTTGCCTGATTCTGAGTGATGAACTGAACCATGCTTCACTGGTTCTGGGAGCCAGACTCTCAGGAGCAACCATTCGAGTCTTCAAACACAACAGTGAGTTTGTTGTGAAATCTACTCTGGCTTTAGGATTTAGGATTGTTTGGATTAGTGGCAGTGGTAACAATTAGTTACATTAACAGTTGAAACTGTAAATGAAACTGAAGTACCAATACCTAAAATATAAGTTCTGGTCCTGTGTTTTAAAAGTTACTATCTGAGTTAGACAGGTGCGGAGACGCTTCTGGAAGTAACATCGCAATGGCTGCCCAAGGAGAACCCCAAGTTCAGTTCAAACTTGTTTTGGTTGGTGATGGTGGTACTGGAAAAATGACATGCGTGAAGCGTCATCTGACTGGTGAATTTGAGAAGAAGCATGTAGCTACCTTGGGTGTTGAGGTCCATCCTCTGGTGTTCCATACCAACAGAGGACAGATTAAGTTCACTGTATGGGATACAGCTGGTCAGGAGAAATTTGGTGGACTGAGAGATGGCTATTATATACAAGCTCAGTGTGCCATTATAATGTTTGACATTACATCAAGAGTTACTTACAAGAATGTGCCTAACTGGCATAGAGATCTGGTACTACGAGCATGTGAGAACATCCCAGTTGTGTTGTGTGGCAACAAAGTGGATATTAAGGACAGAAAGGTTAAGGCAAAGTCAGTTGTCTTCCACCGAAAGAAGAATCTTCAGAATGATGACATTTCTGCCAAAAGTAGCTACAACTTCGAAAGGCCCTTCCTCTGGCTTGCTAGAAAACTGATTGGAGACCCTAACTTGGAGTTTGTCGCCATGCCTGCTCTTGACAGTATTGAGAGGTGCAGTCTTGTTTGTTGCTGTCATTCGCATTCCTTTGCGTTTAGAATCAGAATGAAGTTGTATTTCAAATATCTAAAAAAATAAAGTTACTATCGTTCTCATTGGAATAAAAATAAAGGCTAAAGGAAGCCTTTCGGTACAAAGTAAAACATTGTTCTTTTTCTGACTTTGAACTTTTTCATCTTCCTTGTTTATAAATCACTTGTTCAGTATGCATTTATACTAGATGCCTGTCTTGCCATAATATTGTGGGTACTGAAGTGAAATAAAGCAGGCTTCCTGATCTCCAGATCTCTGACTGGTTGCTAAAGAGACTGTAGACAAACCACTAGTTAGAATACAACAGACAAATACTGAAATGCAGATATGAACAGGTGCCATAAAAGCAGAGAAAAGTGGCACTAGGCCAAGACTTTCCCTAAATGGAAATATCTTAGTGCATTATTAAAATAATTGTAATAAAAACGCATAGCTTTCCAGGTTAAAATGCTCTCGTGGAGTGAAGAGATATGACCAAACTGTTTAATATCATCTTTTACCAAAATGTGTACACAAAGGTCTAAAAGACAGAAGAAGTCTTTTAGACAAACGTCAGACAAAAGTCTGAAAGAAGGTACACTCAAATACTAGATGTATGCCTCTGGATGGAAGGTTTACGGATGGTAATAACCTTTCATCTCTGTCTTTGTCTGAAATGCTTTACAATGAGAATGACACATACAGCATTTTGTTTTATGTAAGCGGGATTTATGAAGCACCGTTGTATGACTTGTTTTCTTGAAGCACACTGGGAACTATGGCGGTACATGCGCCTGCCTCCTGTCAGAGTGAGGTGGCAGGCTGTGCTCTCATTCAGTCCGTCCTTCCGTTGGAACATCCAGGCTGTTTCTGAGTTTCTCTGCTAGAAGCAGTTCCACCTACATTCATATTTTCCTCACTAGTCTGATTAGTGCCTTAGGGTAAATTCCCAGCAGTCTTTAGAATGCATGGTTAAAATGATAGACATTTGCTATACTTTTCCAGATTGCCTCCAAGCACTGTACAGATTTTTACTCAACAACACCTGAAATCAAAAACAGTGACTGTTTCTACTTACAGGCCAACATGTATCATTTAAATGCTTTCCTAATCTAATAAGTCCAATAACATTAATTTTTATTTATTAGGTGTTGAGCAACTTTTTATACAGAGTTATTGTCTTTGTATTTCTTTGTAAATTGGTGATTTTCAAACTGTTTCTCTTTTTACTGGTTATAAGAGCCCTTTGTGTTGCAGTATTTTTTATTTTTAACTTTGTTTTTAGTGTCTTGCCCTGTGGACTTGCTGAAAGGTTGATGTCACATTTACTGTTTTACGACTTTTGTTTGGATTTTGTGTGATGGCCTTTCTCATTCTCAGATTATTCTCTTACTTTTTCTTCTGGTCATTTTGTGGTATGTTTTTTGTCTAAATCTCTAATTTACATGGGATTTGGAGAGTATACTATGAGAAAAGTATTGAATTTTGTTTCCTAAGTAGATAATATGGTCAAGAATTCGGGTATTTTCTTTCATGTAAAATTTTAAATCAACATTTTATTTTTCTCTTCCTTTCTCTGTATAAACAGAGGAAGCTAAAACAATGAGTCCATTTTTACTTGTCTTCTGCTAATTGCCACACATTGCCCTCTCTGTGATCAGAGGGCAGCTTCAGATCAGATTTTTTACTTTGTGGGAGCATCTCCTTTTTCTGGGTTAGATAGCAGATAAGATTGCTTTGCTATGAATAACTGAAAGTGTAAACAGTCAACTTTTGGCCATTTTATTTGTGTTTACAGTGTGTGTTCTTATTACCTTACTTCTCTTTTCTACCGGTTATTTTATAAAGAGAGCAAATCCGTGTGACTTTGTAACCCCTCCCTTCAGTGATGAACAGTAACGAACCAGATTTATGACAAGGGTGTCTCCCACCCCTGATAAATATACCCTAAACTTCATGTTGCATACATTTTTGGGCGGAGAACTCTCAAGGGCCTTGTTTCAGGACATATATTTTAAGTGTGAAGTCTGTAGTGGTAGTAACAGTGGTCTTCCAAGTGTTTATCTTTAACAGGAAAGTTATTCTCCTTAATGGCAGTACACCCGCAAGTGTTTCCTAGGCCTGGTAATTGCCGTAACAGCAGAGCCCCAAGAACTTGGTTGTAGACAGACAGCTGGTCAAGTCAAACATGGAACAGTCTCTACTGATTGCCAGGCTTGTTTAACATATAGATTCATGCCTGTCCAGACTGGTGTTATTTCTAACCACTACCAAGATAAAACTACTTAACAAGCTTTTATTGAATATATCCTAGGTGAAAGGAAATGGATATGCACTTAGAAGTTTTTCTCCCATATTTGCTATTTAGAAGGTGTATGTGTTTATAGTAGTTTATTCTCATTTTCTTACTCAGCTTTCTTTATGCGTTTACTTCTGAATGGATGACTAGGATTAAAGATACATTTGATTGTTTAAATACAAAAAAAGCTAAATGAAATTTCATGAAAAAAATCGGTCATTTCATAAACATGCTAACCAACTAAGTCAACTTTACCACACTCATTTAATTGAGTTTCTGGTGTTTTTGAACACTTGTTACATTTTAAATGAGATTTTAATTCAAGTTATCGGTAACCTACCCATTTTGCCCCGTTTTTGTTCTGTCCGATTCTAAGTATGTTAATGTCCTTTGCTATCTGAGACATGCTTCCTGAATAAGAAATGTATATTTGCATTTTAGGAATAAAGTTAGAAAAGAGGAAGATACTTTGTGCTGAAATTCTTTTTTGTGTGCTACAGATATGCAAAGCCTAGAGAAGCTGTTGAAAGATGCCATTGTTTATGGTCAGCCTCGGACACGAAGGCCCTGGAAGAAAATTCTAATCCTTGTGGAGGGAATATATAGGTAATCCTGCTATATTTATTCTGTCTGATTTGCCACATGAAGTCATAGAATTTTTAAGTTGAAGGGGACACTAATCTAGACCCCTTTGAAAACTAAGGAGACAGAGTTTCTGACTTGTTAAAATACCTGGGTCGCCTTTATTCTTTTCATCATGCTATATATATCATCTCCAAGTCTCCTTTCTTTTTGGGTCCATTATTTTTCCACTGTTTGTATAGGGAGTTTACACATAAGGAAAAGAATTAGAATATGTTTTCTAATGTGTCAGAACAAATTACATGCCATTTAATTTTAAGAAACATTTTATATTGTTTACCTGTTTGCAGCCCTTGTATTTATTCTTCCACCTCCTAATGTTTTTTATTCTTTCGTGTAACTTTAATTACACATGCAATATGTGTAAAGTCAAATGTTGCCTGTAATTACAAACTTTAGAAGAATCTACTGTGACCTCTGTCCCTCTGTGGTGAATTAAGGTCACTTGTATTCTGGTGTTTGTTTTAAAAGATCCAATCTCCTTTCCTCTGGATATCTGCCTAGCCATGGCATTGTCTGTCGTTGCCAGTTTAAAACCACAAGCAGCATTGTCAGATCATTTTTAAAAGCAATGAACTTATAATAATAAAGTGGCCACCTCCTGGTTTTGAGAGTTAAAAAGTCTCCGTGTGTGTGTGTATTTTCCCCTGTTTTGCCAGCATGGAGGGGTCTATTGTTCGCCTTCCTGAAGTGATTGCCCTGAAGAAGAAATACAAGGCGTACTTGTATCTAGATGAAGCTCACAGCATCGGGGCTCTGGGCCCTACAGGACGAGGCGTGGTGGACTACTTTGGCCTGGATCCTGAGGATGTGGACATCATGATGGGAACATTCACAAAAAGCTTTGGTGCTTCTGGAGGATACATCGGAGGCAAGAAGGTAAACGGGCCCTGACAATCGAGCAGTTAAGGTACACTAAGGCCCTGGCTACTAGATTTAAGTTTTGAGGAGGTAGAGTCCCGAACTTGGATGTGGACCTCCTGAATTTGTTTGTGGGTCAGGTACCTGGTGCCAGCAGGCTTCAGACTTCAGCTCCCCTCTCAGTGCCTCTGATAAACCAAAGGCGGGTTCTGTTCATTGTTGTCTTCCTTTTGGAGCTTCATTCTAAAGCACATCCTGGTCTGAGGACAGAATACCCTCTTGTATGAAAGAGCACACAGGGTGCTGCCCGTTCGCACAGTCTTCTGTTGAGCCTGAGTTGTGCTCGCTATTTCAGACACAGCAGGCATATCATGGGAGCCAGTGGGACAGAAGACCAGTTTCTTCCCCTACTCTTGGACTCAAATGCGTCTTGGGTGAGCATCAAGACTTTGCTGGCTCTGGTGTACTACAGAGCATTGTCTTTGCCAATCCAAAAACTACATAATGAACTCCGGGGTATTTGAAAATCAGTATAGCATGGTGGGAATGGTTGAGCCATGGAGACAGAACCCTAGGTTCGGGTTTGAGTATTTTCCTAACTTTGTGAGACCTTGGGCAAAGTACTTAATGTTTAAGTTTCCTTATCAGTAAAACAGAGATAAGTGTGCCTGGCTCACATTTGTAGCAAGGGCTTAACAAATAATACATGCCCGTGCTATAATGTGGAAATAACCTTGAAAGCATTATGTTAAAGAAGTCAAAAAAGCTCACCAGTTACAGTATTTCTTTTATATGATATATCCAGAATAGGCAAATCATAGAGGCAGAAATAGGTTAATGGTTGCCGGGGCAAAGGAGATACGGGAAGTGGAAAGTGACTACTAACGGATACGAGGTTTCTTTTTGAGGTAAAGAAAATGTTCTAAAATTAGATCGTGATGAAAGTTGGACAGCTCTGTGAATATACTGAAAGATACTGTATTACACACTGTGAAAAAGAGAATACTATAGTACATGAGTTGTGTATCAATAAAACAGTTATTTAAAAAATCTATACACAATGTTAGGAAAAAACCACTGTATGTCGAGTATTTGTGCACGGTACTCTAAATGTACTTAAATTCCTCTTTAAAATTTGACCCTGAGAATCTTAAAACAGGGACTTTCTCTTCATCATTGATTCCTTTTAGAGAAACCCCATTTTCACTGGTTTTGGTCAGGTTCGATGGATTTTTGCCCTAAATTTTTGTTATTAGGAAAAGACTATCTCAGGCTTACTTTGGAGAATTGATTGCTTTTTGGTAAGATTTGTTGCTACACCAAAAGATAGAAAAATAATACTCTGGGAGAGCATCAAGATACAATATATTTACCTTTTTATATTGGGTTTTGTACAGTATTTTGTATTTTCGAAGTAACACACTGCACTGTTTCCTGGTTGCATTTTGTGTTTCCTGGTTTGGGTCTGAAACATAAGCTTCTTTGTATGCACATTTTATTTAAAGACTTAGTGAAGTTAAAAGGCATCAGAGAATAGGGATATATAATTGATTGTTTGGAAATTTTTCTTACTGGCAGACAAGGTTTTGGTTTTGTTTTTTTTTTTCATTCAGTGAGATAGCTTTAATGATCTTAGGAAAAAACCAGTAAATTTCTGTTTAATTTCTGCCACATTTATATCATTTTATAAATCTCTGTGTATCTGGAGGATATTTAATGTCTTTAAAATTGACATTAGAGAACTGTCTTTCTCTTACTCAGGAATGTAAGGATGGGCTTTGCAGGCATGGGGTAAGATGCAGATGATATTTTCTGTAATACTTAGAAGTAAGTCATATCTAAAAGCAATCCAAATACTTTCTTGTTTAATTTAGGATTGTAAATCTGTTTATAATATTAAATTATATGTTCTCTAAATTGAGGTCTTTTTTAAAACTAGTTTTTCATCCTTCCATGTTGTGGCATGTTTAAAAAACAAAACAGGAAATTCCCCAATGGTTCAGTGGTTAGGACTCCACACTTTCACTGCTGAGGGTGTGGGTTCGGTCCCTGGTTGGGGAGCTAAGATCCCACAAGCTGTGCAGGATGGCCAAAATAACAAACAGAACAAAGCCTAAGGGCGTTGCATGTTGCTGTTTAGTTGCTCAGTCACGTCCAACACTTGGCAACCCCGTGGTCTGCAGCATGCCAGGCTTCCCTGCCCTTCACTGTCTCCCAGAATTTATGCTCAAACTCATGTTCATTGAGTCGGTAATGCCATCCAACCATCTCATCCTCTGTTGCCCCCTTTTCCTTCTGCCCTCAGTCTTTCCCAGCATCAGGGTCTCTTCCAGTGAGTTGTCTGTACGCATTAGGTGGCCAAAATATTGAAGCTTGAACTTCAGCATCAGTCCTTCCAATGAATATTCAGGACTGATTTCCTTTAGGATGGACTCATTTGATATCCTCGGTATCCAAGGGACTCTCAAGAGTCTTCTCCAGCACTACAGTTTGAAAGCATCAATTCTTTGGCAGTCAGCCCTCTTTGTAGTCTAACTCTCACATCCATACATGACTATTGGAAAAACCATAGCTTTGACTATACTGAGCTTTGTTGGCAAAGTGATGTCTCTGCTTTTTAATATACTGTCTATGTTTTCCATAGCTTTTCTTCGAAGGAGCAAGCACCTGTTAATTTCATGGCTGCCGTCACTGTCCGCAATGATTTTGGAGCCCAAGAAAATAAAATCTGCCACTGTTTCCATTTTTTTCCCCATCTATTTGCCATGAAATGACGGGACCAGATGCCATGATCTTGTTTTCTGAATGTTGAGCTTTAAGCCAACTTTTTCACTCTCCTCTTTCACTTTCATCAAGAGGCTCTTCAGTTCTTTACTTTCTGCCATAAGGGTGGTGTCATCTGCATGTCTGAGGGTATTGATATTTCTCCCAGCAATCTTGATTCCGGCTTATGCTTCCCCCAGCCCTGCATTTCACATGCTGTACTCTGCATATAAGTTAAATAAGCAGGGTGACAACATACAGCCTTGACGTACTCCTTTCCCAATTTAGAACCAATCCGTTGTTCCATGTCCAGTTCTAGCTGTTGCTTCTTGACCTGCACACAGGTTTCTCAGGAGGCAGGTAAGGTGGTAGTCCCACCTCTTTAAGAATTTTCCGCATTCCAACAAATGCGGATCCTTTTGTTGTGATCCACACAGTCAGAGGGTTTAGCGCAGTCAGTGAAGCAGAGGTAGATGTTCTTCTGGAGCTCTCTTGCTTCTTTTCTAACCCAGTTGTTGCTGACAGTGTGCTCTGCCCGTGGTGGTGGGCCTTGTGTCTCTGACTGACGTCCCCAGTCAGGGCTGTTGAAGGGAGGAGGCTTCCTTCACCTGGGCGGAAGGCAGAGAGGTTGCCAGTGCACCTACCCACGGCCTCTAATGACTTGCCTCTGTGCCGTCCCCAGGCGCTGATCGACTACCTGCGGACGCATTCCCACAGCGCGGTGTACGCTGCGTCGCTGTCCCCGCCTGTGGCAGAGCAGATCATCACTGCCATGAAGTGCATCATGGGGCAGGATGGCACCACCCTCGGTAAGGCCTGCTTTCCCTGGAAAGTTTCCTGGACTCAGTTAGTACTCAGCCGCCAGACGTGCTCTGTTTTCTTGAGGTTTTTTCCTAAAATGAGGAAACAGGCATACTTCTGGGCAGAGCTGACGGGTGTGTGAGGTCTTGGTGTCTATGGCCACTTTTCACTGTGTCTGCACGTGCCCGGACAACTAGCCTGGCTCACTGTAGCCAGGCTCAACTGACTCCCCAGGCTATGGTTGTCTTGTCTATAGACGGTGAGGCTTTAATCTCACTGTCCTACGTATTCACGGTAAGTCTTAGGTGATAAGTCTTCAGGGTCTTGAATTGTATAATTTCATGTGAAGGTGTAAATAATTCACTGGGTAGTGATGTTTCATTTCCATAGTATGTAAAAGCTGCTGTTTCCATGAATTAGTGTCCTTTATTTAATGCCTTTTAAATGATTTTCTACTTTAACATACAATAATTAATAAAGGTCATCCTGAATCTATTTATTCTGTCCTTGGTAGGATTTGTAGTCCAAACTAGATGCCCTGACTTAAAACATCCTCAAGTGAACAGTGTTCACTTCCTGATACTTGACTTATTTTGTATCACTAGAGGGCAGCGTTGACTATAGAAACATTATAATAAAAGAGGAGCAGTTGGGGTTTTTGTTTTTTCACTTTGAGAAGAATCTCCATTGTGAGTATGAGATATACATTTGCTTGTTGCTTTTTTAATGCTTCTAAAATCAGTTTTACTCTTGTAAAACATTATCAGCCTTGATAATCTCCAGTCTTCAGCTATGTAATATTTTGTGATACGATTGATCTGGCTTGCATTGAGAAACAGGAAGAAAGTAGTGCATCTCATTTTCGTTGATTTGAGCCTGTTTTCTTAAATCAGAATTTCACCTTAATATTTTTTCTGATCTGTGATACATACATTGTTGTTAGCTCTTGGAAGTGTTGATCATTTAGAAAGTAATTCAGTAATGTTGTGAACACTGCGTGTAGCTTTGTGAAAAGCTCCCTGTTAATAGAACTACAGTGTTACCTTCTTTCTTATAAGGTATTGCTGGAAATAGTGTGCTTTGACCTGAGTATACATATGTGCTCGTATATGTAAGTGTATGCGTGTCTCTGCTCAGACAGGTATATGTATATACATAGCTATTATTTATCTAGTTATTTGATACAGGTTTAGATGACTAAAAAACGAATGTTAACAGTTATCAAAGTTACCTTGGATTATGTCTTTGCCCGATCCTAGAGCATGGATCCGAGTGATGTGTGACCTCTGGATAAATGACTCATCTGTGCTAAATGACGAAGTCTAGGCTCTACTGGTAGAGAGAAAATGAAATGTGATAATTAGATATAGGCTTCGGGTTAGCACTCGTTTTCCAGTTTATCTGTTGCCTCTGTAACCACCCTCTAAGCTTAGTGGTGTGACACAGCAGCTATCTTAACTATGCTCACAGATTCTGTGGGTCAGGAGTTCAGTCAGGGACGGCTTGTCTTTGCTCAACAGTGTCTGGGTTGAACTTGGAAGACTGATGGCTGGGGGCTGGGAACACCTGGAGACGTCTTCCCTCACACATCACCTGGGCTGGCATGACTTGAAGGTTGGACTCAGCTGAGCTATCCTCTCCATGTGGTGTGAGTCCTCATGGCCTGGTGACCAGATAGGATGCTGCAGAGAGCATGCATTCCCAAAGGACGTGCTGAAACCCCACAGTGTTCTCTGATCTGCTGTTAAGAGCGCGTCACCAAGGCCAGTCCAGATTGCAGGGCACAAGGGACCAGACTCCACCTCAAGTGGGAGGCAGGTTGAAGAACTTGTGGCCATTTTTAAAACTTGCCACCACCAGCTTTTAGATAATATATTTTAAAATTAGTCCCTAAAACTTCTAATTAGTATGACAGACTTCTGTTGGCTACATTGTTTCTCTCAAAATATAGGATAATAAAATTCTAACCAAAAGTAGTTAGATTTTTTTTTTTTTTTTGCCACTCCATGGACTGTAGCCCAACAGGTTTCTCTGTCCATGGAATTCTCCATGCAAGAGAATTCTCCACTGGAGTGGATAGCCATTCCCTTCTTCAGGGGATCTTCTTGACCCAGGGATCAAACTCAGATCTCCTGCATCACAGGCAGATTCTTAACTGTCTGGGCCACCAGGGAAGCCCCAGTAAAAAATACCATTTCTTATACAGGCTGCTACCTCATCCTATTTAAGTTTGGCCTGATTTTTTTTTTTTTTTTAGATTTGAGTGGGTTAGGGTAATACTTTTATGGCATTGTTGAACGCATCTTTTCATTGTCCTTGAAGAAGAAAAGGTGGAATCTGGCAGTAGCCTTTTCACTGCGCTTTAAGGTAACCTTTAAAAAAGAGGTATCTGCAATTAATTACCTGATGTGATTTTATAATAGAAGTCACCTGCCTTGAGAGAGACTTAATCTCATGTGTTCAGAACATTGAATCCCATTAACTCTGCAAACATTGAGTATCTCACTACGTATTAATATTACACTCTGTAAATCAGAATCCGTAGACAGTGAACATCCAAGCAGATCACTTGAATGAGCTGTGTACTTGGGGGTCACTGGGGATGTAGAGAGAAGGCAATGGCACCCCACTCCAGTACTCCTGCCTGGAAAATCCCATGGATGGAGGAGCCTGGTAGGCTCCAGTCCGTGGGGTCGCTAAGAGTCGGGCACGACTGAGCGACTTCACTTTCACTTTTCACTTTCATGCATTGGAGAAGGAAATTGCAACCCACTCCAGTATTCTTGCCTGGAGAATCCCAGGGACAGAAGAGCCTAGTGGGCTGCCATCTATGGGGTCGCACAGACTCGGACACGACTGAAGCGACTTAGCAGCAGCAGCAGGGGATGTAGAGGATAGTGGGCTGTTGTATTAATCCCAGAGATTACCATGTCATAGAGAAATGGAAGTTTTATTAATCATTCACCAAATACTTGCGTGCCCACAGTGTGTGGTAGGTGCTGTTTCTAGGCACTCCTGATTCATCAAATAATAAAATACCCCCTGATTCCTGCCTTCTGGGGTTCTAATAAGGGAAATAAATTACACAGTTGCCAAAAAGTGGTAAGTACTCTGGAAAGAAGGAGGAAAGTATATGTTGGGTTCTGGAGATGCAATTTGCAGTTTTAAATAGGGTGGCCATTGAGAAGGTAAGATTTTATCAAGCCCTTGAAGGAGATGAAACTTTAGCCCTGAAAATCCAGGGCAAGAAGGCCCTGAGATGTAGATGACTCTGTGTTCAGCAGGAGCGTGGAGGCCACTGTGGCAGAAGCATAGTCATACAGGTGGAGTGCGTGAGGGGGGGTGAGCAAGGTGGGTCACAGATAGAGTCTTATCCTATAGGAGTGTTAGGTTGATATGAAAACACAGGCACACTGGTTCTCTTGCCTTGTATAGCACCAAACTCAAATTCTTGAACAGTTTTCTGTGGGCTGCTTAATATAGAAAGACTTGTGGCCTGTTTCCCAGAGGTTAGGAATTTTATAGCCCCTTCAGATTTCATGAAAAGTACAGACTATAATATATCCATGCTTATCTTTTGAAGGAATTTGTCTGGAGATCAGATTTGCTTAAGAGCTATACTGATATTTTTCTTTGAGTGAATTTCAGTAGTGCAGTGAACTGGAAATGAGGGAAGCAAAGTGTGACCCATATATGAACAGAAGAAACTGTTACATAATACTATTGATGTTGCAAATGAAAGAACTCTTTCTTTACTTAATGGTAAATATCTCACATGTGAATGTGAAAGTCACTTAGTCCTGTCCGACTCTGTGTGACCCCATGGACTATACAGTCCATGGAATTCTCCAGGCCAGAATACTGGAGTGGGTAGCCTTTCCCTTTCTCCAGGAGATCTTTCCAACCCAGGGATCAAACCCAGGTCTCCCACATTGCAGGTGGATTCTTTACCAGCTGAGCCGCCAGGGAAGCCCAAATACCTCACATATGATTTCTGTTTCGGAATAAGAGGGGCAAAGATAATGTAATGTCAGAGCTTAGTGCTTAGTCCTGGATTTAATGTTGGTTTAAGGGAATATTAGGAATAAGAAGCTGGCTTTCTTTTTGTGTGCTTAATATAATTTTCTGACTTTGTTATCAGACATACAGGTATTAAGCATTATTTGAAATAGCTCATTTTTGACATAATATTTTCTCCTTTTTGTAAGACATAATAGTTTTATATACTTGCACATCTTTAATTTCTCTGTTGTGTAAACTTATTTCACTGTGAACAGTCCTTCTTGTGGGGCCACTCTAGAAGTTTTCCCTCACCAAAGAGGATGCTAAGCCGACAGAATTCCATTGTAGACGGGACTGAAGACAGAGAAGAGTCACCAGAAACTTGATTTCCTTTTTCATTTATTTTTTCCTCCTTTTTCAGTTTCAGATAATTCAGAGAAGTGTAGGACTAGAGGCTCCGAGTAAGCTGCAGTTAGCACAGCGTTTGTTGGCTTGCTTTCACCCTGGGCCACTTGTACTCCCCCCCTTACACGTTTTGGTTTCATTACCACACCCTTGCTTTGAGACCCAGATTCACTTTTCTGAAGACATTTTATTCACAAGATGTGTGTGTGTGTGTGTGTTTTAAGATCATGAATTTATGTCTCTCTTCTCTAAGCTACTCTCTTACTGGAATTGTTAGCATTTTGTATATGATCATAAATTTGTGGCAGATTTCACTTTTGAGACTGATTTAGCAACTTAAGGGGCTCATACATGATCTCTACTAAAGTATTTATTTTCTTTCTTGGCCCAGTATGGACCCTGTTCATTTGCAGGTCTCTTGTTTCTATACAAAGATCATCTTTCATTATGTCTTTCATTTTTAAATGTATATATTGTTTTGTTTTTGAAACTTCCTACAACTTCTAGGGAAAAAATGGAAATTGTAGGGAAAAATAGGAACATTCTAATCTTCCTTGGTGTTCTTGCTTTTCCCAGTTGGTATTAAGGAACTGGGAGCAGGGGAAGAGAGCTAAAAATTATGAAAAAAAAAGTCACAATAGTTTAAAATGTTTGTCCCTAGATTTCATGATGTAGACCTGTAGTCATATGGCAGCGTTAATGTCTGTTAGCACAATGTTTTGAAATCTTTTTCTTATCTGTAGAACAGTCACAGACTTACATAAAAATTGGAAGTACAGCACACAAAAATACTTTTTTTCCTGAATCATGGCTGATCTTATGCTCCATCATCCCATGTGCTTTAGTGTGTACTTCCTACAAAGGCGTTTTCCTACGTGACCATAATACAGCCGGTCAAAGCAAGAAGCTTGCACTAATACATGAATATTATTTAATTAACTAATGTGAACATGCTGTCTGTCGCTTAGTCTCAGTCAGTAAGAGTGGCACGCTGCTGTTGTCTGTTCCTCAGGCCGTGTCCCGAGGGTGTGGAGTGGGGGCCAGGGTCACCCGTTGCACTGAGCTTTCTCGTCTCTCTTGTCTTCTTCAGCCACAGTTCCTCAGTCTTTCTTGAACTTCCATGACATTGACACTTTTAACAATTACAGGCCAGTTATGATACAGAATATCCCTCAATTCAGGTTCATCTGGTGTTTCCTTGTGATTAAGATTCAGCCTACCTGCCTTTTAACAGGAAAAAGGCAGAAGTTATGCTGCTTTTTCTCATTGTATCCCCTCTTCGTCGTCTCAACTAAGTATAGTATAGGGCTGTCTTCAAGTTCTCTGGGTCTGGAATCATAGCCGCCTGTCCCCGTATCTGAGTCAGAGTCTGTTGATTCTGTCTGCCACTTCTGCTTATTCCCTCTGCCTCGTGACTATTTTCAGGCCCTGACTCCCTGTTTCTTAAACAGTTGCACCGCTCGTAACCGCTTTCTCTCCAGTCTCTCCTGTACCACCTGTTACAACCCTCTGTCGTTGTCTGCCTGAAGACACCAAAGCAGAGGATAACGGTGCTCAGTAACTCCTAGGTGCTCATAGAATGAAGTCAAATCTGTAGTTTGATTTTTAACCTTATCTTTTCCTGTTTGTACTCTTATTTAAACCAGTTTGGTGCCTCTGACGATGCTGATCCTCTTGTCACCCAATGCTATTCATTTTTCACAACAAACTGAAGTGCTGTTTTTTATGATGCCTCTGTGTTGATACATGTTTTTTCTCCCAAAAACTGTGTTTCACAAGTTTATAGTTTCACACATTTATTGTCTCACAGAGCTAATGCTTAATGTTTGAACACAGTGTTTTCTTCAAAGTGTATAAATCAATAGACTTACTTGCTAGATGTCATTGTTGGTGTCCCAGTCCTAAATACAAAACGTGTAATGAAATCTCTAAGCTTTTACATTGCAATTTTTAAAGGTAAATAAGGTTTTTATTTAAATTTTTTTCATCTTTTATACAATTTTAATTTTACTTTCCATTTATGGTTATTACTAAATATTGGCTCTATTGCCCATGTTATGCAGCACATTCTGAGCCTACCTTACTCAACAGTTGGTACCTCCCACTCCCTGGTGGGGGAACTAAGATCTCACAAGCTGTGTAGCATGCCCTCCCCAAAAAGATAGTCTTTAAATTTATGAAGATAACTAGCCACTACGAAAATTTTTAAATTAGTAATATTACAAACAAGTAGTGGTGATTAGTGGACAAAACATGGAAAGGAGGAGTCCAGATAGATGCCTTGCCTAGACACCATCCAAGATTGACAGAAAAAGCAGCAGAGGGGCAAGGATGCCCTTTGGCATTTCTGTACCAGCCATGAGGAGAGCCTGAAGCAGAACCTGCAGCTTCTTGCTGGGAGTGGGAATGGAGGTGACTGGGTGGAGGAATGAATCTTATTTTACCAGATTGAATATGTTACTTTTATGATTAAAACCTTTTTGTTTTAGATTCCAGAGTACATTAATAACTTCCATGGAAATAATCCTGCTTGAGGTTGAAAGTAAGGCTTAAACATGCACTCAAGTAGTCTGTGGTTGATTATTGATAAATGTTTTCATCTTTCTTGTGGAAAGACATGTTATTCTTTGGTGACAGGAGTGTAGAGCCTTCAGAAAAGCTGCAGCATGCAGGGCGAGTTGAGATCCTTTCCCTACCCTGCACTGTGAGCATGCCTTTCTTCTTTCTCCCAGTTTTTTCCGCATTTCCTCTCCAAACTGTATGACTAGAATGACGAGTAGATCCTGAGAGCCATGTTCCCTAGGAGCCACAGTAAGGTAGCAGTGGTGGGGAATTGTGCATGTACTCTTGAGTGGACACGTGAAGTTGGAACAGGCTGGTGAGTAGGAAAAAAATAGAGGAAATTCTGACAAATTGCACAAGGCATTTGAAATTCCAGATTTTACTTCACACATCACTAATCCACATCCAGTAATGGAAATGTAGCTGTAAGATCTATTCATGAATCAAGGCAAAATGTCTGGCCAAAGCAACTAAAATTGTGTTTTTCCATTTTCCAGAGCTGGGCTTTCATGTGTTTTGATGTCCAAAGACACAGTCCATAACAAGCATAGCACCTAGCTTAGTGTCTGAAATCTAGTAGCTTTTTGATAAACTTGCTGAACAAATGAATGCACACATGATCCAGAAATACTGGAAAATGGATGGAAAGGTTCTTAAAGTAAGTTGTATGAAAGTGTGAAAGTGAAGTCGCTCAGTCGTGTCCGACTCTTTGCTACCCCATGGACTATACAGTCCCTGGAATTCTCCAGGCCAGAATACTGGAGTAGGTAGCCTTTCCCTTCTCCAGGGAATCTTCCCAACCCAGGGATCAAACCCAGGTCTCCCACATTGCAGCCGGGTTCTTTACCAGCTGAGCCACAAGGGATTAGTTGAATATTAAAGCCAGAATGGCAAAATTATGCAACAAAATAAGCTAGTTAGGTGCATCTTACTGATAGATTGTAATATGACAGAAATAACTTTCTTTGTAGAAACTGTACTTTTTGTACTTCTTGGTATTGAGGGGAACTGAGAGCCCATTGGGCAGATTGAGGTTTAATTAAAATTGAGTTTGGCTCATTTGGATTAATTCCTGTAATAGACTTGTTAATGAGGTGCTAAACGATCATGTTGAGAATCCCAGGAACTGTCCAAAGCTAATTTAGAACTGAGAAGGTGTTTTTTACAAAAACCCTTCCGGGGGGGCCCCCACACTGAGGGGGCAGGACTGTTAAAGAAAATAGTCTTTGAAGGGGAGGGAATGGTCATAAAGAGAATTTCCGACACCCACTGGTTATGTTTGGCAGGCAGGCTTCTCCTTTGGTTGAGCCTGGGTCCGTCCTTTCTGATTCCTATGCTTTCTGAGGCTAGGAGTGCTTGAATTCCAGTTTTTTTTCTTTATTATTACATGTCTGCTTTTATGTAATTTGTTTATTTCACTATTAGATTCATCTAAGTAAAAGTCAAGTTTTCTAGTGAACACATTTTTATTCTTAGCCACAGTACAATTTAGCAGTGTAATACTGAGAGTTAGAGTAGATCCTTTTACTTGTAACTTACTGCCTAGAATAATGTTAAGAACTATTTAATTCTTCATTTATCAAACGTTTCTCAAGCACTTACCCTGTACCCTGTGGTGGCTGTGCTGCTGAGGGTGCAGAGTGAACAGTGCATGACCTCGCAATTGGGAGTGCTCACAGTCTAGTAGCAGGGCTGGGATTCTGGGGACTGGTTTCAGAGCCGCAGATAAATTCCTCTTGGTTCAGCTTCCCCCTTCCTTCATTCTCCTCCTTCCTTCTCCTCCCTCACCACCCCACCAAAGAAAAGGAAGTTTATACTTCCTTAAATCCAGCTAACTATTCGAAGCAAATTCAGATCTTACTGATTTTATATTTCTTACTAATCTTTCTAGCCACGTGGATTTTTCCTATGGAATATATTACTTTAGAAAAATAACCAGCAATCAAAGAAAGATTTTCCTTCTGTAAAGTAGGCTATTATCTTGCAAAAAATATTTTTAATTCATGGCTTAAGCATTCTGAAATTAGCAAGCAGCATAGCCACTTTATAGGTAGAGGAATTTGAGCTCACACATAGGACAGGTTTTCTTAATATCTGAATAGAATGTGGCTTTCCTGAATTCCATCCACTTCTGGTTCTGAAGTTCTTTAGTGATATTTAACATCTTATTAAAATAGACTACTATTTTATAACGTATTTTTAATTTTCTTTTTTCTGGTCTGCAAATTAAAACAAAAAACCGCTAAGTTTAGTTATAATCACTGCTACAAATGAAAGCCTGCTACCTCTTTCCTCCCCATGGATCAATAACCCCTTTAACCTCCCTCTCTGCTTCAGAAATCCATGCTGAATACTCAGGAGCTTCTGTAGCATGGTTTGTCTATTTCTTCTTCCACTCCCATTTCTTTTTTATTTTTTGTAGATGATATAAATTTTTTTTTTTACTTTACAATATTGTATTGATTTTGCCATACATCAACATGAATCTGCCATGGGTGTACACGTGTTCTCAATCCTGGACTCCCCCCCTCCCCCCGCCACCTCCCTCCCTGTACCATCCCTCTGGGTCATCCCAGTGCACCAGCCCCAAGCATCCAGTATCCTGATCGAACCTGGACAGGTGATTCGTTTCTTATATGATATTATACATGTTTCAATGCCATTCTCCCAAATCATCCCACCCTCTCCCTCTCCACAGAGTCCAAAAGACTGTTTATACATCTGTGTCTTTTTTGCTGTCTTGCTTACAGGGTTATTGTTAACCATCTTTCTAAATTCCATATATATGCGTTAGTATACTGTATTGGTGTTTTTCTTTCTGGCTTACTTCACTCTGTATAATCGGCTCCAGTTTCATCCACCTCATTAGAACTGATTCAAATGTATTCTTTTTAATGGCTGAGTAATACTCCACTGTGTATCTGTACCACAGCTTTCTTATCCGTTCATCTGCTGATGGACATCTAGGTTGCTTCCATGTCCTGGCTATTATAAACACTACTGCGATGAACATTGGGGTACACGTGTCTCTTTCAATTCTGGTTTCCTCGGTGTGTATGCCCAGCAGTGGGATTTCTGGGTCATAAGGCAGTTCTATTTCCAGTTTTTTAAGGAATCTCCACATTGTTCTCCATAGTGGCTGCACCAGTCTGCATTCCCACCAACAGTGTAAGAGGGTTCCCTTTTCTCCACACCCTCTCCAGCATTTATTGCTTGTAGACTTTTGGATCGCAGCCATTCTGACTGGTGTGAAATGGTACCTCATTGTGGTTTTGATTTGCATTTCTCTGATAATGAGTGATGTTGAGCATCTTTTCATGTGTTTGTCAGTCATCTGTATGTCTTCTTTGGAGAAATGTCTATTTAGTTCTTTGGCCCATTTTTTGATTGGGTCGTTTATTTTTCTGGAATTGAGCTACAGGAGCTGCTTGTATATTTTTGGGATTAGTTGTTTGTCAGTTGCTTCATTCGCTATTATTTTCTCCCATTCTGAAGGCTGTCTTTTCACCTTGCTTATAGTTTCTTTTGTTGTGCAGAAGCTTTTAATTTTAATTAGGTCCCATTTGTTTATTTTTGCTTTTATTTCCAATATTCTGGGAGGTGGGTCACTCCCATTTCTTTTTTCCCAAATCCAAGTACTAATAAAAATTTCTTGCCACACAAGTGGTCTCCTTGTTTCAGAGTTTGTTTGAAGCTAGCTATTAAGATGTCCACAGGCAACAACAGGCTGGAAGCTAATCTCTGAACAAATGTAGACTTGTTCATTTAGTAGAATATTGTTATAATGCACAGCATAAATAAGGAGTTTGAGGATGTTCCCCTTGGACAGGAAAAGAGCCTTGAACTATTTTGGAGAAGATGTGGTAAGATGATATAAGGGAACTAAATTTTTTTTAAGTAATTTTGTTTCTTGATTTATTTTTTATTTTTGGCTTCACTGGATCTTTATTGCTGCGTGGGCTTTATCTAGTTGCAGTGAGCAGGGGCGACTCTTCTTGGAGGTGCATGGGCTGCTTCTTGCGGAGGCTTCTCTCGTCGTGGAGCTTGGGCTCTGGGGCCCGCAGGCTCAGCAGTTGTGGTTCCCAGGCTCTGGAGCACAGGCCCCGTAGTTGTGGCACACGGGCTTAGTTGCTCCTTGGCAGGTGGGATCTTCCCAGATCGGGCTCAAACCCATGTCCTCTGCGTTGGCAGGCAGATTCTTTACCTCTGAGACACCAGGGAAGCCTGGGAACTAAACTCTTTATTAAAAAATACTGTGAGTCATATTATTATTATTTTAAGATTGAAGTAGATGAACTACTTTAGATTTATTTCATAATAAAATTGATTTAAAAGATTTTTCCATGATTTGATTTGTTCAGTTAGCTGAGACGAATGACCATTTCTTCTCATCACTTATAATTTGGCAACTTTATAGCCTAATCTCTGTTTTCTTTGTTGAAGAAGAATAACTTTTTCAACCTTAATATGGTTGGAACTGCTTTTTTTCCCCCCCAGAATTGTTTTTGAGGGCTTTGTCCAGGGGACTTTATCCTAGATTTTCATCAACTTTATTGTAGTCTATTATACTTAATATGTATAAATAAGTGACAAGACAGATGGACTCTTCTCGATTAAGAACCAGATATTCTCCTTAAGGCTTTCCTTAAAGATTTGAGAGCTTTTTGAAGAGGAATTGATTTTTTTTTTTTTTAATTGTCACCTGTGGTTTAGGAAAAAATAAATGATCTAAATACTTGTATCTGCCTGCCATCTACTTTGACAGTGGAATGAGTTTCAGAAGGACCTTATTAAGGTACATTCTTTTCAACTGTTTCAGACTTTGTCCATGGACCACCTGCATCAAAGTCACTTTTAGTATGGCGGTTTCTAACCTTGCTCACACACAGTAGTAGTCATTAGTAATAATGCCTAATACCTAATTACAACAGCCCCTTTGCAGACCTAGTGAATATCTGGGGATGAGGCTCTTATAAGTTTTTATTTAAAAGCATCCCAAAGGATTCTAACGTGTGGCACCAAGTTTGTTGAAAATGAGGATTCGAGGACATCCCTGGTGGTACAGTGGATGAGTCTGCCTGCTAACATAGGGGACGCTGGTCTGATGTCTAGTCTGGGAAGATTCCATGTGCCGTGGAGCAGCTAAGCCCATGCACCACAGCTACTGGGCCTTTGCTCTAGAGCCTGCGAGCTGCAACTACTGAAACCCGAGTGTCTAAGGCCCTTATTCTGCAATAAGAAAAGCCACAGCAATGAGAAGCCCACACTCTCTGCAACTGGAGAGAAGCCCGCACAGCAACGAAGACCCAGCACAGCCAAAACATTAGTTAATGAATTAATTAAAACAATGAGAGAACATTGAAAAAAACAAGGATTCGAGTCCACTCCACCAGACCATGAGTCTTGGTGGACAAGACCATGCATTTTAAAGAAAACCTAAGTTAATAATGCAAACTAACTTTTAAGAGATTTGAGAGTTGTCTTTTTCTCTCTTCCTTTTTTTTGAGCTGGGTTACATCAGTGAGAACCAAAAGCAACTCAACTGATTGGTGGTGATTGGGGAAAGGAAAGGAAAGGACAAGATATTTGATCTGTTTTCTTTTAAAAAGAAAAATAAGACAAGTATTGGCATGTGGAACAGGAGTTTGATGTTGATGCTAAGTTGTCTGTCTTCACTGGGTTTGGAACTGAATGCATTGATGCTTCCTTCCAAAGAACTGATGGTCCTTGCTGAATGCATCAGCAGCAAGAGTGAAATTAGAACCAGTTAGGGGAGGGAAAAGAAACAACGAAGAGATCAGGGGCATATGGTCAGGCCTCTACAGGCTGGCTGGAATTTTTTTGTTTTAATGCTACTTATGTTTTTATAGCCTATTAATTCAGAATCTCAAATTCTTTTGTACCTAACCTACAAAAGCCTTGCCCATTATATACTCTTCTTTTCCCCCCTAAATGTTCAGTACTTGTTCATTGCCTTGCCTTCTGCCTCTGAAACTCTAGTTTAATTCCAAGCCTCGCTTTATTTGCTAACGCCCTTCACCTGCCCATGGGTGCTTGACCACAGTAGTCGTATTTCCCCATTGCTTCATTTCTGTCTAAAAGTAACCATGTAACATTCCGGTACCAAAGGAGGACAGTGGGACAGTCTTTGGGCAAATTAAGCCTTTCTGTCCTACTTATGGGCTGGCACCCTTTAAACCTCAGTTCCTCAATTTCTGAGGCACTTGGCCTCTTTTCTTCCTTTTGTTTATGGCCCTCTGTTTCTAACCGTTCTTTTAAATTCTTGATTATACTGAATCAACAACTTAAAGCCTTGGCCCCTCTGCCTGTTGCACATCCTGCGGCAGTCCTCAGGAAATCCTAGTTTTGGGCATTGAAACTGATTAAGGGATTAAGCTGCTACTAGGGAGAGGGTGCTGGAGAAGGCAACGGCACCCCACTCCAGTACTCTTGCCTGGAAAATCCCATGGACGGAGGAGCCTGGTAGGCTGCAGTCCATGGGGTCGCTAGGAGTCAGACAGACTGAGCGACTTCACTTTCACTTTTCACTTACATGCATTGGAGAAGGAAATGGCAACCCACTCCAGTGTTCTTGCCTGGAGAATCCCAGGGATGGGGGAGCCTGGTGGGCTGCCATCTATGGGGTCACACAGAGTCAGACACGACTGAAGCGACTTAGCGGCGGCAGCAGTAGCAGCACCAGGGAGAGGGTGATAAACCATGCTCGTGAAAGGAATTTACCTACAGTGCTTGGTGTTCACAGAGCTCCTCTAGTTGCCGAGAAAAGAAATAGAAATAGTGTCGTTAACAGGTAGTAGATTCAAATACTTAGATGCGTGCGGTTGCAAAGAGTCGGACACAACTGAGCGCACTCACACATACACATGCACTCTTGTAGGGAGTTGAAGAGCTGAAGGCCTGCTTGAGAACAGCATCCCTAGACTAGGGAGAGGCAAGCCGTCTGCTTTGACGTTCATTAATTTGACAGTCGTCCAGGTTGTGCACTTTGATATTTGTCAACAGTCTAGCAAAACAGGGGCTGCGTCTAGAGCATGGTAAACTCATTTTGCTTCAGTGTTCCAAAGTTACTGAATTATTGCTTCCTGAAAATCCCTTATAAGTATCCATTTTACAAGACTGTTCACTATATTTATTTTTCTATTCCCTTGGGCTCTTAAGCCCAATGGGAAGATTTCCTGGTGCCCTTTAACTGGGGCCAAAATCATTGCAGATGGTGACTGCAGCCATGAAATTAAAAGACGCTTACTCCTTGAAAGGAAAGTTATGACCAACCTAGATAGCATATTCAAAAGCAGAGACATTTGCCAACAAAGGTCTGTCTAGTCAAGGCTATGGTTTTTCCAGTGGTCATGTATGGATGTGAGAGTTGGACTGTGAAGAAGAAAGCTGAGCGCCAAAGAATTGATGCTTTTGAACTGTGGTGCTGGAGAAGACTCTTGAGAGTCCCTTGGACTGCAAGGAGATCCAACCAGTCCATCCTAAAGGAGATCAGTCCTGGGTGTTCTTTGGAAGGACTGATGCTAAAGCTGAAACTCCAGTACTTTGGCCACCTCATGCGAAGAGTTGACTCATTGGAAAAGACTCTAATGCTGGGAGGGATTGGGGGCAGGAGGAGAAGGGGACGACAGAGGATGAGATGGCTGGATGGCGTCACCGACTCGATGGACATGAGTTTGGGTGAACTCCGGGAGTTGGTGATGGACAGGGAGGCCTGGTATGCTGCGATTTATGGGGTCTCAAAGAGTTGGACACGACTGAGCGACTGACCTGAACTGAAGTGTTACTAAAATCAGTCTGCCCTGCCTTTTGGCTAATATTTCTTTTGTTTTAGGTAACATTGTTTAATAGTATACTTCTTCCTTCTTTCTCTCAGATCATGTGAAAAACATGAACAGATTAATTCAAGTTCCAACATAGTGTGGTTTTAAAAATAGCTTCATTGATGTTTTTCTTTAGGTCCTGTGCTATTCTCTTTCACCACTACTGCCTTCTCTAGTCCCTTTTGGTATTTTAAGATATTTTTAGATATAGTGATGCTAATTTTTCACCTACATCTCTGCACGTGTTCATGTAGAAGTTAAAGAACTGATGACCTTAAAGGTCAGTTGACTCCTGTCTTTGCTGGCATTCTTTTGTCCCTCTTGCTCTCCTTTCTAGGAGGCCATGAGATGCTGATTTTCACGAGGCATCTTGTCTGGATACTTGTGACAAGTACATCATTTATTGATCTAGAAAGTGCTGTGATGAGAGTTCAAAGTGTTATCTGCTGCCTCCGTGCCCCCGCCCACTTTAGAGCTGATCAAAGAGGGATCATTAGTGATTAAGAAAGATGAGTCAAGAAGAGATGCTTCTTCAACAAAAAAAGCTTGATGAGCTGGTTAAGAATGAATCCCTATTCTGCCCAATTCATATACTATGGTATCATCTAAATGTGAATATATATATATATATATATAAAATCATAAAATAGAAGTTCCTTCATGGTTTAACCTTAATAATTATCAATATATTTCTGTTGACATGAAAATCAACTGAAGTATCTATGCATTTATAAGATTCATAAATTAAACAAAAATCATCACAATTGTAGGCAGACGTTTTACTGTTTGAGCCACCAGGGAAGTCTATATCAAAATTTTAACAAGTACAAAATACTTGCTACAACTTGTAGAAAAGGATCCTCCCCCATTTTTACCTTTACTTATTCAAGTTTTTTTTTAAGCAAATATTTTGTTTATTTTAATGAAGCTAATACAGACAGTGTCCGTTTAAAACCACTCTCCCAGGCCAGAAAGTAGCAAAAAGAGCAGTGTTCTGTTGTAATCACGTCTACGTGAATTACTTTAACTACTAATGAAAACTAGAACTTTTCTGGGATCTTCTAATAAGGTTTTTGGTCTTAAAACGCTGTCTCTTCCGTGAAGCCGTATTTGGAGTTAACCATTGTTCTCACCACCTCTGTCACCGTGACGCCAACCTGATACTCCTCTTCTTTTGGTCCTGACCCTCAGATTTTAAAATTAGCTTCAAGCTAAGGAAAGATCATTCTTCATAGTTCAGTTCTCTGAAAAACTTCCATCTCCCACTGAAAATCCTACTCCAGGAGTGAAGTGATCATATGCCTAAGAACTGGAAAGTCATTAGAACCGCTGACATTAATGGATCTTATTTATCACAAGCCTGCAAATATGCAGTCCTGGAAAAGGTGGCCTCTTTGTGCACCCATGTTATTTTTAAAACAGAGGGCGATACGACAAGGGCTGAGGTTGGATCACCAAAATTCAGCACAAGGAAACAGACGATAATGAATCATGGGCACAGGAATCCAAATCACAGCGTCTTTTAAAAAGACGGGGTATCAGCTTTCAATTCTGTTTTGAACGCCACGTTACAGAAGAGCTATTTTTTTTTTTTTAATTTTTTTAAAGGATTAAGGAAAAGAAAAAAAAAAAGAATGTAAACTGTTGAATGACCCTCTTTGTTCCTGAAAAACTTTAATCACATCTTCTTCCTCCATTCCCAGTTCTTTTGGAGTGTGATTATCCTGACCTTCAAAGAGAAACCTGGGTGAATTCACAGGAGCTCCTTGTCTTTGACAGTGTGATTCTTTGAGTTTCTTGAAATGTGTCATCATTTTCACTTGGAAGTGAATCTCACTGCTCTCTTGTCCAGTGACCTTGAGTTTAATATATTCTCCTTCCTTCTTACCTGTCAAATCCTCAGTTGAAGGTTTTGCCTCCTGGTCAGACCTGGTGACAGAAGCTTCCCCAGGGGTCTCCATACAGCAGCACTTCACTTCAGGGTTTACAGATTCATGTCTGTGCTCCATAGCACAGCACCAAGTCTGGAGGGACTTCACTACACCTTCTGCTTGTTCAATTTTTAATTATTTAGTAAGCTCTGCTCTTGTGGGAATGTATAGAGAGCATGGTTACAAGAATTTTTTATCCTAAAATAATTTGCTACTATATGTAATTTTGAGTAATGTCTACCACTCAGTTTTTGTCTGAGCCACACCTCTTCAGTGACAGGTGCTCTATTCCCAGAGACCTAGAGAGCTGTTTGTCTTTGCAGTTGACAAAGGTTAAAAGTGCTAAAGAATCCTCCTGCCAATGCAGGAGACACAAGAGACTCAGGTTTGATCACTGGGTTGGGAAGATTCCCTGGAGGAGGAAATGGAAACCCACTCCGGTATTCTTGCCTGGGAAATCCCATGGACAGAGGCGCCCGGCGGGCTACAGTCCATTGGGTTGCAAAGAGTCGGAAATGACTGAGCACACACAAAGGGTAAAAGAAGTGCTTGGTCAGTTTAGTATTTGATATGAGAAGTGGTTCTTATCTCTTCCTTCTAACCAAAACCTTTTAAGTGAAGTACAGTAATTATATGGATTAATATTCTTTCCAATTCTATGCTTGTACTTCAAATGGTAGAACTGGGGATTGCAGCCGTTTGTGGAGCATAGTAAGTAGAAAAGAGAGTAGAAGATAAGTGGCTCTAACAGCAGTTAGAAGTTATTTTTAACTTCTAAGTAAAAGTATGGCCCTTATCCAAGAAATGTTCTATTAAGTATCATCTAAGTCCCACAGCACCTGGAATAACTTGGTCAAATGAATAGATTGCTGGCTCTTGGAGAGATTCCAAGCTTTCTAAGACATCCATGCCACAGTCATCATCATAAAACATCTGCTGAACTTTCCCGTGCAGTATTTTTATAGGGAGGATAGAGGGAAAGAGGAAGAGAAAGAATTGGCTCACGCAGTTACAGGGACTGAAAGACTCCAGGTCTACAGCAAGCAAGCTGGAGACCCAGATGATTTAGTTCAAGTGCCGTCAGTCTCAAGATCCGGGAAGAGCTGGCGCTTCAGTTCAGGTATGAAGGCAGGAAAAATAATAACGTCCCACCTTAGCAGGCAGGCAGCCTGGCAGGTCTTATTTTGTCCTATTTAGGCTTTCAGCTGATTGATTGTGGCTCACTCACACAGGGCAGTCAGCCAACTTAAATGTTACTCATTCACAACACCCTCACAGACGCAAACAGAATAATGTTTGATTAAAGATCTGAGGCCCATGGAGCCCAGTCAGAGTGACACATAAGATTAGCCAGCACAGTATTCTTAATTAGTCCACTCTTTTTGAGTACTAAAAAATTTTTTTCTCCCTCCCACCCATTCCCCTCCCCCTCTCCTTAATACTAAAATTTGCCTTTAATGTTTCTCAGCTTCAGTAGAAGTAAATAAGTGAGTAAACTCTTGTCTGAGCTTGTCAGTTTTCCCCCCTCCATATTGGGCTTGGCAGTGAAGACCCAACTTTGGACTCTAAACTCTGATTTCCTTGGAATGTTGACAGTTTTACAACATAAGGTTCAGTTACCTTTATATTTTAGTTTCTGCTCATTAATTGATTTTTAGTTGGTCCCATGCACGATGTTTATATCCTCGTCAGTTTGCTAGAAAGTAGATCATCAGTAACAGCCAAGAACAAACTGATTTTGGAACTTTGTTATGTAATTCTAATTAGTGAAAGTAGGAGACTAACAAGGAAAACTCTGGATGTGAAGTTTATTTGTACAAATAAGAAGATGTGTTTTCATGTTCTGATTTAAGTTCTGATTTTGAAATTCTTTTTTATATATTTTGTTTGAGTCCTCTTGCTGTGTAAGTATATGGAATTTTGGGATCGGTCTGTTAAGGATTGCAAATGTGGAATTTTTAATACCACCTTTTTTTTTTTTTTTGGCTGCATTGCATGGCTTACAGGAGCTTATTAATAGCTCCCGAACAACAGATTGAACCCAGGCCCACAGCAGTGAAAATGCTGAATCCTAACCACTGGACTGCCAGGGAAATCCCTTTAATACTACATTTAAATATATCTGCCTACTCATTCATTCTTATTTTGTTTATAGAAGCAATACCTGCTCATTTTCAAAAACTCAAACATATATCACATAAAATAAACAGGAATAACCAGTGTCAGTTATTTGGCATATAGTCTGCATTCTTTTACATGGACATATATATACATATAATGCTTCCCTAGTGGCTCAGATGGTAAAGAGTCTGCCTACAGTACGGGAGCCCTGGGTTCTGGGTCAGGAAGATCCCCTGGAGGAGGAAATGGCAACCCAGTCCAGTATTCTTGCCTGGGAAATCCCATAGAGAGAGGAGCCTGGCGGGCTACAGTCCTTGAGGTCAAAAGAGTCGGATACGACTGAGCAACTTAATACCACATATATACATATATACAAATAGTATACATATATACTGCAGAAGGCAATGGCACCCCACTCCAGTACTCTTGCCTGGAAAATCCCATGGACGGAGGAGACTGGTAGGCTGCAGTCCATGGGGTCGCTAAGAGTCAAACACTACTGAGCGACTTCACTTTCACTTTTCACTTTCATGCATTGGAGAAGGACATGGCAACCCACTCCAGTGTTCTTGTCTGGAGAATCCCAGGGATGGCGGAGCCTGGTGGGCTGCCGTCTACGGGGTTGCACAGAGTCGGACACGACTGAAGTGACTTAGCAGCAGCAGCATACACACATAAAAATAATAATTTTATTAGTGTTATTTTTAGCATAGCATATACATAGCACCAAATGATTAGAGGAGTTTGACTAGTTTGACCACCTAAAAATCAGTGAACAGAGAAAGTCATTTAAGGGAGGGAAGAAAATGAGGATATTGATTGCCTTTTTAGCAGTTTGGGTGGACAATTTCATTCTAAGGTTATTAGAATTTACTCCATAATTTTGGCAAGAACAAAAATCAGATGGGTTCTGCTAGGATACAGATGGTGCTTATGAATAACAACACATAAGGAAGTCCGTCTCAAGGAAATCAGTCCTGAATGTTCATTGGAAGGACTGATGTTGAAGCTGAAACCCCAATACTTTGGCCACCTGATGCGAAGAACTGACTCACTAGAAAAGACCCTGATGCTGGGAAAGATTGAAGGCGAGAGGAGAAGGGGACGACAGAGGATGAAATGGTTGGATGGACATGAGTTTGAGTAAACTCTAGGAGTTGGTGATGGACAGGGTGGCCTGGCGTGCTGCAGCCCATGAGGTCGCAGAGTCGGACACGACTGAGCAACTGAACTGAACTGAACTGAACTGAGGGGCATTTTTGATTGTCATAGACTGGCCTGTGCAGAGGTGCTATTGGCATTTATTGCCAAGAGGCCAGTGGTTCTGAATGTTCTGCAGGGCACTAGACATCCTTGACAACCCAGAACTGTCATGCCCCAAATGCTAATGGCAGTCTTATTGAGAAACACTGGCAGTAGTTGACCAAAATTTTGCACGATGCCCCCCTTTGGAAGATGGTGGATGACAGAAATCTTACAATGGAAATTGGAAAGAATGCAGGATGAGAGGAAGTCTCTGGGCACCATGTCTTCCTGAGAGCAGAGCCAGACAATCGAGGTGATGTGGTATGGACCCCCTGGGCTGAGGTGTTGGAGGCAGTGTGAGTCAGTGACAGATTGCTAAGAGGCAGGTGAGTCTCCAGGGGGTGGGCTGTCAGGGACCAGCAGTAACTTATAATTAAACATGGTTACTCTGTTCTCCTTTTACATTCCTTTTACCTAACATTTATTAAAAATTTAAAAAAAAATTTATCTTAGAGTATAGTTGATTTACAATGTTGTATTAGTTTCAAGTACACAGCAAAGTGATTTAGTTGTACATAGTGTTTCAGGTGTACAAGCTTTTAAGTTTAATTAGGTCTCATTTGTTAATTTTTGTTTTTATTTTCATTACTCTAGGAGATGGATCCAAAAAGATGCTGCTGTGATTTATGTCAAAGAGTGTTCCGTTTATGTTTTCCTCTAAGAGTTTTACAGTATCCAGGCTTACATTTAGATCTTTAACCCATTTTGAGTTTATTTTTGTGTATAGTGTTAGAAAAATCTCTTATTGCTTTTACATGTAGCTGTTCAGTTTTCCCAGCACCACTTATTGAAGAGATTGTCTTTTCTCCATTCTATATTCTTGCCTCCTTTTTACAGATTGATTGACCGTAGGTGTGTGGCTCTGTTTCTGGTCTTTCCATCTTGTTCCATTGATCGATGTTTGTCTTTGCCAGTACCATACTGTTTTGTTTACTGTAGCTTTATAGTACAGTTTGAAGTCAAGGAGCCTGAGTCCAGGTCCGTTTTTCTTTTTCAGGATTGCTTTAGCTGTTCAGGGGTCTTTTATGTCTCTGTACAAATTTTAAGATATTTTTTTCTATATCTGTAAAAAATGCCCTTTGGTAATTTGATAGGTTGAATCTGTAGACTTCCTACATAGTATAGTCGTTTTGACAATATTGATTTTTCCAATCCAAGAACATGGTATGTCTTTCCATCTGTCATCGATTTCTTTCATCAGCATCTTGGAGTACAGGTCTTCTGTCTCCTTGCTGCTGCTAAGTCACTTCAGTCGTGTCCGACTCTGTGCGACCCCATAGATGGCAGCCCACCAGGCTGCCCCATCCCTGGGGTTCTCCAGGCAAGAACACTGGAGTGGGTTGCCATTTCCTTCTCCAAGGCATAAAAGTGAAAAGTGAAAGTGAAGTCACTTTGTCGTGTCCGACTCTTAGCGACCCCATGGACTGTAGCCCACCAGGCTCCTCCATCCATGGGATTTTCCAGGCAAGAGTACTGGAGTGGGGTGCCATTGTCTGTCTCCTTAGGTAGGTTTATTCCTAGGTGTTTTGTTCCTAATATTTCCTTTGGGTCAGTCCTGTTAATACAGAAACTAGAGTAGATCAGTGAGTGGTTAAAAATACAGTCTGAAACCAGAAGAATCAGTTCAGATACTGGTTCTTCCACTTGATTTACATAACCTCTCTGGATGTTACTTTAGTTTTTTCAGCTGCAAAATAATTTTTAAAGTTGTTTCTTTGATATTTGGCAAAACTAATACAATTATGTAAAGTTTAAAAATAAAATAAAATTTAAAAAAATAAAGTTGTTTCTAAAAGGAAGAGGTGAGAAAACCTTTTTTCTCTCAGAAGTTATTGATGTGGTGTATGAAGATGCTGTGGTTTAAGTTTTGAGGATAAAAGGAACTTGAATTCATTTTCTTGGCCTGGGCTTACTTTGTCTCTTTTGAAAGTTGTCATTGTGCTTGCATCTGAGATTTTTCTGCCAAGCCAGCTATTTACAGTTCTGGGAATTAATATGACAGCAATAGTTACCACACACCTAACTCCTCCTTTGCATAACCCCAGAGTACTTTCAGCTGAGAGGGAGATGAAGCTGTTGTCCTGATATTGGATTTAGATATTGCACCACTAGTGAAAGAGAGTGCTAAGCTGATTTTTTTTTTCATAATTTTATTTATTTATGGCTGTAGGGCTTCCCTTGTGGCTCAGATCGTAAAGAATCTGCCTTCAATGTAGGAGACCTGGGTTCGTTCCTTGGGTTGGGAAGATTCCCTGGAGGAGGACGTGGCAACCCACTCCAGTATTGCCCAGAGAATCCCACAGACAGAGGAGTCCATGGGGTCGCAAAGAGTCAGACATGACTGAGCAACTAAGCACACACACTTATGGCTGTGCTGGGTCTTTGTTGCTGTGTGGACTTTTCTCTAGTTGCCGTGTGCAGGCTTCTCATTACAGTGGTTTAGCACAGGCTCTAGAGCACTCGGGCTTCAGTAGTTGGAGTTCCCACGCTCTGGATCACAGGTTCAGTAGTTGTGGCTCACCGGCTTGGTTGCTCCACAGCATGTGGGATCTTAGTGGACCAGGAATAGAACCCATATCTCTTGCATTGACAGGCGGATTCTTTACCACTGAACTACCAGGAAAGCCCCCAAGTTTATTTAAATCAATACAAATCAATATGTGCATCCATTCACTTATGGAAGACTACAAAGTAGTGTCTTATCAGGAAGTAAGGCTGGTTAGTAGTTGACTTTGTAATATTTAGACATATAATAACTAAAGCTAAATATAATTTTTCCTTGATTAGAAATTACTTAACTGGCAAAGGGAAACGGAGGAAGCATTTATTCAGCCTGGCACTATGCTTGCTATGTTATGCGGTTTCTTTCCTTTAAAGGGAGTTAGTACTAGAAGCTTCCAAGATTTGGAAATAACCTTTGAAAACAGAGTCTGCATTTGAGTTACCTGGTATTGTAAAGACTTGTTTAAGAAGTCTAAGATAGAAGCTCCAGTTTTAGATCTCAGTGGAGACGCATGTTTAACGTAGGCAATTTACTCAGGATGACTGAGTTTGTCCTATTTTTTTTTTTTTTTAAGAAAACGGTTTTCAAGAGAAAAACCGCAGGAGTGAAACATGTTCCTTTTCACTCTGGATTACATAGTCCAACCAAAGTGAAATATTTTTTAAAATAACCTTCCAAATAGCAAAAATAAGACCTTGGACAGATGGTAAACTGAAAGATAGATAGTAAAGTTCAATTCTTAGACAAAAAATATTAAAGAGATATTATGTGAAATACCCATAATGTAATGTTTTGGTAGTATAGATTAGAAGGCGATAGGTAGTATTTTTTCATATTTTATCCTGACTTATGTCCCATAACTCCTAATGCTGAAAACTAACTGAAACCATTCTTGGGGCTATATGTTCTGTTTGCTGCTAAGTCACTTCAGTCGTGTCCTACTCTGTGCTGCCCCATAGACGGCAGCCCACCAGGCTCCCCCGTCCCTGGGATTCTCCAGGCAAGAACACTGGAGTGGGTTGCCATTGCCTTCTCCAGTGCATGAAAGTGGAAAGTGAAAGTGAAGTCGCTCAGTTGTGTCTGACCCTCAGCGACCCCATAGACTGCAGCCTGCCGGGCTCCTCCGTCCATGGGATTTTCAGGCAAGAGTACTGGAGTGGGGTGCCATTGCCTTCTCCGCTATGTTCTGTTTGCTGCTGCTGCTGCTAAGTTGCTTCAGTCGTGTCGACTCTGCGACCCCATAGACGGCAGCCCACAAGGCTCCCCCATCCCTGGGATTCTCCAGGCAAGAATACTGGAGTGGGTTGCCATCTCCTTGTTTGGGGGACCCTAAACTGGGAAAACCCTCATCTGCTTTGACATTATGACCTTTAAGAAGAAGTGGGGAAGGGGGAAGAAGTTCTTCAATTTCAGATTCTTCCAACCCATTATAATTAACTGGAAAGTATGAGTCTGAGGAATAGCAGTACTTTTATTTTTCCCAGGAAGCTAGATTATGTCAGCGTAACCAGGAAATCTAAGAAGATTAGGAGCTGTGTAATGGGGTATAATGTGACTTAGGGGATCAACTCTGAACACCACTCATTGATGTCCTTTATTTTGGAAGATTTCAGTTAATACTGAAAATGTTATTTTTGAAGTTGCAGACTCAAACTTTGGTTGATTATAAGTTATAGTAGAAAGCTCATCAGCTAAATTGAAAGTTGTATTGCTGTGTAAGCAGGTGTGAAGTGAAAAAAAATGTGAAGTGTTAGTCACTCAGTCATGTCCAACTCTTTGAGACCCCATGGACTGTATGTAGCCTGCTAGGTTCCTCTGTCCATGGGATTTCTCCAGGCAGGAATACTGGAATGGGTAGCCATTCCCTTTTCTAGAGGATCTTCCAGAGATTGAACCTGGGTCTCGCACATTGTAGACAGGTTCTTTGCCATCTGAGCCACCAGGAGGCCTTGTAAGCAGGTTTTAGATACTTGCTATATTTTTTGAAGCCTAAGTTCTGAGTAGTTAGCACTAATGGCCATTGAAGACAAAATGTCTGCTCCCTTTTGTATTCCTTACTTTGTACATTGAGGTTATCTTTTTTGTTTGTTTTTGTTTGTTTGCTTTTTAACCAGTCCTGAGACTTCAGAAAATTTGTAGCTCATAGAACACTGTTCTGATTGATAAACTGTCTGGAAGCGATGTCTGGAATGCAGTTGTACAACTGCAAAATCTGTTTAGCAATAGTTAATAAATGTAACTCTAAATCTAACTCTGTTTTGTAAAAGTGATTTAAGGTTATCAATGTTTGAAAGTGAAGTTGCTCAGTCGTGTCCTACTCTTTGCGACCTCGTGGACTATAGCCCACCAGGCTCCTCCGTCCATGGGATTCTCCAGACAAGAATACTGAAGTGGGTTGCCATTTCCTTCTCCAGGGGATCTTCCTGACCCAGGGATCGAACCCAGGTCTCCCGCATTTCAGGAGGATGCTTTAACCTCTGAGCCACCTGGGAAGCCCTATCAATGTATGCTGCTGCTACTGCTAAGTCACTTCAGTCGTGGCCGACTCTGTGCAACCCCATAGACGGCAGCCTACCAGGCTCCTCCGTCCATGGGATTTTCCAGGCAAGAGTACTGGAGTGGGTGCCATCGCCTTCTCCGCTATCAATGTATAGTGGTTGTCAATACATAGATAGTTGTGATGTTCCTTCTAGTCCATCTTCTCCCTTTTTAGGCTTTCAGTTCAGTTCAGCTCAGTCACTCAGTTGTGTCCGACTCTTTGTGACCCCATGAATCGCAGCACACCAGGCCTCCCTGGCCATCACCAACTCCTGGACTTCACTCAGACTCACGTCCATCAAGTCAGTGATGCCATCCAGCTATCTCATCCTCTGTTGTCCCCTTCTCCTCCTGCCCCCGATCCCTCCCAGCATCAGAGTCTTTTCCAGTGAGTCAACTCTTCGCATGAGGTGGCCAAAGTACTGGAGTTTCAGCTTCAGCATCATTCCTTCCAAAGAAATCCCAGGGCTGATCTCCTTCAGAATGGACTGGTTGGATCTCCTTGCAGTCCAAGGGACTCTCAAGAGTCTTCTCCAACACCACAGTTCAAAAGCATCAATTCTTTGGTGCTCAGCTTTCTTCACAGTCCAATTCTCACATCCATACACGACCACAGGAAAAACCATAGCGTTGACTAGACGGACCTTTGTTGGCAAAGTAATGTCTCTGCTTTTCAATATGCTATCTAGGTTGGTTGTAACTTTTCTTCCAAGGAGTAAGCGTCTTTTAATTTCATGGCTGCAGTCACCATCTGCAGTGATTTTGGAGCCCCCAAAAATAAAGTCTGACACTGTTTCCACTGTTTCCCCATCTATTTATCATAAAGTGATGGGACTGGATGCCATGATCTTCGTTTTCTGAATGTTGATCTTTAAGCCAACTTTTTCACTCTCCACTTTTACTTTCATCAAGAGACTTTTGAGTTCCTCTTCACTGTCTGCCATAAGGGTGGTGTCATCTGCATATCTGAGGTTATTGATATTTCTCCCAGCAATCTTGATTCCAGCTTGTGTTTCAGTTTCCTTTAAAGAATTAAATCTAATGATGCCGTCACAACCCACTGATCCATCATATTCATTTTACTTCGCTCCTTAGCATAAAATGTATTATAAGAAGTTGAGGAGCTGCAATATTAACTGCACATACATATTTATTTTCTCTCTCTCTCTCTCTTTCATGCCAAGCTGTAGATTTTTACTGAAAAGATCCTAAAAATGGCTTCATTCTAACAAATTGCCCAAAAGGACCGCCAACACAGTAAGGTTCATTTGTAAAGTTCAAGAGAATCAGAACAGGGGTTCTCTCTAAATTGCCTTTATGCTTTTTGTCACCCTTAAAAGTAAAGATTTATGTTTGAAAAATAGAGAAGAATGCTGATTTCTTATATTACCATCTGTGTTCTCTCTGAGGCAAAGATCAAGACCTTTTAAGAGTTAGTATTTTTTTTTTAACAATGCTAACCTTTTTTGTTTAAATTCACATTTGACCCTATACTTGCTATAGCTTTGCAGTGAGAAAACTCTTTAGAAGTGAGCTTGGAGGTTGAACTTAAATACCATGCTTCTTGTATTAATGTTAACTGGTATTTTATATGATGTTTAATTCAAAATGGATAGCTGTGTTGTCTTTAAAATTCAGTATCACCTCATAAGAGATAACCACTTTCCTAATATGTATAACTGCAAAAGTTTACTGATTTGTAAGTAACTTGGCTGCTTTTCCTATTCTTATCTTTGAAATTATTAGGTTGAATCAGAAGAAACTGCCTTTTTAAAGTCAAAAATAGTCAAATATTGGTATCTTCTTGATTCTGCCCAGTAGTTTTTGTTGGATAAACAGACCACTTAATTTCTGGGTTTCTCTGTGACCGCCATTTCTAATTTAGTTCACTTCTTTCTCCAGCGCTGGTCTTGATTCTTCCCCTCAGTCTTTATTCTCTGCTCACCACTGATGATTGCAGTTTGCTGTTGCAGATGAGTTTATTGGAAGTACTACTCTCTGCTTGCCTCATCCTTGCCTGCATCTGCTTAGGCTCCCTCGCCCGTTCATCCCTGTCCCATTCATTTGCTAGTAAGTGCTATTTAAAAAGTAAGGTACAGATGCATGTGTGCATGCATGCTCATTCACTTCAGTCGTGTCCAACTCTTTGCAGCCCTATGGACTGTAGCCCACCAGGCTGTTCTATCCATGGGATTATTCGGGCAAGAATACTAGAGTGGGTTGGCAAGCCCTTCTCCAGGGGGTCTTCCTGACCAAGGGATCAAACCTGCATCTCCTGCATTGCAGGCAGATTCCTTATTGCTGAGCCACCAGGGAAGCCCAAAATACAGATATTGTTACCCAGTAAAGGGATAAACACTTTAGAGTTTGAAACAGACATAATTTCTGGCTGTAGTGTGAAAGCAAAAGCACTGAACTGGAATCAGAAAACCTTGATCTTCCTCCTACTGAATGAAAGGCCTTGGAGAAAATAGTTTAACGTCTATGGGCCTATTTTGCTGTGTGTAAAGTATAAATACAGTTGACTTGTGTGCAGTGCAGATATGAACTGCCCGGATCCACTTATATGTGGATATTTTTCAATAGTAAATACTACAGTACTACATGGTCCCTAGTTGGTTGAATCTGTGAATTCAGAGACACGTCCAGCTATTGAGTCTTGACTATAAATTATATGTGGATCAATCCCTGTCTTACTAACGGTCAACTCTAGTACATATTTTACCATATCCTCCTAAAGTAAGTTAGAATCAAGTGAAATTGAGCTGTTAGTTGCTAATTATAGTAATTCTTTCCTTATTTGGGCATGACTAAGATGCTTAAATATATATTTAGGAGGTAAATTTTTATTGAAGTATAGTTGATTAACATTGTTTTAGTTTCAGATTATAGCATGGTGATTCATTATTTTTGCAGTTATATTCTATTGTAAGTTATTACAAGATAATGAGTATAATTCTCTTGTTGTTTGGTCCCTCAGTCATGTCCAACTCTTCGCAACCCCATAGACTGCAGCACACTAGACTTCCCTGTTCTTCACTGTTTCCTGAAGTTTGCTCAAACTCGTGTCCATTGAGTCGATGATGCCATCTCATCCTCTGTCATCCCCCTTTCCTCCTGCCTTCAGTCTTTCCCAGCATCAGGGTCTTTTCCAATGAGTCAGCTCTTAGCATCAGGTAGCCAAAGTATTGGAACTTTAGCTTCAACATCAGTCCTTCCGATAAATATTCTTTCTGGGTTGATTTCCTTTAGGATTGACTGGTTTGATCTCCTTGCTGTCCGTGGGACTCTAAATAGTCTTCTCTAGCACCACAGTTCAAAAGCATCAGTTCTTTGGCACTCAGCCTTCTCTGTGGTCCAACTCTCACATCCATACATGACTACTGGAAAAACCAGAGCTTTGACTGTACGGGGAGCTCTGTCCGCCAAGTGATGTCTGCTTTTTAATACACTGTGAAGATTTGTCCTAGCTTTTCTTTGCAAGAGCAAGTGTCTTTTAATACAGTAAATTCTCTTGCTTATCTATTTTATATCTAGTAGTTTATATCTGTTAATCCCATAGTTTTAATTTGTTCCTCTCCCCTTTGGTAACTGTAAGTTTGCTTTCTAAGTCTGTTACCATTTTGTAAATAAGTTCATTTGTATCACTTTTTTAGATTCTACATGTAAGTGATATCATATAATGTTTGTCTTTCTCTGATTTACTTCACTTAGTATGATAATCTCTAGGTCTTTCCATGTTGCTGCAGATATCATCATTTCATTTTTTTTATAGCTGAGTCATTTTCCATTGGGTGTGAGTGTGTGTGTGTGTGTGTGTGTGTGTGTGTATGTATCTCACATCTTCATCCATTCATTTCTCAATGGACTATTATGTTACTTCCATGTCTTAGCTATTGTAAATTAGTGCTACTATGAATATCAGAGTGCATATCTTTTCAAATTAGACTTTTCATCTTTTCCAGATATATGCCCATATAAGTGATATCACATAATATTTGTGTCTCTCTGACTTGTTTCACTAAGCATAATATTCTCTAGGTCCATCCTGGTTGCCACAAATGGCATTATTTCATTCTTTTTGTGACTGAGTGATATTCCATTGTGTGGGTTCATATATATATTCCACGTCTTCTTAATTCAGTCATCTGTGGATGGACACTTGGGTTACTTCCGTGTCTTGGCTGTTGTAAATAGTGCTGATTCGAACATTGGGTGCATATATTGTTTCGAATTAGTCTCTCCTTTTTTTCCAGATTGCCAGGAGTGGAATAGTCAGATGATATGGTAGTTATATTTTTACTTTTTTAAGGAACCTCCATGCTTTGCCTGGTGGCTGAGTCACTTTACGTTCCCACCAGCAGTGTACAGGGTTCCCTTTTATCCACATCCTCTATTTAGGAGAGAATTCTTTTAAATCTGAACTTTATAACTGCCAAAATGAAAGTTGGTAATCTCAACTCTGATGTTCATTAACGTGTAAATAGGTAAACAAATTGTGGTGTATCTTTGGTAAGGAATACTATTCTGCAATAATAAGGATATATAAGTTGAGAATTTTAACTGCCTGTTCCCAGTATCTTCCAGTTATGCATGTGGGTGTTAATTTAGATGTATTTTCTTCTGGGACTCTTCTTGTCAGGGAACAGATGACAGTGAATGGCGAGACTGAACTGTCTACTTCCTTTCATTACAGAAAACATGCTTAGAATGATATAGCAATAAGTGGAAGTGGTGAGGTCTAAATCTCTTGGCATTTCTTCTTTTCCTTGATAACTTTTCTAACAGAAGGTAATTTGTGGTAAGAAAAAGGTAGCAAGTTGTAAAATAATACAGGAAAAATTAATGTATATGGAACTTAGCAAATTTGTCAGTTTCTTTAAAAATCTTTAATATCATTTATATACAGTAAAATTCACTAAAGTGTAATTCCATGAGTTTTAACAAATGTATGTGGTCATGTAACCATACCGTAAAGTACAGAATATTTTCATCACCCCTGAAAAGACCCCTTATACCCCTCTTCCGTCAATCATCTCTCCATTCCCTGGCAACCACTAATCTGTTCTATCACTATAATTATGTCTTTTTAAGAATTTCCTATAATTGGATTCATAAGAGTGTAATCTTTTGTGTCTAGCTTATTTCATTTAACATAATACTCTGCAACTCATAATCATTTTTGTATTTTTCAGTTATTTTTATCTCTCTTCATCACGTTTCCTCTGTTTTTCTGAATGGATGGAGCATTTTTATAATAGCATTTTTCATCCTTGTCTGCTAATAGTCTGTCATTTCTGCTCTGTTTCTCTTGATTGACCTTTCTCCTAGTTGCTGGGTCATATTGTCCTGTTTCTTTGAATGCCTAAATTCTTTTACTACACATCATGACCTTGTGAATTTCACATTATTAGGGACTGCATTTTGTTATATTCATTTATGTAATAATGTTGGACTTTGTTCTTGGAATCAATTGGATCCTCTCAGGACTTGCTGTTGAGGAGTGTTTGGGTGGGCCAGAGCAGCTTTTAGTCTAGGGCTAGTTTAGCTCCACTACCGGTGTGATTCTAAGGTCTTTCCATTCCAGTTGGTGAAAGTAGAAATTGTTCCCCGCTCCGTAGGAGTGCTGGGAATTGCTTAATCTGCTGCTTTCTGGTGGATCTCCCCAGACTCTCATGGTTTCTTCTCCTGTGTGTGCAGCTCAGCCCTTTGCCAGAGGCTCTTCTGCAGGCCCAAGAGCTCTCTTGGTGCACTTTCCTCCTCTCCTTTTGTGCTGCCCAGTAAATTCTAGCCACCTTAGCTTCCCCAACTTCAAAATCTGTTGTCTTCAGCGGACAAGACTAGGTCCCTGCTTCCGGAGCAGCCTGGGAGCTGTCTCTAGGTGGTATGGAGGCAGTTGCAAGACTCACTTCTGGTTTCCTTCCTCTCCAGGAGGACAGTTGTGCACTGCCTGTGGCCCAGTGTCTGAAAACCATTCTTTAATATACCCTGTCCAGCTTTCTGTTGTTTACAAGCGGTTCAGTAAATCCAGTTACAAGAAGTACAGTAAATCCAGTTCCTGGTACTCTTATCACAGCTGGAACTGGAAGTCTCTTACTCTAAATGTAGAGTAAGCGTGTGTTGGTATTTCTAGGGGAAAGTTAGAGTATGTTGCTCATCAGTTATCAACATAAATGTAACATACTTTAATGTCTGCTTTAATATTTGTAAGATGTATGTCATAACTTAAGTGATGTTCTTCAGTGTTCACACTAATCTAATCTACGCTTGTGTTAGCTTCTCTGGTCAACTTAAAATTATTTACATAAAGAATATTAATTTGGGGTTATTTGTAGCAAACTTACCTAGAGTAGTCTCCACATCAGTGATGGATATGTTAGTGTTTTGAGTCTAAGAACATTTGTTAATCATCTGTATTTCCAGTTGATTGATTTATCTTTGAACTGTATGATTATATTTTTTAAAATATGAATCTGCTGGATTTCTCATATATGTGAAAAAATGACCGCAACCTTCCTTATTTGTGAGCAGATTTTGAAAACTGTTGAACAGTTCTTAGCCCTTACAAGCTGATTTTTTGAGTTTGTGTCTTGCTCTCTATAACAGAACAATTGTTTTAGGACATCTGTTCGTAGATCGACGTCCCATAAAGTCAAAACCAGGTCAGATATCTAGTCAGCAGTTCGAAAAATGTATGCCTTAATCCATTTGTGTTTAGGAAAGATGAACAAAGTAGGGTTAAAAATATGATTTTTACATTACACAGGTATGCTGCTGCTGTTTGATAGGAGTTTTAGGAAAATGGTAATACAAACTCAAAACTCAAGAAGAAAATGTGGGACTCTCTGATCTTATATGTAAAATCATTTTGCAGCAAAGTTTTTGGAATGAATATTGAAGTTGAGAGACCTTAATTCTAGTCAGCTGTGCCACTTATTATCGTATGACTGTAAGCCAGGCACAACCTTGTGAGTCTCCTAATATAAATATATGTATTTATATATTATATATTGTATAAATATTTATATAAACGAATTGGTAGTAAGTGTCTTACCTACTGTGAAGGGTGGCAGGGTGTTAAAGGAGGCGGCACCAGTGCACCTGTTTGAGGACGCCTGTGTGCCACTGGCAGTAGTGGGAATACTACTCCTTAAACTTCATTTTGTACATTACCATGAAATCTACATACACTCAGCACTTACCATGACAGAATTTACCAAAGCAAGATATCTTTGTGTCTTTTTATATTCCATACAGTTTACTGTGCAAAAATTATTTTGTTTCCCTCCCCATGATTTTCCAGGCAAAGAGTGTATTCAGCAGTTAGCCGAAAACGTCAGGTATTTCAGGAGACGTCTGAAAAGCATGGGCTTCATCATCTATGGAAATGAAGATTCTCCAGTGGTGCCTCTGATGCTCTACATGCCAGCCAAAATTGGGTACTTTTTTTTTTTTTTTTTTTGGTTATGTGCATAGGCTTTCTGATTTTGATCCACGGGCTTTTCACCACAGTGGCTCCTCTTGTTGCAGAGCAAGGGCTCTAGAGTATGCAGGCTTCAGCAATTGTGGCACATGGGCTCCGTGGTTTTGGCTCACAGGCTCCAGAGCTCAGGCTCTATAGTTGGGTTGCACGGGCTTTACTTGGCTCCGCTGCATGTGGGATCTTCCTAGACCAGGGATTGAACCCATGTCCCCTGTATTGGCAGGTGGATTCTTAACCATTAAGTCTCCAAAATTGGGTACCTTTTTGCAGATGACAGATCAGCCTCTTATTAGACTTAAGATCTCCCATGATGTGAGACCAGGGTTGTATGTTCTGTTAGGTAAAATTATCTTGGTCACATTATGTTAACCTTCATTTGCTAGATGTGCCATTGAGTAAACAATGGATTACAGTTTGTAAAATGCATTAACTTGTTAGTCTTTCATTAAACAAACATTTGAGTTAAGTGTACTCTTCTACGGGGTTAAGATAGGTCAGTTAATAAACCACAGAAATAGAAATCCCTGTCCTTGTGGAGTTTATGCTCTACTGGGGCACGAGTCAGACAAACAATAAATAAGGAAATTTGTAATATGTATGTTAGAAGGTTTTAAGTGCCATGGGAGAAAACAGAGTAGGATAGGGGGTGAGAGAGAGTGCCTTGTGGGTGGGCAGATTACAGAATTAAATGGGATGGTCACCCCTGGGTGGGCCTCAGTGGGAAGGGAAGATGATATACAAGCTGGAACTCATAGCTGAGCAAGTTAGCCACTTGGAGAATGAAGCTTCTGTCCAAAGGCCATAATATGGGAACATATTCCTTCCACTGCTAGCCAGTGGAAGACTAGCAGGAGGTGAGGGGCTGAAGTGCAGTGCCCAAGGCGGGGCAGTGAGCCATGAGGTCAGCCGTGTAATTGCACAGTTACCAGATGTGCACAGTGTACCAGCCCCTTTGGCTTGTGCAAGGCATATATAATGGAAATCTTTGCCCTGAAATAGCTTTCGGTGTATTTGAGAAGCACAGATGTATAACAAAACCAAAATATATTTGAAAAGCCGATATGAAGTGGATAAAGGAGTCATCTGCTTAGTCAGTAAAAAGGGCACATCTTTTCAGAGTTGAGAGTTTGGGTCTTAAATATAAATTCAAATAAGGATCATTTCTCAGGTTTAAGTGAACTCAGCAGAGAAGCAAGTTTTTTCTTCGCCTTTGAATATCCAGTGCCCACCATAGCTCCTGGCACTCAGCAAATGTTTATTAAAATGAATTATTATAGGAGGGGAAATTAAATCAGGGAACCTGGGAGTATGGTGGTCCAGGTGGTCATCTGAAGATGGGATGAGCTGGCCTCACACACACCCAGGAAACCCTGAATGCCAGTGGCAGCTCAACACCTAAATCGATCCAGAAAATGCATGGTCTGGAAGGCTAATGCTTGGTCTTTCTACCAGCAGAAAAACGTCCATATTATAGCAGATCCTCCACATCCTTAGTCTTAAAAAATTTTTTATACTGCCAAGCCTAACATTTCAAGGACCAGGCTTAAACTCAAGTTCATTTTGAAACCTCTGAACCACTGTTACATATCAGGGACACCTTAAAGCTACCACTGCAAATTACCTTGACAAGCCTTATTAAAAATTGGTCTCTGCCAACACTTATCCTTTCACCTTTCTGTGAAACCTTTTGGGAGAAGACCACTTTAGGATTGAATGGAGTCTTTTTGTAAACTGTCAGCTTTAACTTTCACAGAAGTTAGAAGAAACTCCTAATAGAAATCTCTAGTGCCTTTAAGAGTTTAAATCACTCAGGACGGCAAGACCTTTGTACTGGTGCTTTATTATTCTTCCTAGTTTCTTGTTTTCCCTTTGCAGCGCCTTTGGACGGGAGATGCTGAAGCGAAATATTGGTGTAGTTGTGGTAGGATTTCCTGCTACCCCAATCATTGAGTCCAGAGCCAGATTTTGCCTGTCTGCAGCTCATACCAGAGAAACGCTTGATACTGTAAGTAGACACTTTCACTTTGATATGCTGCTGCTGCTAAGTCGCATCACTCGTGGCCGACTCTGTGCGACCCCATAGACGGCAGCCCACCAAGCTCCTCCATCCCTGGGATTCTCCAGGCAAGAACACTGGAGTGGGTTGCTATTTCCTTCTGCAATGCATGAAAGTGAAAAGTGAAGTCGCTCAGTCGTGTCCGACTCTCAGGGACCCCATGGACTGCAGCCTACCAGGCTCCTCCGTCCATAGGATTTTCCAGACAAGAGTACTGGTTTGCCAGTGCCTTCTCCGTCACTTTGATATAAATATACCTTATACTAAGAAGGCCTGTGTATCAGGTGAAATCAATCATCTGTTGGTCCTCATGGTCATTGAGCACCTGAGATAGATAGTCACTGGTAGACGAGGGAGCACACAGTGCTGTTTAATACATGGCTGTTAACAAAAAATTGCAGAACTGTTAGCATCACCCACCAGATCCTGTGTGATCAGGGCTCTTGGGAAATTTCTGGCTTCATCTTGTTCCACTCTCTCCTTCATTATAGTCTCTACAACTCTTTATTCTCTTTCTATTCTAGCTTTCTCTTGCAAGCTTTCCCACCTGTTTTTCTGTGTGTGGAAGTTTCTCTCTTGATCCTTCTCTCCCCTTTGTCTGGCTGACTGTTACTCATTTATCACATCTCCACGTAGACCTACTCAAGGGTTTTTCCAAACCCTCTTGCTAGATGTTTCTGAAAATCCTAAGACTCTTGCCTAGAAAATTCTTTACACCTGTAGTTATTTAATGGCAGTCTTTTCCATTAGGTAAGTCTTAAGCAGGAACTAAGTCTATTTTTTTCATTCTTGTGCCAAGCATATAATAGGAACTCATAATTATTACTGACTATAAAAATTTATGGTCTCTTAATATGTTCTCGTCTCTTGGTATTTCTTTAATATGCTATTACCTCACACATAAGACTTCAGACTTTTTAAAGCTTTAAGATGTTCCTATGTTGGGTGCATTTAGTTCATTTCAGTTTAGTTCAGTCGCTCAGTCATGTCCAACTCTCTGCAACCCCATGGACTGCAGCATGCCAGGCCTCCCTGTCCATCACCAACTCCAGGAGTCTACTCAAACTCAGGTCCATTGAGTCGATGATGCCATCCATTGATCTCATCCTCTGTCATCACCTTCTCCTCCCACCTTCAATCTTTGCCAGCATTACAGTGTTTTCCAGTGAGTCACTTCTTTGCATCAGGTGGCTGAAGTATTGGAGTTTCAACTTCAACATCAGTCCTTCCAATGAATATTCAGGACTGATCTCCTTTAGGATGGACTGGTTGGATCTCTTTGCAGTCCAAGGGACTCTCAAGAGTCTTCTCCAACACCACAGTTCAAAAGCATTAATTCTTCAGCACTCAGCTTTCTTTATAGCCCAACTCTCACATCCATACATGGCTATTGGAAAAACCATAGCTTTGACTAGACAGACCTTTATTGGCAATGTCTCTGCTTTTAAATACGCTATCTAGGTTGGTCATAACTTCGTCTTTTAATTTCATGGCTGCGGTCACCATCTGCAGTGATTTTGGAGCCCAAACAAATAGTCTGTCACTGTTTCCATTGTTTCCCCATCTATTTCCCATAAAGTGATGGGACCAGATGCCATGATCTTAGTTTTCTGAATGCAGAGCTTTAAGCCAGCTTTTTCACTCTCCTCTTTCACTTTCATCAAGAGGCTCTTTAGTTCTTCTTTGTTTTCTGTCATTAAAGTGGTGTCATCTGCATATCTGAGGGTATTGATATTTCTCCTGGCAATCTTGATCCCAGCTTGTGCTTCATTCAGCCCAGCATTTCTCATGATGTACTCTGCATATAAGTTAAATAAGCGGGGTGACAATATACAGCCTTGACATACTCCTTTCCCGACTTGGAACTAACTGTTGCTTCCTGACCTGCATACAGATTTCTCAAGGGGCAGGTCAGGTGGTCTGGTATTCCCATCTCTTTAAGAATTTTCCACAGTTTGTTGAGATCCACACAGTCAAAGCGTTACATCTTCCTTGGGTTTATGCTGTATGGGACTCTGCACTTTCTGGACTTGGGTGGCTGTTTCCTTTCCTATGTTAGGGAAGTTTTCTGCTACTATCTCCCTATATTTTCTTAGGCCCTTTCTCTCTCTCTTCTTCCTCTGGGACTCCTATCATGTGAATGTTGGTGTGTTTAATGTTGTCCTAAAGGTCTCTAAAACTGTCCTTATTTCTTTTAACTCTTTTTTCCTTATTCTTTTCCACTCCAGTGATTTCCACCATTTTATCTTCAAGTCACTTATCTGTTCTTCTTATTCATTTATTCTGTTGATTCCTTCTAGTAGAATCACTAATAATAAAAATATTCCTTCTATTTTTCATTTCAGTTATTGTGCTGTTGAACTCTGTTGTTTATATTTTCTAGCTCTTTATTATACATTTCTTGTACCTTCTTGGTCTGTGCCTCCATTTTTTATTTTTCCTGAGATCTTGGGTCATCTTTATTATCATTACTGTGAATACTTTTTCAGGTAGATTTCCTGTCTCCACTTCACTGATTTGTCTTCTAGGGTTTTATCTTGATCCTTTGTCTGGAACATACTCCTCTGCTGTCTCACTTTGTCTTAACTTTCTGTGTTTGCAGTCTCCATTACGCAGGCTGCAGGGTTGAAGTTCCTCGTCCTTCTGGTATCTGGCCCCTGGTGGCTGAGGCTGGTCTAGAGGCTTGTGCAGGCTTCCTGGTGGGAGGGATTGGTGCCTGCCCACTGGTGGGTAGAGCTGGGTCTTGTCCCTCTAGTGAGCAGGGCCATATCAGGGAGAGTGTTTAGAGACAGCTGTGGGCTCAGGAAGTCTTTAGGCAGCCTATCTGGTGATGAGTGGGCCTGTGTTCCTGCTGTGTTGGTTGTTTGGGCTGCCGCATCCAAGCACTGGGTGCCTACAGGCTGTTAGGTGGGGCCAGGTCTTGGTGTCAAAGTAGCAGTCTCCAGACTCTAATGAGTATTCCCCCATACCTCCACCACCAGTGTGAGCCACAGCCACCCCTGCCTTCCCTTGGGGACCCTTCCAAGACCAGCATGTAGGTCTGGCCCAGGCTTCTATGGAGTCACGGCTTTTCCCCAGGGTCCTGGTGCATACAAGACGTTGTGTGCATCTTCCAAAATGGAGTTTCTGTTTCCCCCAGTCCTGTGGAGGACTGTAATCAAGCCCCACTGGCCTTCAAAGCCAGATGCTGCTCCTCCCATTGCCAGACCCCCCACCCCAAGCTGGGATGCCTGACACGGGGCTCAGAACTCTCCTTCCTATAGGAGAAACTCTGCAATGTAATTATTTTCCAGGCAGTGAGTTGCCCACCCATTGGGTGTGAGATTTGATTGTATTGCGAATGTGGCCTTCCTGCCATCTTGTTGTGGCTCCTTTGTCTTTGGATGTAGAATATCTTTTATGATAGGTTCCAGTCTTTTTTGTCAGTGGTTGTTCAGCAGGGGGTTGTGATTTAGAGAGAGGATGAACTCAAGTCCTTCTACTCCACTGTCTTGTCTCCAGCCTCTTTAAGATTTCAGACTTCTAAAAAACACAAAAGGATTTCAAACTTTAAATAAATACTACTTTCTAAGAGTTTATAGAGCTCTAGAACATATTTGCATAAAATTGGTTGATAGAAAAAAAAATTAGGTGATAGAAATATCAGAATATTAATTCATGGGAGAGCTACTAATCTTAATATTATGAATGCATGTTTTAAAAAGCTTAATTTTTAAAAACAGCTTAATTGACATTTTAATTTTCTTAACTGCTAAAGATTTTGATTTTTTTGTCCCTATTTCTTCATAGCAAATCTTCTACAAATATGGTATATTCTTAATCATCTGACACTGAAATGGGATTCAATTTATTGATATTATATCTTTGTTTTTCTTCTTTATTTTTTTTGAGATTTTTCCGATAGATTTTCCCTTTACTCAAAAATCTTACTGATGAATTTCTTCTTTCATTATTTTTTAACCCAATGATACCAGCTTCTCTTCCATCCTGTTTGGGTATTTAAGAGTTTCAACACACCTTTTAAAAAATAACTGTCATTAAAAGCAATGACTAAAGTTATTCACTATGTCTTCTAAAAATTTTTACTCCTGATAACTAAACAGATTCATGAAATAACTTAGCTGTAATCAGGTATCTTGGTAGATTTCTATTGCCAATAGTGTGTTTACCAGTTGACAGTTCTGATCTTTTTCTCATAATATCCATTGAAGGATTATTTGACTTTGCCTTCCATTTAGGTCTTTTAAGCATAAAGTTTTTTTTTTTTTTTTGAAACTGCAGGTTTGTTAAAGTCATTTTGTCTTAATGATTTTTTATGGAAGTAACATGAACATTATGAGATACAAATGAAGTTTCATTTATTAATAGGCCCTGAGACATGCTTCTATATATAGGAAATGCACTATAATTCACACTAAAAAACTAACCTGCTATAGCTAATAAATATATTCAGCAAAGTTGCAGAGTAAAAAACACAAAAATTAGTGTGTTCTATACACTGGCAGTGAACACATGAAAAGGAGATTAATATTTCATTTACGATAGCATTCAAAAGAATAAAATACCTAGGAATAAATTTAACCAGGGAGGTGGAAGACTTGCATATGAAGCTGTAAAACATTGCTGGAAGAAATGAAGGAAGACTTAAATAAATGTAAAGATAGCCCATATCCATGGACTGGAAGATTTAAGTTTATTAAAATGTCAGTTCAGCAAGATCTGTAGACCCACTGCCGTCCCTATCAAAATTACAATGGCTATTTTTGCAGAAATAGGAAAACTGATCCTTAAATTCGTATGGAACAGTAGGAGGCCCCAGATCAGCAAAACAATATTGAGAAGGAAAATAGAAGTTGGAGAACTCAAACTTCCCAATTACAAAACTTTCTACAATGCTACAGTAATTGGAATGGTGGAGTACTAGCATAAAGATAGACTTGTAGACCAATGGAGTAGAGTCAAGAGTCAAGAAATAAACCCAAATATCTATGGCTAATTGATTTTCAACACGGAAGCCTAAGACTGGTTAATGGAGAAGGTATAGTCTCTTCAATTAATGGTACTGAACAGCTGGATAACCACATGCCAAAGAATGAAGTTAGACCCTTACAGCATGGATGAGCCTTGAAAACAGGATGCAAAGTGAAAGAAGACACAGAAGACCGTTCATATGCAGTGTCTAAAACAGGCACATCCACCGGGCCAGGAAACAGATCGGTGGTTGTCAGAGCCTAGAGGAAGGAGGAACGAGGATTTGAGTATGGACTTTATTTTTTGAAGTGATAATGTTTTAAAATTAGATAGTGATGAAAGTTGTACAACTCTGAATATACCCAGAAGCACTGAATTATGAACTTCTAAGAGGTGAATTTTGTGAATTATATCTCAGTAAAGCTATTATTTTTAAAAAGGAGAAGAGCAGAATTGTCAGCTTGGGGATGTGCAGCTATTCTAGAATATTCTCTTATTCAAAGACCATATGCAACCCTATAATTAACATGTTTTCCCCCTAAGAACTCATCTTACCCTGTCATCCAGAAGTTCAGTGTAGACTATTTGTTAACAAACTTTGATACTTGTAATGGTTTCTTATTCCTAATCTAAGCAGGTAACCTCACAACATGGCCAGCAGTTTGTAGTTACGGTTTTCTCTTTTATGTCAGTAAAACCTGTTCATCTGAGATATTTGTTATAGTATCAGTCTACATTCCTTTGGGCTGCGGTGGCTTTCTTGCTCATTTTCTTTTTAAATTGATGAACAATATCATGTTCTTCTGAATATACTTTACTTTGTGATTTAGTAAGTCATGTGTTGTTTTAAATTAGTAAGTCCTATATCAGAGGTTGGGAGAATAAATGGCTTAAGAGATTCTCTCAGCTGAAATTCAATCTTAAATTGTTTCCATATGGAACTTTTAATTAAACCTCTCCTCAAAGGTACCACTGTTCTGATAGCCTATTGAAGTCCAACTCTTACTTGCTTTTTATATTTTTCACATTTGGAGTGAAGAGTATTTTTTTCTTATGTTAGGATAAATATGCAGTACTTTTTATTAGTGTCCCCCTCCCCATAAACACTGATTTCTTAAAGGCTAAACTTAAGAACAGTTGAATGTGCCTATTACCTAATAATCAGCTGATTTTCTTTTCTGAGCTAGATGGTGTACATTTTCCTGTGTAATTATCACCCTGAGTGGACAGATGATGTATATGATGTGATGGAGATTTGGAGAGCCACAGTCAAGCAGCCGGGCTTCTACCTTTTCTTAGTCTAATGAGGTAGTGTCCCAGATAGAGCCATTCTCACCAAAGCCGAGCCTATTAGACTCACGTCCACAGATGCCTGTGGAGTGAACGACAGTGCTGGAGAGCTGCCTTGAACTGAAAATGCAGTCTGTGACCTGTGCCAGGTGCTTTTATTAGAAAGCCTTAGAATCCAGGATTTCAGAATTTTGGCCATCGTCAATGGATTGCTCTGAGAAATTCCCATCACACGCATCACACATCCCTTTCTTGCATTGTGACTCTCTGTTCTCACTCTCTGTGTGCTGCTTTTTGGAAAGTTAACTGTGAACTATGATTTGTATACTTTGCTGTATGTATGTATACTTCAACCAGGAGTTGGGTTTTGTTTGTTTTTAAGTATATATAGGAAACCGTAGACAGATTACGAGGTAAGACTAGTGTAGCAATTAGGAAGAGATTTTTCACTTCATCACTTGTCTTAGTGTTTTAATTTTTATAAGAAACATATTATCTTTGAAAAATAAAAGAGCAAACTTTACCAACAAGAAAGTTATACTGAGAGTTTTGATGGAAAGACAAGATAGTCTGTCCACGTTAGGATTTGGGGGTTTAAAATCAAACCTGAGTTTAAATGCTGACTGTTCTTTCTTTTTTCTTACTGAGTCTGCACAGCAGTGCATTTGGGGACTTTCTTCATCTCTCATCTAGGAAGCATCCCAATGCCAACTTCTTACTGCTTTTCTGGTAGTGTGATACCAGAAAGAACACATACTGGAGGATAAAAGGAGAGGTGACAAGTTGTAGCCATCCTGGCCAATTCAGGGTACACACTCCTTCTTCTAGAAGCATGTCATACGTTGATTAATTATACCCTTCATCCTGAATCCCTGCTGTCCACAGCCTGTTCTTCATGGTCAGCCTGATGTCCTTGCTCAAAAACCTGCTCTTTCCACTGCCAGACTCTAGTCTGCTCAGAGCAAATGCACTGGGCACAGCCTACCTCAGGATGGCCGTGCCATGATGATTTTTAGAAAGGTGAAGCAGCAAGTGTGCCTTCCTCCTCCTGGCTCTGACTCACTCCTGCTGTGTCTTGTGTACTAGGCTTTAAAGGAGATAGATGAAGTCGGGGACCTGCTGCACCTGAAGTATTCCCGTCATCGGTCAGTACCCCTCCTGGACAGGCCCTTTGATGAGACGACATATGAAGAAACAGAAGACTGAGCCTTTTTGGTGCTCCGCTACAGGACCTGTCTCACTCACCTAGGAACTGCATGTGGCCTCTCTGAGCCAGTGGCAGGAACCACACTTCCGTGGCCATCTCACGTGAAAGACATTTCCTCAGCTACTGACGGCAGCCACCTCCACTCTCAGCGGCGTTTTGTAAATAGTGAGAAACTGCTGCACATCCTTCCTTAGCTACATTTCACCTTAAAAAAAAAAGGGGGTGACTCACTTTGCTTTTTTTTGTCTATTAAAAAAAAATGTTTTATTTTATAACTATTCTACTTGTGAAATCACGCTGACCCTAGCCCGTCTCTGGCTGACCACGCAGGCTGTTTCGCTCTCGCAGCCCCCTCCTACTCCTGCGCCCGGCCAGAGCTCCTGCCGTCCCTGGCCCTCCTTCCTGGGGAGCAGGTGCCTCCCACTCACCTTCAGTCAAGGTCTCAGAGGCTGCCAGCCTTGGAATCCCTACTGAGCCAGTCACGACACAATCCACCAGTGTTTTAAAGGTGACTGAAGTCTAGCCGTGTGAGAAAGGCAGTCAAGACTAACGTTGCCGAAACTGCCCCCCTCCGCTTGGAACTCTCTCTGGCCAGGAGCCTCTGAGGCTTGGTCTTTGTCCGTTTTGTTCTGGCTACCAGAGGATAATCCTCCTTCACCATCAAATGTTTCTCCATAATGGTCACCCTCTGAAGGTTATGTCCAGTTTCTGGGTGTTTCCCAAGCTACGATCTGACACTCCTGCCCCCTCTTTAAGACACGGAGATTGCACCCACTTACCACCCTGGTCAGACCTCGGTGCTGAAGCTGATGCCCAAGCTCTCTGCTCTGTGCAGAGCAGCCCCTCGGTGATCCCTCCTCCTGCCAGCATGAGAGGGCAGGGGCCGTGTGGAAAAAGGTGGTGGCTCCTCGTATCCACAGAACGTCTGGGTTGGTTATTACTGCTTTCTACTTTTCAAAATTATGACAGCCTCTGCCTGGGTCTGGGTCCAGATTAGGATTGAAACTGATAAAGGAAAATGTGGGTGAACCCCCTGGAGGGCTCAGAAGGTGTTTGTCACGTTCCTGAGTTTGCTAGCTCACCCTCTCAAGAGGATGGCCTCTGTAAGTAGCACTCTCTGAGTGATGTTGCTCTTTCGCCCTCAGTGTCCTGGTGCAGTTCTCAGCTGGCATTTGGGCCTCGGGCTCCATCTCCTTCCGTTACCTCCTTGTTTCTCCCTGAGAAGTTCTGAACACACTTTCTCTAACCTGAGATCCTCTTTTGACTCCGTTTTCATTACCAGGCAAGGGAACATCTTTCAGTGAGCTTTATACTGCTCGACCAAAGAACAAATCCGAAAATCACCCTGTTAAAGTTCTTACTTTTTTTTTTCCGTTGACCAAAGCTTAAGTGAAGAGAACTTTGGACTTTTTTGTACCCAGGATCAGCTTTTAGTAGCCATCCAGCACTACAGGGGAAGGAGTGGAAACAGAATGAAGACCTATGTGTGAAAGCAGTTTTGTACATTTTTGAAATCGCTCCTTTTATCGGCAAAAAAAATTCTCAGTCCAAGTTCTCTCTAGACATCTTGTCACCAGATGTGGTATTTTGTGCTGAAACGTTTAGTGGAGGACATAAACGATGCTATTGCTGGTAAAGTTCTGTTTTCATGTCTTAAGTTATCTTAGGTCACTCTCAGCATCTGAGAACCTTAAGCCCTTGAAATAGTTGGAGGTTTTATTATACTTTTTTAAAGAATTAAAAAAAAAAATGAGCCAGGTAGAGATGCAGGGACTGCATTTAGCAGGTACAAGTTGGAGTAAAAAAGACTGTGGTAAACTAAGTAATTAGTCGTGTAAAATAAAATACATTACTAACAATCCCTGCACATCTAGTCCTCACCATAGAACCCCATTAGAATACCAGAGAGCTTTTGCTGGTATAGAGTTTGCAAAAGTCACAAACTTTAAGCAATGAACTTAATGGCCAGTCTTTAATTTTGACTTGCATGAAGTCACTGCAACTTAAAATGTCAGTTATGTGGGCATTTAAATACATATATATATATATATATATATATATATATATATATATCACTTTGCTATGCAGTTATTTCAGGATAAATGCAGTTAAGTTATAGGTTTATTTTGAAGTGGAAAAAACTGTGATCTCACCAAGCACTCTACTTTCGAGAGGAAAAAACATTATGCACACTGATTGTCTCTTCCTGAAACTGTAATGTAAATCTAGGGTCCAGTCATATCACAAACACCATTATTTAACCATGTACTTGGGAAAATACAAGTGTATATAAATGAAGTCATTGGGAATGAGTAGAAACAAACCCAAAACAAATAAGTGTTGTTTAGTACATGGTTTAACACAGCCTGCTTCAGGAATCTGATGGGATTCAAACAGGTATCTGCTAACCATTCCTACCAAAGCTGATCCATCGGACTTAGCTGATAGAGGTGTGACTAATCCTTACTACTTCTTCTCATCCCTCTTTTCATGTAGCGTTGTCTTCATCCATTGCAGGTTTATATGACCGTTTTGTGCAGATCGAATCAGAAACCAGGAAGTATATAACTAGGGGACATCAAAATCACATCCAAAGAATTGATCAAGTGGCAATGTCAGATTCTCCTCCCATCTTTATTAAAAGCTTTGCCCTAGAATATGGCGTGTGTTTTGGAACAAGTAAATATTGAAAGGGAAGGTTCAGGGTTAAGGTCTTTGAAACACCAAACTTTTCACTTTGCTTTGAAACATTTTTTCCCTTTAAAAAACATTCTGGTCTCCGGAGCCCAGAGTACTGCTCGCTCGTTTGAAGAACTCGGCACCTTTAGTCTTTTCATCACTATCTTAAACTTTTGTGATAGGGTATTTCAGTTGGTCAAACAGGCTTCTTCCTTATGTGGGGATGGAAGGTGAGCAGAAGTAAGGGACACAGCTTCTGAGGGCTGTGTGTTTGCCTGGTGCCTTTTCAGAAGCCAAAGCCATTTATTCCCTCTCACCTCCCTTTCCAAATTGATGAGGATCTCTGGCAACTTGTCATACTGGGTTAGGCAGCAGCACAGAACTGCTAGTCACGTGAAGAAAGAGAATTCGGGTTCTTCTTTTGTATGAATTTGTGGCAAAACCACCTTCAGAAGGTTGAATATAATTGACTGTCGCCCAGTTTTCTCTTTTTTTGGCCACTCCGCATGGCATGCAGAAGTCTAGTTTTGCAGTCAGGGATCAAACCCGCGCCTCCTGCAGTGGAAGCGTGGAGTCTTAACCACTGGACTGCCAGGAAAGTTCCTCCTGGTTCTTTTGTAATAATACAAAGAGTTGCTGTGACCACGTTCCCAGGGTGTCTCTCTTGATGTTCTAGGTAAGCCAGAATAGGTTTTAATCTCTACTTGCTATAACCTGTGTGGTTAGAAAAGACGAAAGAGTTCTTTTCCTCTGTCCACCGTCAGGAACGTCAAGAATTGTTGAGCACTTCACGCAGGTAAAACCAGTGTAGCCCCAAGGGGTAATGAAGGGGGAGTTAGGAAAATCACAGGATTCGTCTTGGCCATTGAGCAGCTGTCTGCTTCAATGCACCCTCAGCCTGTAGAGTGATATGCTGCTACCTGCCTAACATGGAAGCTCAGTGCCCAGGGCATCTTAATCCGCGAAGCTAGTTAATCAAAATATCTTCCATTCTCTCCTCAGCGTTACCTCCATGAAACATGGTGTTCAGACTCCTGGCCAGTTGCCATGTGCCCAGATAGCTAAGTTAGACAGCTGGCTTCCTGCCTTATCGTACAGAAGAAATGTCAGGACTTGCCAGTAAGCCCTTTGCTCTTAATGTGTAAAAATGCCATTGCCCCTTTAGTCACTTCCAGTACTTCTGAGCACCTTTCCTATAGATTGAGCCTTTTCTAGGGAGGAGACTGAAGGGGCTAGCTCAAGCCCTCATTGGAAATGATCTAGTCTCTGCTGAGTCTGGAGTTATCACATTCCCAGTCATTCTTGGGAAGGACTTGGAGGAGCTGTGGTCAAGGTCTTGTTTACTACAGAGTACACATGATAAATGGCCTTATAAACTGAAATTCTTTGTGGTATGATGAGTTTATTCAACTGACCGTAAAGAATTCAGTGGTTATCTTAAACTGCCATTACTATGTTTTTAATGAAGCATACCCAAAGCTCTGTTCTTCTGGAGCAGTTGTGGGGAGGTTGAATGAAAGGTAAAAGTTAGTTCGGCGCCCTGATATTGTGCCAGGTGTCCTGCCTTGTTGCTGTCTGCGTGGATAGTGGATCCTCCCATAGACGAGGAGCCTGGAGCCCACTCAGTGTCTGCTTTTTCCACCACGGTTCCAGAGTTCCTGTGCACGGCTTTGTCGCTTGGCCCAGGTCTTCTAAGAAGTGTGGGACATATCCCTGGCCAGGGTGGAATGTCTTCACCCTTAGCATTAGGTCTTGTTCCCTCAGTTGTTAAGGGTTGGAACAGTAAAAAGCATCCTCAGTGGTTCTTCAGAGGAGACTAGTGAGGTCACCAAGACAGCCAGCATGCAGACACAGTCTTAATGATCCCTCTCTGGATAAAGGCAGCTAACATTAAGAGAAGGGGGAAAGATAAACGAAGAATAGAGACATAGCTTATGGGGAGCTTAGCTCTTTATTTTGTTGGCCTGTATATTTTTCATTCCTGAAAAACTGGAATTTGCAAGAGGTGCTGTGATAACCCTTCTCCAGCCCTGTAATGCTCATATAATCTGAGAAAGAGAAGGGAAATATATAAATTAATTTTTTAAGATTTAGTATTGTGTTAAAATGTCACCCTGTCTCCCTTCTTTGCTGAATGATTTTTTTGTTTTGTTTTTGATTTGTTGGATGATGGTTGAGCTATAAATAATGGCTTGGGGAAGGTGTATCCATTCTGAGAGTGTATGTTAAGAGCTGAAGGGGAACTACTTGAGATGACTTAAGAATCATCCCATGCAAATACATTGTTTTGCTCCAATAAAATACTCGAGAAGCTGTATCTGCCTTTATTCATTCCACCAATAAATACCGAGTGCTGTTCCCACGCCAGGCCCTGTGCGGTGTGTCACTCAGTCATGTCCGGCTCTTTGCAGCCCCATAGACGGCAGCCTGCCAGGCTCCTCTGTCCATGGGATTTCCCAGGCGAGAACACTGGAGTGGGGTGCCATTCCCTTCTCCGGGGGATCTTCCTGACCCAGGGATCGAACCCATAGCTCCTGTACTGGCAGGCAGATTCTTTACCACGGAGCCACTTGGGAAGCCCAAGAGGAATTCATACAGGGAGTCATTAAGGTGGGGTGGGGGAGACCTTTGGGTTCACAGTAGCTGGAACAGTAACAGAACAAGCTAAGATTTTAACAATATAACTCACCCCCTCTTCCCACCTTGTACTTTGTCTGGGTCATCACAGCATTCAACCAGTAAATACCGAGTGCTGTTTCCATGCCGGACACTGCACTGAGCATCACAAACGAAAGAAGTTAGGGTTCCTACTTTCAAGTAAACAAATAAGCACACGAACCAAATACATTAGAAACTACTCAGTGCCGTGAAGGAAAGGCGAACGACGTGAGACGACTGGAACCAGTGTCTGGTTTAGACAGAGGTGATAGAGGAGACTTTTCTAAGGAGTGGAGACTCTGGAAGAGTGTGGTTAATGGTCACTGAGGAAAGGGCCAGTGGTGAGGTGGGGCTCACGAGGTGCTGGCCTGCTGCACAGGCTGTCGTGGTGAGTTTATCTCACTGGGAAAGTGAGTGAAAACTTCTAAGCATTGGAAGGAATATTCCCTAGCATGCTTTTTGGTAGACAATGACAAATTGATAAAATGTGTATGGAAATGCAAAGGACCTAGAATAGCCAAAACAGTTTTGTAACGGAACTTACACGTGTGTATGTGCTCAGTCATGTCCGACTCTGTGGCCCCCGTGGACTACAGCCCACCATGTTCCTCTGCCCATCGAATTTTCCAGGTAAGAATACTGCAGTGGGGTGCCATTTCCTACTCCAGGGGATTTTCCCGACTCAGGGATTGAACCTGATTTCAAAACTTTGTGCAAAGAAAACTGCAGTAACCAAGAGTGGTATCAGCCAAGCAGTTGATACTAGACTAGTCACAAAAGAGCAATAAAACAGAATAGGGAGTCCAGAAGTAGACCCACACCTGTGTGGTCAGTTGATTTTCACACATGCCAGGTTAATTCAATGGGAAAAGGACCTCAACCCTAATGTAACATAACAGTTAAATCATTGATCTGAACATAACAAACAAAGCTGCTAGGAAAAACTATGAAAGAAAATCTGTGACTTTGGATTGCTGCTGCTAAGTCACTTCAGTCGTGTCCAACTCTGTGTGACCCCATAGACGGCAGCCCACCAGCCTCCCCGTCCCTGGGATTCTCCAGGCAAGAACACCAGAGTGGGTTGCCATTTCCTTCTCCAATGCATGAAAGTGAAAAGTAAAATTGAAGTCGCACAGTCGTGTCCGACTCTTAGCGACCCCATGGACTGCAGCCTACCAGGCTCCGTCCATGGGATTTTCCAAGCAAGAGTACTGGAGTGGGGTGCCGTTGCCTTCTCCAGTGACTTTGGATTAGGTGCAATGATTTCTTCAGACACAAAAAAGGCTCAAAAAATGCTGATAAACTGGACTTTAAAAAAAAGGAAAAATAGGAAAAGGTAACAAAAATGTAGGTCACAGACTGGGTTAAAATATCGACAGAACATATATCTGACAAAGGCTGTCTAGAATATATAAACAATTCTTAAAGCTCAGTAGGCAAGAGATTTGAACAGACACTTCACAAAAGGAATACTAGTGGCCAGTAAGCACATGGGAAAATGCTCAGTATCACTGGTTACATCAGTTCAGTCGCTCAGTTGTGTCTGACTCTTTGTGACCCCATGAACCGCAGCACGCCAGGCCTCCCTGTCCATCACCAACTCCTGGAGTCTACTCAGATTTGTGTCCATTGTATCGGTGATGCCATCCAACCATCTCATCCTCTGTCATCCCCTTCTCCTGCCCTCAGTCTTTCCCAACATAAGGGTCTTTTCAAATGAGTCAGCTCTTCGCATCAGGTGGCCAAAATACTGGAGTTTCAGCTTCAACATCAGTCCTTCCAGTGAACACCCAGGACTGATCTCCTTTAGGATGGACTGTTTGGATCTCCTTGCAGTCCAAGGGACTCTCAAGAGTCTTCTCCAACACCACTGGTTACTAAGGAAATGCAAATTAAAACTGCAATAAGCTGCTACCACTCATCCACCTGCTAGAATGGCTAAATTCAAAAAGAATTACAATACCAAGTGTTGATGAAGGGGGGAATGCAAAATGGTACAGCCATTTGAGAAAAACAATTTGGCAGTTTTTTGACAGCAGTTTCATCCAAGAGAAGTGAAAACATATGCATAGAAGATCTGGCACTTGAATATTCATAACTGCTTTATTCATAATAACCCCAAAATCAGTTCAAATGCCATCGCAATTAATAGGAAAAGAAGCAAAATGGTCATGTGATGGAATACTACTTAGCTGTGAAAAGGAACAAATTACTCACAACTAGATGGATGAATCCCAAACATGCTCAAAGAAAGAAGCCAAACAAAAGAATAAATAAAGATTATACACAAAATTCTAAAAAGGCAAACTAACCTATGATGACAGAAAGTGGAGAAGTGCTTACCACGAGCCAGGGGTGGGGAGGTAGGGATTAACTGAACAAAGGGACTAAAATCTTGACTCTAACAGATGTAAAAAGGAAAGGTTTTTATTTAACTCATTGATGAGGAAACTGTTAAGTGTATTACAACCAATTCAAAGGAAATTAGAAAACAAACTTTATGGGGCAGGAATATTAAATGTACAAATGACAAAACTGATTTCTTTCACACTAGGGGTGGTAGGTCAGCTGAACCTCCACAGGACAGGACAGAATTTGCATTTAAATAGAAAAGAATTATTTAGCTTTGCTGTTAGTTACCTACAACGTTCAAAGTTGTAAAACAGCTCCAAAACAAGGAAAGACTAGAATCAGATAACTCAAAGGATGCAACTGTAGACAATGCATTGTTTTCCACTGAAGCATATTTATTCTTCCTGCAGTTCACCAAAGGAAACTGGAGTTCTGAGAAATTTTTGTATCATGATGATGGTAGTGATTACCTGGATGTATACATTTGTCAAAACTCATTCAACTATACAATTAAAATAAGTGTGCTTTAGCCTTCCTTCAGCTTCTCTGAACTCTGAGTTCCAATGGACAGATGCAAGCACTTGATAATTAGGGAAGGGAGAGGAGGCCAGAGCAGAGAGAAACAGTCAAGAGCAGCTTTGGGGCAAGGTCCTGGTTCCCCATCAAAGGATACACACAACAGTATCTTGGAGCTATTCTGCAGGTAGTGTAACCCCCTCCAGATGGAAAAAATTAATGATTAATGATGGTATGCTGCCCACAAGCATGTACACCCCAGACCAACTGGACCTGAAGGATGATGGTGTGGACTCCTCCTTACCTCACCACCCACCCACCGGAAGAATGTCCACTAGCTGATCACGCTGTCTTTGAACAATTACAATAAAACATCGGACTTTCCTGGTGGATCAGTGGTAAAGAATCCACCTTGCAATGCAGGGGACATGGGTTCAATCCCTGGTCCAGGAAGATTCCACATAAGCCCGCATGCCGCAACTAGTGCAGCCAAATACATCTTTAAAAAATAAAAATAAAACTTGTCACTATCTTCCCCAAGTTTGGACACTTGGGTTTTGAGAGCATTAGTCCACTGTGTCCCCCTTGCCTGGTAAAGCAATAAAGCTACATTTTTCTACTTCAGCCCCCAACAAAGAAAACTAAAATAGGTGTGTTTGTTGTAAGTAAGTTATACCTCAATAAAGTTGATCAACAAAAGAAAAGATAAGCAACAGCATTTGGGAAGGAGGGAGTGAGAACAGGAGTGAATACAGACTTATCAGGAAGCTATTATAGCTGTTCAGGTAAGGGGCAGAGGGACTCCCAGTGGAGTGGTAGTGACTGAATTGGAGACAGGTAGACATGAATGAATGAACTCATGATTTTCAAACTCCATGTTTAATCTGGTGCAAGGTGCAAAAGTTTGATGAAACGACAAAATATTGAACTGGATGTGAAAACCATTTTACCAAAAAAATCCTTAAAGAAAACAACTTCACATTTAGTAAAAGCAATAGGGCATAGCAGGTACTCAAATGCTAGGTTTCTTTGGGCTAGTATTTCAGTGTTTACCGGGAGTTTTGACATGTATACACTAGCCATCTTATTGCTGCTACTGCTAAGTCACTTCAGTCGTGTCCGACTCTGTGCGACCCCATAGACGGGAGCCCACCAGGCTCCCCCGTCCCTGGGATTCTCCAGGCAAGAACACTGGAGTGGGTTGCCATTTCCTTCTCCAATGCATGGAAAGTGAAAAGTGAAAGTGAAATCACTCAGTTGTGTCCCCATGGACTGCAGCCTACCAGGCTCCTCCGTCCATGGGATTTTCCAGGCCAGAGTACTGGAGTGGGGTGCCATTGCCTTCTCCGGGCCATCTTATTAGGCTGAACCATATGAAATTACCCATTTTGACCCTTTTTACCCCAGAATGGCAACTTCGTATGTGCTGTGCTTAGTCACTCAGTCATGTCCGACTCTTTGTGACCCCGTGGACCGTAGCCTACCAGGCTCCTCTGTCCATGGGATTCTCCAGGCAAGAATACTGGAGTGGGTTGCCATGCCCTTCGCCAGGGGATCTTCCCAACCCAGGGATCAAACCCAAGTCTCCTGCATTGCAGGCAGAGTCTTTACCATCTGAGCCACCAGGGAAGCCTGGCAACTTCATATAGCTCAATCTAATATAAGTCCTTGGATTCTTATTTACTCCTCACACCTGTGAGGTGAGTAGCCCCTCCCCATCCCCCACACTTTTACAGATGACAAAAGCACCCACCAAGGGGTCAAAGAATTTGCCCAATATCACCTGCTTAGTAAATGATAGCAGCAAGGTTCAAACCCGTGACCGACTCCAGACCCCGGCTATAACCCCTGTGATCCGCTGCTCAGAACACTGGACCATTCGGGGTGGAGCTGTCCGAAATGAGAGTGGTTTCTTAGAAATGTGTCCAGTCTCCTAGGAGTTTCTAAGGCTAAACCAGATCCCAAATGGAACCCTAGGGCCAGGTTTCTGGCCATCCTTCCCAGCATCTCCCAGGATCTGCTGTCCCTGTCCAGAATCCGGGCAGCCTTTGTGCTGCTCCATATCCCCTGGATAGGCATCTCCTAATTACGCCTTCTGATGGCTTCTCACCTACCTGTCCAAACCCCACCCCACCTGCCCTGTGTCACAGGGCTCACTGTCCCTAACAGCCCCATCCGGGCCTCTAAAATCTTCGCTGCCACTCAGAGTTCCTGATCGTTATCACAAGCTGACTCGCACGCTCTACACGGGAGGATCCCTGCACGAGTGTCTGGCTGGAGGGCTTCGGGGGTCCGACTCTTTTACCCAGGAGGGCAGGATCTTCCGACCACTCTCTCAAATGTGGCTGGCTGCTGTCACACCCGAGTCTCAGCTCTTTCCTGGCTCTTGAAGTGCTCAGAGAACACCAGGGGGAAAACTGGGTGCAGAGTAGTAGGTGTTTTACGGGTCTCAACCTCCTGCAAGGGAGCTGGAGGAGTTCTAGGGGAGTGATTTCCAGGCCGTCCTTCCCCAAGCCAACCTCCCTTGGTTTTGGGCACATTTGCCCAAAATCTGAAGGCTCCCGCGTCTTGGGTTGCGGCGCGTCCCTTGCTCGCGAGGCCCTGGCGGTCCGTGAGCCCCGGCGTCGCCCACCGAGCGCCCGGGCAGGTGGAGGGGTGACCCCGCCGGGGTCGCAGCGCAGGACTGGAGAGCGCGGTCGGGAGGCCGCCACTTTCCCCGAACAGGAACTCGCTTGGGGCTGCGACGGCGACCGTGGCGGGGACCGAGGGCGGGGAGACGGCCGGATCACAGGAAGCTGCCCGCAGGCCCAAGACGCGTCCACAAGCGCGGGCGGCCAGTCCTCCAGGGAGGGCGGGAGACACCCCGGGGGAGCCGCGCGCCTCCGCGGAGCCCCTGGCCTTCGCGTCGGCCCCGCGCTCGCTTGCCCGGAGGAGGCGAGGCGGAACATCCCCACACTTGGCGGAGCCGGCGGGAGGCGCGGGGGCGGCGGGAAGAGCCGCCTCGGGAGGGATGAGGGTGCGGCGCCTGCCCTGCCTCGCGGGTCTCCTCCTGGGCGTGGTGCTGCTGGCCGCGGTGCGAAGGCTCCCCCTGCGGAAGCCGCGGGGCCCCGGCCGGAGCCGCGCGAAGCTGGCAGAGGTGAGCGGCGGGGCGCGCTCGGTCCCTGCTCCTCCGGCCCGCGAGGGCGGGCAGCCGGGGCCCGGCCCCGACGTCCCCGAGCAGCCGGCGCTGGCCCGCTGCCCCCGACCTGCGGGGGCCCCCACCCCCGGGGAGAAATTTACTTGTGGGCGGAGTGGGGTGCGGAGTCATCCCGGAGCCGCCCGGCTTCCTCTCCTGTCCTCCCGGCGCGTCCCCGCGGCTGCCTGGCCCTGAGCGAACCTCGCCGGCAGCGGTGCCGGGCCGGGCGCGCTCCTAGAGGAGGGTGGGCGAGGACCCCCGCCCTTTGCGGGCCGGCGGGCGGGGGTTGCTGAGGTCCCGACAGTCCAGTCCCCCACCTCCGCTGCAGCCTCTTCAGTCAGATCTGCAAAGGATTTGAGTCCTTTGGGGTGTGAATTGAGGGAAGGTGATTGCAGCCATGAAATTAAGACGCTTACTCCTTGGAAGGAAAGTTACGACCAACCTAGATAGCATTTTCAAAAGCAGAGACATTACTTTGTCAACAAAGGTCTGTCTAGTCAAGGCTATGGTTTTTTCCAGTGGTAATGTATGGATGTGAGAGTTGGACTGTGAAGAAAGCTGAGTGCTGAAGAATTGATGCTTTTGAACTGTGGTGTTGGAGAAGACTCTTCAGAGTCCCTTGGACTGCAAGGAGATCCAACCTAAGGGAAATCTGTCCTGGGTGTTCATTGGAAGGACTGATGTTGAAGCTAATACTCCAGTATTTTGGTCACCTGATGCGAAGAGGTGACTCATTTGAAAAGACCCTGATGCTGGGAAAGATTGAGGGCAGGAGGAGAAGGGGATGACGGAGGATGAGATGGTTGGATGGCATCCCCGACTCAATGGACATGAGTTTGAGCAAGCTCTGGGAGTTGGTGATGGACAGGGAGGCCTGGCATGCTGCAGTCCATGGGGTCGCAAAGAGTCAGACACAACTGAGCGACTGAACTGACTGACTGAGGTAGTAAGTGGGGGTCCTCCAACTGCTGGGTGGGACCTTTGTATTACTAGGAGCTTGGACAAGCAGAAGAGGCCAGTAAGAGGTAGAGGAACACTTTCTGGGGCCAAGCGGGGGTCTGTGAGTGGGCTTTTGGATAAGCCTGAAGTCAAAGGAGTGAGACCAAAAGTAGTTTCTGTGCTGTGCTTAGTCCCTCAGTTGTGTCTGACTCTTTGGGACCCCACGGACTGTAGCCTGCCAGGCTCCTCTGTCCATGGGATTCTCCAGGCAAGAATACTGGAGTGGGTTGCCATGCCCTCCTCCAGGGGATCTTCCCAACCCAGGGATGGAAGCCAGGTCTCCCTCATTGCAGGTGGATTCTTTACTGCCTGAGCTGCATGGAGAGAAACCCCTGTCTGTCAAAACCCAGGTCTCCCATCACTGGTCGTCCTCAGCCCGCCCATCCCTCCTGGACTGCTGTGGACACTCATCCCATGGGAACAGACCCTGCCAGACTCATTCTGGGGTTTGCATGAGCAGGCCTGTATGGTATGGGTCCTGCCCTTCCCCTGTGCCCTGCAATTCCAGGAGGAGGCCAACGTGGTCCTCCTTTTCCAGACTGAGGGCCGAGGTGTGTGTAGGAGAGTGCTGTGAAGTAAGAGAGCCCCAGCTTGGGACCTTCTTGGTGCTCAGGTTGCTGAGGTCACTCCGGAGACAATGGGAAGAAGGCACCTCCCATCACTGCGTTTTGGAGCTTCCCTGGTGGCTCAGTGGTAAAGAATCCACCTGCAATGCCAGAGCCACAGGAGGCACGAGTTCTATCCCTGGGTCAGGAAGATCCCCTGGAGGAGGTCATGGCAACCCACTCCAGTATTCTTGCCTGAAAAATCCCATGGACAGAGGAGCCTGGCAGGCTACAGTCCATGGGGTCCCAAAGAGTCAGACAAGACTGAGTGATTGTGCATGCACACACTGCATTTTAATGGGGTCTCTGTGGACCACTGTCTATCCATATTTTTTTCACAACTGCCCTCCCTCCTAAGGAGATTTTTAGACTCTATTTTGTTCTAAGTACCTCCCCCCATGAAATTTTAATACCACATATATACTGTCTGTTCATGTACTATGGCCCTTTGGAGTGTTACAAACCATTGTAATACTTCGATTTTTTTTTTTTTTTTTTGCCTCTTCCCTGATATCTAACTTTTGCCCCTATTGAGAGTACATCCTATGGACCAAGGGTTTTCAGCCTTCACACTGCAGTCATTTTGGGGTTGTACAGTTCTGTGCTGTAATGTTGTAGAATGTCTAGCAGTGTCCCTGGCCTCTACCTACTAGGGGCCTGTAGCACCCACCACCCACCCCACCCCCAACAGAACCAGACATTTTCCCCTGAGACATACCTGCTTTCCCACCCACTGTTGGGAGCCACTGCTGAGGACAATCCAGAGGAACCGAACACCCTCTCGCCAGTCCCACCTCGGGAGTGGAGATGACAGTGGAAATAAAATTAATTAATTAAACTGGCATTTTTCTAGCCATTTGGCATAAATACTTTAGTATTGTACTTACCACTTTATATTGTGATTATCTTTAGTATGTTTCTGGATCTGCCCCCAAGGCCAGCCTAGAGGATGAGTTATTTCAGAGCCAAAGTCACATCCCAGCCCTAGTATAGAGCCTGGCATGCGCACTCAGTCGTGTCCAGCTCTTTGCGAGCCCATGGACTATACCTATCAGGCTCCTCTGTCCATGCAATTTCCCAGGCAAGAACACTGGGGTAGGTTGCCATTTCCTCCTCCAAGGTATCCTCCCAACCCAGGGACAGAACCTGGGTCTCCTGCATTGCGGGCAGATTCTTTACTGTCTGAGCCACAGGGAAGCCTGCCTTCTGTTCTAGTTAGGAGCAAACAGCCGAACATCAAGCAGCCTTAAGCAAACGGCCGCAGGGCCCAGCATTCTGTGTGCCAGGCCTTTTTGTCCTCACATGAAGGGCAAGGAAACTGACAGTGGGTCCAGTAACTCATCAGCCAGGATCCAAACCCAGCTCTGCTTACTTCTTTAGGCTCTGGGCACCTAACCCTGGCACCCACCACTTCCTTGGCTGGCAAGGGAAAACCCTGGGGTAGGGCAGAGGAGAGTTGGGGGCTTGCAGCCGCAAGAGGGTGATGGAGGTTAGAACTAGCCCAGAGAGAAGAACCGAGAGAGGGCAGCTGCTCTGCAGCAAGGACTGTCCTTCAGGAAGGATCCACCCCCCAGGGCAGAGCTGGGGACACTCATGCTGTGGCAGCAGAGGCTCCCCCATGGTGGGAGGAGGCGCTTTGTGAGGGCACAGGCTGAGATGAAGGACTGGACACAGAGGAAGGAGCCTCTCCAGGGGATGCTGTCCAGGGCAGCGTCATGCATATGTGTGTGGGTGTGTATTTGGGGGGGTGGGTACTTGTCCATCGTCCAGCCAGTTACCCAGCAGCAGGGCCTGGACTGCAGGAGGAGCCTTGGGGATTGAAAGGTCTCACCTGCCAGGTGGGTGGCACCTAGAAGCAGGTATTTTTCTAGCCTAATGGGTGAGTAAGTGACCAAAGGGGGACTGGCACCCAGGCCTGTGTGGGGCCAATCCTGTGGCCTTGCCCTCTGCCACCTCCAGCACCTGGGCTCCTCCCTCCACTTTGACTATGACCTTCGTTCTCCCCCCAGACCATCCTTCTCGCTCTGAGAGCTTGGAACCACCAGCAAGCCAGGTGAGGGAGAGAGGGAAGGTCAGGAACGGGGCCCCGGAGGCGCAGCTGCTCAGTGGTCCAGGCAGGTTGCAGCCTCCTCGCTGGATCTCGGTGTCCTCACCTCGCCCCTGCCACTCTCACCTCACTCAATGGTTCGGGGACCAAAGCGAAGGAGGCATGAAAAAAGCAGAGCATCCTGCTCTAGTGTTTTGATTGTTTGACACATTCTGCACCCTGGAGTGGCAGGCAGCGCGCCTGGAGGTGGCAAAGCTCAAGGGTTGAGAGCATGGGCGCTCCAGCCTTATCACCTGCCTGCAAACCTGCTCTGCCAACCCCCTGTGTCAGTCAGTCAGTCATTTCAGTCGCTCAGTCGTGTCCAACTCTTTGCGACCCCACGGACTGCAACACGCCAGGCCTCCCTGTCTGTCCATCAGCAACTCCCAGAGTTTACTCAAACTCATGTCCATTGAGTCGGTGATGCCACCCAACCATCTCATCCTCTGTCGTCCCCTTCTCCTCCTGCCCTCAATCTTTCCCAGCATCAGGGTCTTTTCCAATGAGTCAGTTCTTTGCATCAGATGGCCAAAATATTGGAGTTTCAGCTTCAGCATCAGTCCTTCCAATGAACACCCAGGACTGATCTCCTTTAGGATGGACTTGTTGGATCTCCTTGCAGTCCAAGGGACTCTCAAGAGTCTTTTCAACACCACAGTTCATAACCCCCCTGTGTAACCCCGAGCAAGTTACTTCACCTCTCTGATCCTCGGCTGCCTCCTCTGGGAAGCGAGGATGATGCTAGGGCCTGGTGTGTGTCAGTGCCTACAGGGTGCCCGGGAGCAGTGACCCCGTGCAGAATGACAGTGTGGGTTCTCTAAGCGCTTCAAGATGGCAACAGCAAGGCGATAAGCCTGGCGCAGGTACGCAGGTCACACAGCCTGAAGCCAGCCCTGGTGCTTGGAGGGCGTGCTCCGAGGTCTCCACGGTGGGGCCAGGGTGGGCTGGGTTAGAACAGCACATGCCAGGGAGGAGGGTGACGTCCAGCCCCGTCCCCCTGCCCGTGGTCCTCTGGCCGTTGACTGCTGGGACCCCAGCACCTCCGGGAAGCTGGAGTGACTGTGTGCAGCCTGGCTCTGGAGGGTGCACCTGGGCCTCAGAAGCAGGTGATTAGAGGAGGCGGGATCCTGCAACTGGGTTTCATTATCTGGAACAAGTTCCTGACCCCGGAGAGGAGGTATGAGAGGAGGAGGCAGGGGGCCTGTGAGGGAGGCTCGAGCAAGGCAGTAAGCATTTGTAGGGGGAGGCTCTTGGGTTAACTGGAAACACGTGGGTCAGGGCTGCCCTGCCAAGCCTGGGAGGGTATGCGTGGGCCCGTGTGTATGTGATAGAGAGAGGGGCAATGGATGGTGGGGCTATAACTTGGTATATATCTGTGTATCTCATGTTTATCAGGGTAATGGCACCATCCCCCGAAAGAATGGAATTGTGTATTTGTACACACGGGAAGCTCCACATTTGAGCATAACAGATGTGGGAGGTGGCCCCGTGGGACAGAGCAGGTCTTCTTACACAGGCTGGAGCCTCGGCAATTGCTTGAGAATGTCCTGGAGGTCCGTGCACTGCCTGGTAATCCTGCCTCGGTGGTAGGGTGGCGGATGTGCTCTTCAGACCAAATAAGATGTAAAGAGCTAGCTGTGATGGCTAGAGGGGTACTGCCCTCTCTCTCTCCGAGAACGATCTATCACCTCCCTTCGGTGACATTCACCACACGCTTGCCGTGTGCTAGGCACCATGCTAACCCAGCCATCCTACAGATAGGGACGGCCAGCCATTTCCCTAATTTACAGGGGGAGCAATTCAGGGAGATTAAGTAACCTGCCCAAGGTCACACAGTAAGTGTCCAAGTTGGGGTTTGAAGCCAGGCAATGTGGCCTCCAGCCTGCACTCGTTACCCCCACGTTCAGGGACCAGACAAGAAGATGAAGGCGGAGGTGCTCTGCATGCCGAGGTGGTTGCCCTTGAGGGGTTATTGGCCTCAGCGTCTGCACAGGCACCTCTGCACTGATTCCTGGGTGTTGAGATCCAGCAGAACTGCGGGTGAACGCAAGCTCCTTTAGTGTGACCTGCGAGATCTTATGTAAATCCCTCGCCCTCTCTGAGCCTCCACAACCCCATCGTTAACACAGAGATAGTCACACTCACCCTTCGGTATTGCTGGCAGTCATCCACAGCAGTGATTTACTGAGCGCCTGCAGGGTGCCAGGCACCGTACTGAGCACAAGATACATGTGAGCAAAGCAGACAGACATTTCTTTCTGCCCGGGGCTGGAGTAAGTGTCAGAAGGTATGTAAAGGACCTGGCCAGGGCCTGGTATGGAAGACATGCTCAGACGATGTTCGGGTGCTCTGCCCACCTCCCCACGGGCCTCACTTCCTGTTGTCTGAGGGCTTTTGCCAGCACTGGGACCTGCTCTGAGCTGTTCATGGCAAGCCGGACGTGGCTGGAGTGCAAATCCTCTCCCACACCCAGCCTCCCTCAACCAGTGACTGACGGGTAACTGGGGCTCCCAGAGGGACGCACGCTAGTGGTCCACTGTGGTCACTGGCTTCATGGAGCATTTTTTATTAGCTGCCTCCCTTCCCCGACTCACTCTCCGACTCCCCACTTGGTCTCCATGGATTACCTTCCAAGGGAACCACTTGCCCTTGAAGCTTTGTCTCAGGGTTGGCTTCTCAGGGAACCCAGACGAAGGCCAGATAGCCGCCCCCACCCTGAGGGGTTCCCCAGGGGCTGATACAGGGCAGGAGGCTCCCAGAGAGGAAGGGAGGGTGCGTGGCTGTGAAGTTGAGCCAGGGCTTCCTATGGGCTCTGCTCATCATCTGGCCTGAGGTGGCACCAGGGCGGGGAGGGCTGGGAATGGATACTTTGAACGCCCGCTGGGTACCAGCTCTGTCCCGTCGCTGTTTCCAGTTACAGATGAGGACGCTCACTGAGGTTACACACCTGCCAGGGTCCCACAAGTCAGAAACCAGGCCACCACTGGGATTCAGACCTGGCAGCCTCTAGAGCAGGGTTTCTTAACTAATAGCACTGTCGACTGGAAAAATCCTTGATTTCCTTGCTGTGAAAGGGCTTCTCCGGTGGCTCGGTGGTAAAGAATCCGCCTGCAATGCAGGAGACACAGGAGAGGCAGCTTTGATCTCTGGGTCAGGAAACTCCCCTGGAGGAGGAAATGGCAACCCAGATGCATTGTAAGATCTCTAGCTTCTACCCACTGGATGCCAGCAGCACTCCCTCCTGTGATAACTATTAATATCACTGCCAAATGGCGAAACACGGCGCTTATGCCCACCAGGCTGGGCCATCTAAATCACCTGGAAAGGCTGCAGACCCTGAACTCCTGTTCCCCCAAGTCTCCCTTCTCTGTGCTCAGAGGCTGCAGACGGGCCGACTACACAAAGTCACAGGGACAGGTAGGAATTATGGGTGGGAACTGCTAGGAAGCCATCATCTGGGGAAGCTCCAGGCCTCCAGGACTGGCCGGTGAAGGTGTTGGGTTGTTGCCCTACTCCTCTGTCCATCCTTTACTCATCCACCCTGGCTATCTGGACCAGAACACTTTCACTCAGAATTTCGAGTGCCGGTTGAGACGGGCCCAGGGCTGCCCTGGGACCAGGTGTTTAGGGCAGGAGCCTTGGAACCAGGCATCTGGGGACCACAGAGGGGTCAAAGGGGAGAGATGTGAGAAATCAGACTGATTCAGTCCCTGATTTGTGCAGTAGACTCTCAGCACTCTCACCTGTAGGGCTGGAGCATGATGATTAAGAGTGTGGACTCTAGGCCCAAGCTGTCTGGTTCAAATCCTGGTTCTCCCACTAAATGTCTGTGTCACTCCAGGCAAGTTACTTGCCCTTTCGGTGCCTTACTTTTCATTATCAAAATAGAGATGACAGCTGGCACTGACATCTGAGGGTTTTGGGGAGGATGAAGCAAGCAATTAAGTATTTGGAATAGTGCTGGGCACACAGTGGATGCTGTGGAAGTGTTGGATAAGTAAAATTCTGACAGTCCTTCCAGGCAGGAATTATTGTCCTCATTTTGTTGATGGGAAATCACCAGATTGAATGAGCTGGTAAGAAGAACTGACTCTCCAGATCCATGTTTTCCAGTGCTACCACACTGCCCAGCTAGGAAGTAGAAGGCAGGGTCAAGGCTGTGGCCTGGGTGAAGCAGGGTCCAGAGGCTCTCGGCCCCTGAGGCTCACAGGACAGAGCTGGACAGGCTCGTTCTGCCCTGGTGTAGGGACCTGGGCAATGGGGCTGCAGCCTGGAGGTAGGTGCTGAGCTCCCAGTGTCCCAATCTGAGCAGAGAAGGCCAGAGAAAGAGCCAGAGACATCCAGGATCTACTTTCACTCACTACTTGCGCTGTAGCAAGGACAGGCCCAGTGTGGACCTCATGACACTGGCCAGCAGAGAGAATTGACTGGCAGACAGACGGACACACCCACGGCCTGGAAATCCGGGCCCCAGGTGGGAAGGCAAAGGAAGCTATAGCTGTGGTTAAGGATGCCAGGGAATACAGACCCTACATGGATGGCTTGGGAAGGCCAGGTGGCAGGGGGGCGTCGGAGGGGAAGGGTCCAGGGCCGCTGCCCACACCTGTGTCAAGGCTTTCCGAGCCCCCTGCCCTGACCTGGGAGGGCCGGAGTGTCTGTTCTCTGACAAGGGCCCTGGGGGATTCTGAGGCTGCGAACTGGACTTTGGAATTGCTGCCTAAAACACCTCCCTTCCCCTCCAGGCCTCCGTTTCTTCCATCTGTGAAAGAGGAGGTGGGATTGTGCCTCTTCCGTGTGTAGAAACCTGATTTGACCCCTCCTCCTCATGCCTCACGTTGGCATCATTTCACCCGAGCGCTTTGGGGGCATCGCCCACCCTCTGAGGTGTCAGAACAGACGTGGCTTTGTGTAATTAATTTATTATTTGGCTGTGCTGTGTCTTCGCCGTGCTGCTCAGGCTGTTCCTTGCAATCATGGGTTTAGTTGACCCACGGTCTGTGGGATCTCAGCTCCCCAACTAGGGGTCAAACCCGCGTCCCCTGCACTGGAAGGCAGATTCTTTACCACTGGACCACCAGGGAAGTCCCCAAACAGACATGTTTGGGTGCGTGGTCACAAGTGAGTATGTGACCTGGTCTGGCCCCAAACCTCCTGCCTCCCCCCTGCTCCCCACCCCCTCCCAGACTTTCCCAGGTCCACATGGGCCTTGACCTCAGCCTCCCCAGATCCCAGCTCTCCCAGAGAAGAGGAGGAGACCCCTCTGCTCTCCAGGGCCCACCTCCAGGCAGGGTCACGTCGACACAGATATCGGGTGCTCCCTGAATCAGCATCCCTGGTCCTAGACAAGACGCCCTCACCCGGGACCCTGAAGGACGGTCCCTTGCTGCTGGAGCTGCAGAAATTGCCAGGATTGACCAATACAGATTTGAGTGCCCTGAACCCCAACATCCAGGTGAGGGCTACAAGGGCGGCCATGACCCAGCGGATTCCTGGAGAAAAGCTGGGCTCAACAGCTCAGCTCCGAGGTCAGGCATCTCATCTTGATCTCATCTCATCCTCATCTATTCCGTGGAGGACGGGGGTCCTGTGTGGGTCAGACAAGGTGACTCTCATGCCCCACCTATGGAGTAGGAGGAGTCGGGCTTCCCCACCTCTTAGCTGCAGACCATCACGTGGCTCTCACAGCCTCTATCGCCTAGATGTTGTTGTTCAGTCACTCAGCTGTGTCCGACTCTTTGCAACCCCATGAGCTGCAGTATGCCAGGCTTCCCTGTCCTCCACTATCTCCTCGAGTTTGCTCAGATCATGTCCATTGAGTTGGTGATGTTATCTAATCATGTCTAGTTAGACCATAGCAAGGGGCAAACAGCACCAATCTGACAGGGCTATCATGAGGACTGAATGAGCAGAGAATGTTTCTTGAGTGGCAGGCGGTTCCTGGAATATGGGCAGAGGTCAAGTAGAAAGCCCTGAAGGTCTGATCTTCCCTGGCCAGGCCCACTCCTTACTACAGGCCCCTGAAGAAGAATAGGGTAGATCGCCCACCAGAGGGGCTTTATGGGAGAGAAAACTAGAGAGGTTGGTGGAATTCCAGCTTACAGTCTTCACTGTCAGCCCTGAATCCCTAAAGATAATAATTCCTGCATTTTGTGTACCATCTACAGCTTATAAAACTTTCACTGAAAGAAAAAACCACAAAAATATGAAACACATAACATTCTAAAGTTGTTTAAAAGTATGCGTGTGTGTATCCGTATATCTAAACTTGGAGTGTTAATTACCAAAATGTTACCTGTCACAAATGGAATATGGGTGATTTCCCTTTTCTTTGTATTTTGTTGGTTCCCCCACCCAATTTTGTCCTTTGACCTCATGTTACTTCATAATAGCCCCAAAATGATGTTTTTAAAGTTCACATTCACATAAATGATTTCACGTTATTTATTTTCTGTCCACAAAGTGGTGAACAAGAGCCCTTCCCCGGGCTTCTGGGGGGTTTGTTGTCACTTGGTCTCATTTTCTGGCCCTACAATGAGGAAGTGGAGGTTCAGGGCTGTTGGTGGCCCCAGCAGCTGGGCAGTCTGTGGGCTGCTGGATTCAAGCCCAGCTTCTCATAAATGAGTGGATCTCCAACCTGGCACATGCTAGAACTATCACATCTGGTCCCATCTCACACTTGTTAAATCTGTCTGGGGTGAGATTAGCGGGTCAGGAATCTCCCTCAAATTCTGATGCAAGGCCAGGGCTTAGGCTGTGACCCCAGCTGCCCCAGGGAGACCAAGAAGGTTGAGCAGAAGAACGGGCTGGTTTAGAGAAGGGGTTGGACCTCTCCCCCTGACCCTAGGCCTATCATCTCCCTCCTCTTTGGAGCCTGGCTCTGAGGCCTCCCTCAGAGTGTGGCTGGGTGTGTCTGTCCCTCTGCAGGTGACCATCGACGTGGTAGTGGATCCCCAGGATGAGCTGGAGGTGGACCTGATGGCTGAGCCCAACAATCGCTGGTCCGAGAGCGCCCCCTGCTGGCTGCCTGCTGAGGAACTCTTCTGGCCTCTCTCCTGGGGCTACTCAGAGGGTGAGGAAGAGAGGCCCCTTCTCAAGGGCAGAGCCTCAGGGGAAGAGCAGGAGGAGGAAGAGGAGGATGACCCCCCAGAGTACAGTGAGGTTGAGGACCAGGAGGACAGTGAGGAACACGGTAGAGATGATCAGGAGCCGGGCTTCAGTGGGGCTGCAGGAGGCTGGGAGCAGGGCCCACTGTCTCCCAGAGACTGGGCCTTTGAGGAGCCTGATCGCTACGGTGAGTACCCCCATCTTGACCTCCCTGGCTGCTGCCCCTGGAGGTCCTGAGCGGAAATAAGGGTGACAGCTTCCTGGGCAGGGGCAGTTGTGGAAGTCTGGAGCTTAGGCCCTGTACCAACACCATCATCAGCTCAATAGTAACACCCAAGGCTTGCAAAGGCTTTTATTTTTTAAACATTTGACTCTACAATAGCCCTGAGATCCCTTAAGCAAAACAGGCATTTGTTAATAATATTTATTTACATCTATCAGTTTTCCAACAAATTAAGAAACATTATAAATCCCACCACTCACAACTGACCTCAGACTGTGTGAGTCTGAATCCTGGGTCTGCTGCTTACCAGCTGAGTGACCTTGGGCAAGTTACTTAACCTCCCTGGGCCTCGCTTCCTTCCTCTACAAAATGGAGATGGGCACCACCCTTACTACTTGGAACTAAGTGTAGAGAGTGGTGAGTTAATGCTTTTAAAGTCTAAGTACATAGTAAACAAGGTATTGGCGATGATTATTTTAGAAAGCAAGATGACAACACAGACTGTTCAGAAAATATCACCTGAAACCTGCCCCCCCCACCCCACCCCCCCCGCCCCGCCCCGCCACCATGACAGGCATTTTTATTTTTGCGTGTTGCAGTTCCGGTTTTCCCTGGGTAAGAATGTTTCACGCAGTGTTACAGCTGTACTTTCCAGAGCCCTAGTGACACATCATTGGTTCAGACTAAGTCATAGCAGGCTTTCCCTGTTTTACCAGAGTCACGTAAGCTAACAGGCAGAATTTTCATGATTTTCGACATTTCTTCTATCGATTTTTCTTAATCACTTGGTGCCAGCCTGTTCAGACCTGCCTGGCAAGTGAGGAGAGGGCCAGGCATGTGTGTTGAGTACTTCAGGGGTTCCAGTGAGAGCCCTGGTGCATTTCGGGTCCCTCAGAGCAGGACTGGGTCACTAACGTGGGGAGCAGGGACATTCTTTAATACTCCAAGTGCCAGGAAAGTATTGTCAACTATGGTTTTGATTGCCATAAAAGTGTAGCTTAAAGATGTAGGCGGACTTTTCCAAGGTCCCCCCAGCAGCGATCAAGTGGCCTCCAGATAGCTTTGCTCTGTGTTGCTATGTGGGCACAGAGGGGGTGACTGGGGTTTGTGACACCTCCTGCATTTGCCCAAGTGTTCACTGCACAGGGGTGCCAAGCTGAACAGGTGAGTGGGGCTGAAATTGGACCCCTGCTTCATCCACTAGGGGAGTCCTGGCCCCAGGGCTGCGTCCTCCAGAGGAAGGGGGTGCCTTTTGCTAATTCACACCAGGGCACCTCATGGGCTCTGCCCACTCACACCTGGCTCCCTGCCTTGACCCAGACTATGAGCTTCAGGAGGAGTGGAGCCCCTGGTCTCTCTGCAGTGGGAGCTGTGGCAGTGGCCAGCAGAGGACTCAGCCCTGCAGCTACACCTGCATTGCCTCCAAGTCCTGTGCCTGCGACCTGCCCCCGTCCTGGTGAGATGAGCCCCAGCGCCTGCAGAGGGAGTGGCTTGCACTGTCTGAGCCTTGTACAGGGTGGACTCGGGAGAGGGGAGCCAGGAAGCTCACAAACGTGGTGGTCCTGCCCCGTCCCAGGTGGCTGTGGGCACCACAAGCCTAGTGAAGGCTGGCGCCCACTGGGGGCACAGACATGCCCTGTGGCACCACCAGCCTGGTCTCCTCTGTTCCCCAAGGTGCCGAGGACAAGGACCCCTTGGGCTTCCACAGTGAGAGGTGGCAGCCCCTGGCGATGCTATGGACACGCTCCACCCAGGTCAGTGTGGGGGGCTAGCCCTGTCCTCTGGGGGTCTGGAGGAGAACCTCTCTCGGAAGGGTGGAACCTCACTGCACTGGCAGGAATAGTGCCTCCTGGATGCAGAGCACATCTTTCAGCTGGAAGGTTAGCCTCCCCAGCAAGGGGACCGTAGCACTTCTGAGCAACCCCCTTGCCAGGCCCACTGGCCTTTCCCAGCCTGATATTCCTGCTGAGAAGGTCTTGAGGGGAGCCACAGAGCTTGGGAGATCATCCAGTGGAACAGAACAGGACAGGGACCTTGTGGCTTGCCCTCCCTGGTCACTCTTGGATGCTCCTGGCAATCTCTGTCTGGGGAGCAGGTGCTGTCAAAACTGGTCAGGGTCCAGAGCTCCAGGACCGCTCCTTTCCAGCAGTGAGGAGCAGGCCACGCTTTCACCAGCACACTCCCCATCTGTGTCCCTGGCGCTCATCTGCATCCCCAAGGAGGCAGGCAGCTGCCAGCAGCCTCCTTGCAGTTGACTCCCATGCTCCATGCTGCAGAAGATCGCTGAGCCGGGAAGGTGCACCCAGCCCTGTGGCGGGCAGGAGATTCCCAGAAGACTTAAGTCCAGTCCCAGCCTTCAAGGGGCTCGGGTCTTAGAGGGAAAGATGCACAGGACCAACTTAGGCCCAGCACTGCCAAGTGGGCCCTAACGGTCTGGAGCAAAGAGGAAGGAGCAGTTTGTTCTGTGTGGTCAGAGAAGCCACATTTCCCAACAGAGGGAGAGAGGAGGAGGGCAGCATAGACAGAGGGGCCGCTGGGGGCCCAGAAGGATAGAGTGAGCCTGAGAAGGGTAAGGTTAAGAACAGGAATAGGCCGGTCAGAGTGGTTAAAACAGGGAAATATTTTCTTACCGGGAGACTGAAACAGCTGTCCCTGCCCCCTACCACCCCAGCTCCTTCCCCAAGATCCCAGGATCTTTCCCACCACCCCGCATCTAAAAGGACAAAGGGTAGCTCATCGGGGCTTGCTGGCCCCCTCCTCTAGCCCCTTGGCCGTTGTCCATGTGGTCATGGCATGTTGCTTCAGCTTGCCTGCGTGGTGATATGTGGTCTCTCCCGACCGTGTTGGCCAGGTCGTTCTGCCCCCAGCTCGGGTGTGAGTACCTCCCCGCCTACCCGTTAAGATGCCTCCAAGCCACACCTTTGTACTGGCCCTTGAGTAACCCCCGCCCCACCCAGGGGCTGACCGGTCCCTTGTTCCCCTGCCACCTCCCCTGCCCTCTGCAAATGTGGACAGCTGTGAAAAGTGGCTGAACTGCAAGAGTGACTTCCTGGCCAAGTACCTGAAGCCAGGTGCTGCGGGCCCTGCCCAGCTGCCCATGCGCATACGCGTTGGAGGCCGTGTCCAGCGCCGTGAGCCTGTGGGAGGAGCATCAAGGCCGCAGCTTCTGCTGGAGGGATGCCGGCGGCCCGTGCGAGCGCCTGGACGAGTACCGGTCCACAGCCCCTTCTGCCTGCGCTCTCTGCAGCACGCCGGCAGCCCAGCACTGCTGCTACGACGTGAGCAGCCGGCTGCTGACCTGGGGCAAGGGTGCCGGCGCACCCGACTTGGTCAGCACCGACGTCTCGCCCGAGCTTCACTTCAAGGTGGACACGCTGCCCTGGATCCCGTGTAAGGCGGACTGCACCCACTACCACGCGGTGCGGCCCGCCAACAATGGCCGAGCCTGCGCGGACAACCCTCCCGAGGAGGAGTACCTGGCCCAGTTGCAGGAAGCCAAGGAGTACTAACGAGAGGCTGCCACGCTGGACAACGTTTCCTCGCAGGACCCCCGCCTTCGCCCCACCTCTGCCCAGACCTGGTGAGGCCGGCCTGGAGCCTCGAGCCCTCTGCCTGGGAACCTGGGGCGGGCAGCTCAGCACGGTGTGGGGTCGGCTTAAAAGGTGTGTAAGGGGCCCAGGGGGAGGAGCTCCGCCCCCTCCAGGGGCCCAGGGGGAGGCCGCAGGGGCTGCCGGGAAATGCGTAGTCTGTGGAGAAACTCCCAACACGCCTGACCACCCATTTTTCTCCCTTGGCATGGGAGCAGGGGTGAGCCGGGATCTCCACACGCAGGGGTGATTCCCGGAACCTGCGTTAAGTCCCCCAAAAGCCCCAGCCCCGAGGGCCAGCCCTGCCACCCCCGCGGCCCGCCGCCGACGCCGCCCTCGGGCCAGCTGCCTTCCTCGGCTCTGAGCGGTGGCACGTGGCCGTCTTGCCCACCCCTGCTGGGAGGGTGGTCATCAGCCCTCCCACGAAGCTGCTTCCCATGGAGGTTCCAGTGGAGACCACCTCAGTCTAGGGCCGAAGGTCCGCGGTGGAAACATAAGTGGATAGGCTGAGGCAGCCAAGACGAGGCAGGATATCAGAGTGGGGCAGGGATCGACCAGTTCTAGGGGCTTTCTCTGTCCAGCTCACCTCTGTTCTATCCAACTCGTAGGAATATTGTGGGGCTGGGAGATCACACCACCCTGACTGAGCACAGGGTCAGGCCTGGGGAGGACTCGGAACCAAAGCAGGATGGGTCAGGTGCTGGTAGGGCGAGCTGGTAGATCAGTTCTCCGGGTGTGTAGGTAGGTGTGTAGATGTGTGTTAGGGGACAGCCCTGGTGTGTCTGTGTCTGTGTATTAGGGGACAGCCCTGGTTTACAGTGTTTGGGCAATTTCTGTGGTGTAAACATACCCACTGTGGCCCACTTCAAGCTCCCAAGGTGATGTCGCTGAATGCACTGAGCTCAGATCTGGGAAGAGACGTGTATGATCAGCTCTGCTAGCACCTTCTGCCTCTTCCCTGCCTCCCCTCACCTTCACCTCCCTCTCCCCTCTGCAGCCATACTTCCTTGCCTTCTGTGGGTTGAAATGCTGATGTCCCAGTTGTCTTTGTTCACAAAAGCCTCTAAAAGGCTGGTCACTAACCCTTAGACAGCTGCCCTGAAGCTCTCTGGGAACTTCAGCAACAAAGCACTTTATTTTCTAATTCTGTCTGATAAAGAATTTGAGTTCCCAGGGGAGCAGAGAACTGTAGGGAGCCCTTGTTGACCTCTTAAGCCAAGCTTGCCTGAGCTGTGTTTGTAATTACCTAACCCAGCTGAGCTTCCCAGGTGGCGCTAGTGGTAAAGAACCCGCCTGCCAGTGCAGGTAAACAGAGGAGATGAGGGTTCAATCCCTGGGTCAGGAAGACCCTCTGGAGGAGGGTATGGCAACTCACTCCAGTACTCTTGCCTGGAGAATCCCATGGACAGAGGAGCCTGGCGGGCTACAGTCCATGGGGTCGCAGAGTCAGACATGACTGATGTGACTTAACACACATACAACCCAGCTGGGCAGACAGAGATCCGGGGTGCAGAGCTTACATGGGTTAGGTTATCTTTACTCAGACTCATAAAGGGTTACCTGAGAGGCAAGGAAGAGCTAGCAGGACCTCAGGGGCACATTCAGAGTCCTTTGGTCAGAGAGAGAAATTATATTGACACCAGAGGAAGTGGCCCTACTTCCCTAAGGAACTTGCTGCACGGGGATCTGATGCAGAGTTGTCCCAAGGACTACCCCTAAAAGATGGCCAAGGTGGACCTGTACCCTGCCTTAGTTGGTACCCTTACCATACACTCCACTGTCACTCCAAGCATTTGGGGAAGTCACATCAGGAAGCCAAATGAGACAAGGTCTGTTCAGAGCCGCTACCTGGAGAAGCTCAGAGAGGCAGATGTTTCCAGTTACCATCACACCTAAAGGTAAGTGTGTTAGTCTGGTCTGGGATCACAATCGAACAATGCTGGTGCAACTAGAATATTACAGGATCAAAGAGGGCAGCATCTCAGGTCCCTAGATGGGAACCAAGTTCCCTTCCCTGTCTCTTGAATGGGGAATTCAATAGGATTAGCACTAGGGAAGCCTACGATTAGCACAGGAATGTTTTAATTATGTTTTAGCAGAAACTTAAAAAAGATACACCAGAGTCTGTTTTCACAGAAAACTAATTTTCCTCCTTTCTAATATAATTTACCTTGACACTTAAATACACTATCTAAATTTAATCTATACCTAATGCTGATCCCATGCAAAAAAGATCTTCACAACCCAGATAATCACGATGGTGTGATCACCTAGAACCAGACATCCTGGAATGTGAAGTCAAGTGGGCCTTAGGAAGCATCACTACAAACAAAGCTAGTGGAGATGATGGAATTCCAGTTGAGCTGTTTCAAATCCTGGAAGATGATGCTGTGCAAGTGCTGCACTCAATTTTCCAGCAAATTTGGAAAACTCAGCACCGGCCACAGGACTGGAAAACGTCAATTTTCATTCCAATCCCAAATAAAGGCAATGCCAAAGAATGCTCTACCGCACAATTGCACTTATCTCACATGCTAGTAAAGTAATGCTCAAAATTCTCCAAGCCAGGCTTCAACAATACGTGAACCGTGAACTTCCAGATGTTCAAGCTGGATTTAGAAAAGGCAGAGGAACCAGAGATCAAATTGCCAACATCCGCTGGATCATCGAAAAAGCAAGAGAGTTCTGGAAAAACATCTATTTCTGCTTGATTGACTATGCCAAAGCCTTTGACTGTGTGGATCACAATAAACTGTGGAAAATTCTGAAAGAGATGGGAATACCAGACCACCTGACCTGCCTCTTGAGAAATCTGCATGCAGGTCAGAAGCAACAGTTAGAACTGGACATGGAACAACAGACTGGTTCCAAATAGGAAAAGGAGTACGTCAAGGCTGTATTGACAAGGCTGTGGTGACTATTGACAATAGTCACCCTGCTTATTTAACTTCTATGCAGAGTACATCATGAGAAATGCTGGGCTGGAGGAAGCACAAGCTGGAATCAAGATTGCCTGGGAGAAATATCAATAACCTTAGATATGCAGATGACACCACCCTTATGGCAGAAAGTGAAGAGGAACTAAAAAGCCTCTTGATGAAAGTGAAAGAGGAGAGTGAAAAAGTTGACTTAAAGCTCAACATTCAGAAAACGAAGATCATGGCATCTGGTCCCATCACTTCATGGCAAATAGATGGGGAAACAGTGGCAGACTTTATTTTTTTGGGCTCCACAATCACTACAGATGGTGACTGCAGCCATGAAATTAAAAGACTTGTTCCTTGGAAGAAAAGCTATGACTAAACTAGACAGCATATTCAAAAGCAGAGACATTACTTTGACAACAAAGGTCCGTCTAGTCAAGGCTATGATTTTTCCAGTAGTCATGGGATGTGAGAGTTGGACTATAAAGAAAGCTGAGCGCCGAAGAATTGATGCTTTTGAACTATGGTGTTGGAGAAGATTCTTGAGAGTCCCTTGGACTGCAAGGAGATCCAACCAGTCCATCCTAAAGGAGATCACTCCTGGGTGTTCATTGGAAGGACTGATGCTGAAGCTGAAACTCCAATACTTTGGCCACCTGATGCCAAGAGCTGACTCATTTGACCCTGATGCTGGAAAAGATTGAGGGCAGGAGAAGGGGACGACAGAGGATGAGATGGTTGGTTGGCATCACCAACTCAATGGATACGAGTTTGAGTAGACTCCGGGAGTTGGTGATGGACAGGGAGGCCTGGCATGCTGCAGTCCACGGGGTCGCAAAGAGTCGGAAACGACTGAGCGACTGAACTGAACTGAATGCTCATCCCCCTCCTTTCTAATATAATTTACCTTGGCACTTAAATACACTATCTAAATTTAATCTATATGTGCTGCTAAGTTGCTTCAGTCGTGTCTGACTCTGTGCGACCCCAAAGACGGCAGCCCACACCAGGCTCCCCCGTCCCTGGGATTCTCCATGCTTGGCAATTATGCAGCCCCATTTTTAAATCTGTAATCTAAGTGATACTCTAAATTGCTACTGTGTCAAGCCACAGATGAGAGAAACTAAAAGGGGGGCTGGAAAGGAGCTTTGAAGGACTGGGGTGTTGATCAGCTATAAAACAGTGTTTATTCAAACTGTACAGAGGAGAAAGAGACACTGTGCAGGTGGCTGCAGGCTTAGGGAACACCTGTGTGTGAGGAGAAACAGTTGCAGTGGGGGCACTGACCCTGCTAAATGGAGGATTTTAGGAGTGGCTGGTGTCAAAGCTGGGAGGGGCCCAGGAAATAAAGAGAGGGCCCTCCCCTGCTGTGGTCCAGTGTAGGCTGTCCTAGCTCACCTGGCTGTTATTCTTGTCTTGGACCCCGGGAGCCATCTGTGACCACACATCCAGCAAGAACACCACCGCTGTTTCTAACTTAGCTGCCTTGGCCACCTGGATGGCTTTGCCCCATTCCCCCCGCCCTGGGTTACCTCATAAAGGTCTTTTGCCAGGCAAGACTGGTCACATTGAATTCTAACTAGTGTTTAAACAACCCATAGTACAAACCTGCCAGATCCTGCTGATGGTCCTGGTCTCTTGGCAGACAGGATGTTTCAGCTCCTTTGTCTCATTATTCACAAAAGGGACTCAGATGTGCTTCCTTGTTTCCTCCATTACAGTTAGATTTTCTTAACATGTTGAAGTGCTCCTCAAAATCCTTCCTTGGTATCAATGTCACCTGGGATATTAAAATGTAAGCTCACGGCTACACCCCACACCCAGGATGAGTCACTGGGGTAGAGTCCACTCTCCTGCATTTAACAGGTTCCTCTCAGGTAGTACTTTAGTTGAGGTGAACCCTTAGCCTAGGATTTGGAATTTGGCCAGTTAACCAGCTTTCCTGCTTAAAGGAAAACACGGGGGCCTGGGAGCCCAGACGTCAGCAGGAAAGGGATCTTCCCAACCTAGGGACCAAACCCAGGTCTCCCACACTGCAGGCGGATTCTTTACCAGCTGAACTACCAGGGAATCCCCAGGTAACATGCTGCCAGGTGCCAGAACTTCTCTGTCCATCTCTAATGCTCTCGTGAGTGCTAAGTCGCTTCAGTCGTGTCTGACTCTTCATGACCCTATGGACCAGGCTTCTCTGTCCATGGGATTCTCCAGGCAAGAATACTGGAGTGGGTTGCCATGCCCTTCTCCGGGGGATCTTCCTGACCCAGGGATAGGTCTCCTGCATTGGCAGGTGGGGTCTTTACCACTGTCACCCCCTGGAAGCCCCTAATGCTCTCATAGTTAGCTATTACACCCATTTTACAGATGAGGAAATTTGTCCAGTTTGTTAGGTGGTGATATTTACAATTGAAACCCAAGCCAAAGTTTCTAGCTCTGGCATTCTGCTTTTTAGGCTCTGATACCTAACCAAATGCTGTCAGTGAGACAGAAGTGGTAAAAATTGTAACAGCATCAGTACTGGGGATGTGAATGTTGCTGAGCTCTCACATGACAGCTACTTTGCCTGGTGCTTTTTTACTAAGGCACTTGTAAACTTTGCTTCAGAGTTTTCCTAGGTATTCTGGAATTGGTAATTTTCCAGCCAGGTGTGAAAGTGGTGCTTCTTTGTTACCAGTCTCTGTGTTAGAAGGGGGTCCGTTTGTGTTTTTTTTTTTGCCACACCACATAGCATGTGCTATCTTTAGTTCCCTGACTAGGGAATGAACCTGTACCCCCTGCATTGGAAATGCTGAGTCTTAACCACTGGACCACCAGGGCAGTTCCACAGAGTTCTTGATTTGATACAAGCTAGAGTCCAGATACTTTATTTTTTATAAAAGTACTTTTCGGACCCCCCAGGCAGCAGACATAATGCCCAATTAGACGAAGATTGCTTCAGTCCAGCACTTGAGTATTTCAAGCCAGGGGGTGGGGGGATCTTGGGGGTTCTAAATTATCCAGACCAGTACTGACTTTCTGCTTTAATTATATTTTGACCAGCTCATATTGGCAGGCTTAGCCTGCAGGGATCCATGCCACTTAATAAAACAGGCAAAAATAGATGAAGGAAAGCGCTGTGGCTGCAGGGAATGGTGTCTGGATCAGAAGACGCTGACTCACCCCAGGGTGGACCCGGGTGGGGCTGGTCCAGGAAATGACCCTCCCTGTGCAGGCAGTTGGGCTTCACCCGTGGTGCTAGTGGTAAAGAACCTGCCTGCCATCGCAGGAGACATGAGATGCAGGTTTGATCTCTGGGTCAGGAAGATACCCTGGGGGAGGGCATGGCGGCCCAGGCAACTATTCTTGCCTGGAGAACCCCCATGGACAGAGGAGCCTGGCAGGCTCCAGTCCATAAGGTTGCAAAGCTGGGACATGACTAAACACGCATGCATGTAGGTAGCTTTTCACTACCTGGAACACGGCAGCCTGGACCCCACTAAGGTCAGTAGCACTGACCACTCGGTCAGTGGTCAGAAGCTTGTTTAATGGAACCAGGTTATTTCAAAATACTCTTAACAAGGATTTTCAATTTTTCCTCTTTCTGGGAGTAATAGGCCTGGAATGTCCTACTCCGGGAGGGATGCCTAACATGCTAGAAATGTAGCTGCTGTGGGGATGAATGCAATGACAAGGCAGTAGGCAAGTTTGGACTTGAGCATTGGCTCTGCAGTTTCTCTGCTAAATTATCTGTGGTAGGATCTGGGGTATCCATTAAGAAACACAAGGACCAGGTTCTTATAAAACAGAAATGGTGGTAGTATCTATCTCACAGGGCGGTTGTGGGGGCTAATGAAGTTACTGTAAGGAAACTGCTTAGTGCAGTGTCTGGAACGTAGAAACTGCTCAATAAACAGAACCTCAGTGAACAGAACCCCAGGATCCACAGGGTGGGGAATCTCTGTCTGCATCTCAAACCAGCGCCTGGTGATCATCTTTTTGCAAGAGGGTAAGAGGCCATGGGGAGTGGGAGCCCCAGGATGCCACCTCCACCAGCCATGGAGTTTATTGGTACTGTTTACCGCAGAGTACCATCCCCACCCCTGCCAGGCTACATTTGACTGCCCTTTTTTGCCAGTCTTCATTATGAAAGGATGTGAGCTCAGGAATGCTTGCTGGTGAGAAGCAGGCTCCCTTCATGCCTCTTGATTATGTACATTTAGCCAGAAGAAGACAAAACCCTTTTTAACCTTCAGGGGAACTCTAATACCAGCCACCCCATCAACACAGGTTCCAGACATGCATGTTTTTTAAATTACGTTTATTTAGCGTATGTACACATAAAAGAGAAATCACCCTCTGTTCCCACCCAGCAGAAAACATGCACAAACCCAAGGTATACATGAAGGGACAGGGCCCCAGCCCCAAGTTAGTGGTTGGGATGGTGCCATCCTGTGAGTCACAAGCCCCGGTCAGGAGAGGGCTGGACTGAAGTGTTGGGCAGGCTGTACCCCCGCTGCGGGGCCTAAAATAAGCGCGCACCATAGCCAAAGGTCTGTTTGATGCCCTCAAAGTAGTACCGCTGCCAGCCCTGCCTCGTCCTCTCCTCCTCTGGGGCGGGGATGCCTCGGCCTTCCATGCACAGCTCAGTTTCTCCGTTCTTATCGATGAAGGTCAAGGTGATGATGGCAAAGTGCCCTGGGGGAAGGCAGAAGGGAGGGAGGTTTCAGATCCAGGGTTTCCATAGGGGCCTGAGGCGAGGGGGAAAGAAAGGGTTCTGGGGTAACGGCAATGAACAAACATGCTTGCTTACCTTCTGGCCAAGATTTAAACCTCCATTTCATCGCAATGTATTTCTCAGGGACCTGAAATAATCAGAGAGGTCAGCCTTTTTGATATTTGCTTTCTCCCAGAAGAACTAATTTTATCCCATGAAGGAAAAAACTATAGGAAAGTGAGAGAGTCCAATTGTAGCATTCCTTTGAAAAACAAAATGAGCTTTTACTGACCCAAGAGATTAAAGTCTTAAATTTATCTACAGAGCTGGAAAGAAAAAGGCCGGGAGTGGGGAGGAAGGGACACATTATTCTTCTAAGCTGATAAAAGCCACGTCCTGGCTAGCAGGAACTCACCAGATCAGTGAATTCTCCAGAGACATTGCCGTCTACCAAGTGAAACTTGCCACCTTTGTCTGCTTCCAACATAGCAGGAGCGTGGGTGAAGGCCTGAACGAGCTGCAGAACAAAAGGAGGTAGGAAGATGTGCGGCTCTTGGGGGGACCCAGGAGAAGTGCTAGCCGACACCTGCGTGCCTCAGCTCTCAATTCCAAAGACACTACTCTGCCCAAGAACCAGCTTCAGGTTCTTTTCTGTTCCAGTAGAGACCACGCTTCAACTCAAATAATTCTTTCTAAATCCAGGATGCCATTACATTGGATCCATTTACTTTTCTAACATGAATGATTCCAGTTGTTCCCACTTACAGGACCCAAAATTAGTACAAGGAGAAAAAAAAAGGCAAATCCACTTTAATGAGTGGTGGCTTGAACATGTCTTTCCTTTGCCTCTTTGAGAACAAGGAAAGTCTCGTGGCTCCACTCAGCACTTTTCTGCAGTGAGAGGATGTCCCCACAACTCTAGTCACCTGGAACGGCAGACGCCAGGAGCTGGAAGGACAGGACTGTACTTACCTCTTGGGTGGTAAAAACTCTATAGAGCTCCTCTGGTGATGTCAGGAAGCTTTCTCTAAGGGTGATCTTACAAGTGGGGATTTTGACACCAACGGGTCTGGCCTGGGTTTTTGAAGGAGCAGACTTAGCCTGTGGAAGTGGCAGTGAAACTGTCAGTTTATAGAGTACTGGTGAGACCTCACTTCACAGGGCTGCAGGGACACACTGCCATTCAGTCTCACAAACCTTGTCACCTCCAAGGCTAAACTACTCCAGGGGCTCAGAGGAAATGTATGTGCATGGGCATTTCTGTGAGGAGGGGGATTTTCTCAGCACACTCAGTGCCACTCTGGGCGAAAGAAAAGTGATACTTCTTTAAAGCCCATGCCAGAGGACACACTAAATCATTATGTACTTCTGGAGAGTCCTGTGTAATCCTCAAGCAGAATGTCTGTTTAAATAGTCAGAAGCAGCACCCCCAGAATATCCTTCCGAGTGTGACAAAGGGGCAGGAGGGCTGAAAACCAGGTGCTGAAGCCAAACCAAACAAGCGCCAACTCCAGAAAACAGTTTGTCCTCCCCTCCAGTGGGATGAAATCAGTCAGTTTCCTGTTAGGTGAGGTCAGTGACCTAAGTAACCTCTGACACTTTGATGAGAACTTTAATATCAAAGGATGAAACGTAGATATATTATTTTAGATGCATACAGGGGAACCTGCGTTCATAACCTCCTCACTGGTGTTAAATACCAAGAGTTGGACTCTGAAGCCCCTGATGGCTTGATGGCTTCCATTTGCTCTAGGAGTCTGTCATAAATGAATAAAAACCAGGTTAAAGATGGGGCAACATACAACTACATTCTGTGGACCCTGAAAAGCAGCACCTCTGGCTCGGAGGTTAGGGTGGGAGAGAAAAAGCTGAGATACAGACTTAAGGAAGAGGCAGTGTCTCAACTCCCTTTCCAGACAGCCTCCTGCCCCACCATGCAGGGATACTGGTTACCTTGCGCTCCTCAGTTTTCAGTGCTGGCGGCCCGGCTGGGTCTACTGACTCTCCATTCATTGTAGGCAAGATCATACCCTGCGTGAATTCTGAAAAGACAAAATCCAGCTCCTGGAAGTTATTTCTTGGGAGCTGAGATTTGGGGCTTCACCGTAGTTCAAAACATGGCCGTCCTAACTCAGGAGGAGGTAATGACAACAGAAGGAGGAGTCGATCCATTTTACGTCTTTCCCTTTGATCCATGCCACATGGGTACCTGAGTGTATCCTACAGAATGCAGTATGGTCATTAGGATTACTTGAAACCCCCAACTCAATCAGAAGCATCACAACTTGTTAAATGTGTGTGAGGTCTACTGCGGATGGCAGCCAATGACTGCAGCGGCACTTCCAAAGCCTTCAAGAGTGGGGAAGATGCTCACAGCTGCATATTTAGTCCCCTTCTCCACTCTGCTGTACCTCTGTAGGACAGCCACAACTATTAGGGCATCAGAGCACTGGTTCCCACCTCTACACTGGCTCCCTCTGATGGTCACCAGAGGTACTCCGACACCCAGACCAGATCACGTGGGCAAAGCTGGAGTTCAGGGGGACAGCTGAGAGGACTACTATTCAAGTAATCCTAAGAACAGTCCAGGACTGTGCTCAATCTGGAGATGCCGGGTCTTTAGATCAGTGAGTCCAACAGAAATACCACCTCAGCCTCAAATGTAACACTACATTTTCTAGTAACCACCCTAAAGTGTTAAAATGGACACGTGAAATTAATTTTGACCACATTCCCCTCATATATCCATTCTACCATTTGTGTGTTGTCAGTATCAGATAATTGAGATATTCTTCTTTTTAAAAAAATACCAAGTCTTCAAAATTTATTACATATTTTATACTCAGAGCACATCCCAATTTGGACTGCCACATTTCATGTCCTCAACAGCCAACACATTAGACAACACATCTCTAAATCTTTCCCTAATTCAAACTTTACAGACTGATTTCAAGATGAAATAAGCCTTCTCCGCCCAGATTTCTACTCATTTACTAAAGAAAGAACTGTCAAGCCCCTTAATTAGCATCTGACAGGTGGAAAACTATCTTCTCAAGGCACTTATAACTACTCAAAGGATACCTGTTTTGAGGGTGCTGATGTAAATTCCCATTGCTTCTCTTAGAAGTTTCACCCCTTCTTCCTTCATTAAGGCCACGAGATTTGTGTCAGGCTCATCTTTGGCAAGGCTCACACTAATCTGAATGAAAGATCAGAAGTAGGTGGTAAATAGCTTGAGAGGCACCCACATTAGGAGATGTAGGTGCCGAGCAGTCAGATAACCGCTGACATTTGCAAAGGAAATGCATGACAGTTGAGGTATTCGTACAATCCCCATGAGTGTTTCTTCTCAAGGTCTCTCTGCTACCTACTGCCAAGACAAAAGTGGCTAATGTTAAAACTCACACCACTCACTAAAGCAAAGTAACTGAATAAGCATAAACTGCTCGGGAAGCTCCTAATGGCACCACAGACCCAGAAAGTCGTCTGCAGACTGGGGTTCTGAATGCTTAGGCCAAGCCTGGTCTGTAATCTTGAAGACAGATTATTTTTCTCATCTGAGAATAAGAGGATGTAGGAAACTCAGACAGATGAGGAATTGGAAAGCACAAACCTCCACTTCATCCACGCTATTTTCATCAGACAAATTGGGGATCTCCACATGGCCCTTGTACTGCACTCCAGACTTAGAGGTACCTGTCGAAAGTAATGCAGTATTATCAGTCTCCTCCTCCTCCTCAGGCTAAGTCTTCTGCTCTGGATGTGTAACTGGCATTTTGCTTATGCTTCTTTTGGACAACTGAACCTACCTTCTTTATTTTGAGAGAAGGTGGCTGCCACGCTAGAGGCAACCATTGCCCCCCTCCCTGAAATGTCTTTCCTCATCAGATTTCTGGAGACTGTGTTACCAGTGTGAGACTAAGAGCTACGTGAATTCAGCACTAGCCTGAATTCTGCTGAGGAGGACCTAGGTTAATAGCTAATACTGGCAGTTTTGCTAAAACGCTTGTTTTGAAAATACAAATTTGTTCCAATGCTATAGGTATATTAAGTGACAATTTGATTGTAATATGAATTCCATATTTGCTTATATGCACTTTCATCCACAAAGAAACCCAAACAGAGCTAAACGGAGCTGCATAGGAAAACACAAAACACATGTCTCAAACGTTAATCTGACAGTGACCTCAGTTCACCACGTGTGTTACAAGCCACACCATCCACGACTGGTATTATAATGCTCCTTCTGATTTCCCGTGACACTCCTTCCATCACCTCACAATAACCCAAGTACCTCAGTGCCCCTGATGCCCACTTTCACAAGCAAACCTCAGGTTTTTGTCAAGGTAAAGCACGATATTTGTCAAATGATTTACGTTCTTATGATTTAACGTGTAAACTGTGCCACCAATTTTTACATTACTAAATTTAAAAAAATATCACTGATGAAGCTTTTGAGCATCCTGTCATGTCCCTAACCCTATCTTCCCTACAAGCTCTGTGGTTTTTGTTGGAAGTTTCTGCATAGTGTGGTGAATTTTAGAAACACGTGTCACGTTATAGCAGAACTGACTGTGTTTCAAAGTTAACATTATTTATCTTTACCTCTCTAGGCCTCAGTTTCTCAATCTATAAAAAGGAGGCTGGGAAAGATGATACCTATGGTTTCTTCCAGACTGCTATGCTTTAATTAAAAAAAAAAAAAAGACAAAAATACATTTTGCCTCTGTTACCATTCAGTTGAGAAGAATTTACATGTTTTGCCCCATACATGTACTCTTTTAACTCTACTGTCTTTCCTTCCTGTCAGGACCATCCAAGGATGGCCCCAATTCTATCCTAATATCCTCACAAAAAAGACATTAAGCTAGAGAATAAAACCAGCCCCAGTTATAATCACATGCAAGCAGCATTATCACAGCACTCTAAACTATTAGGTTCACACTAGAATTAAAAAAACAAAAGCCAAAAAACTCCCATAGCCTACTTTCAAGTCATCCAAGAGGCAGAAATAGCTAGTCTGAAAAATGTCACATTGTATGCTCCCAAACAGGACAAGGCCCAGAGGTTCAGCAGCCCAGTTGCTACATCAGTAGGGACTTGTGAGACCCACAGACAGGAGACCCATTTAGTGTCCTGCAGCGGCAGAAAAATTTCAACATTCGATACTGCTTCCTATAGGACTCTAAAGCAGCACTATCTCCCTCAAAAAAAGTTCATAACCTCTCAAAAACTGTTCTCCCTGGCTCTTGAATAGGTCAATCAAAATGTGATTAACCCCTGTCCTCAAAGCCGAGCACAGACTTACCTGTCCAGTTTAGTTTGACGCTCCACTCATAAAAGAAGATAAGTTTGCCTTTGCGATTGTTAATGGATGCCTCTCCATCAAGCTTACTCACTTCTGTCACCTCGCACTTGCCTTCCTCATTTTGTACACGTACAGCCAGGAACAGTGTTTTCAGCTTATCTGTGGACCAGTTTGAAGCATCCCTTTCTGTCCTGCAAAACAGAAACAGAGCTATGGACCAACAGCCAAATGAAGGATACACTGCTTGCTCTATGCAAGAGCACCCAAGGCTATACGAGGCTGGAAAAGAACACAAAAGCCTCAGTCCCACTCCAGTATGTCCACAAATGTGTTACTCTTTTAGGAAGACCAGGAGTCAATAAGGACTGTCTGCTGTATAGCATGACAGTCAATTACTGTCAATAAGGACTACTGCTGTATAGCATGGTTTCAAACTTAATGGAAAATTCTGCTTTCCTTTCTCAGCATGATGGTGCTGGGGTCAGTACTGAATACTTTAACATGGCGCCCCCGTCTGACCAAATGGAAAACTGTGCGCTTCTGAGGTCAGGAGCACACAAGGGGGCCGCAAAACGCAGCGCTGAGCTAAAAGGTCCAGTTAAGAAGAAACCAATAATCTTGATCCCATTAGCGCAGTGTTTTGACCTATCAAATTCAGGCTGTGTTATAAATTTTGTGCCCTCCAAATGGCCCTGAAAACAATGAATGTCCAGGGTTTTAAAACAAACAAAAATGAAAGCCAACCATTCTATGTTAAGAGGAGAGGACGCAGGCTGAAATACAAAGGAAAACTATCTACCTTCTAACTTTCTAATAAACAAAAGTAAGATGAGCTACAACAGAGTAAAACTACAGTGTACGCCCAAAGTTCAGTGGACTCAGAAGGAATAAGAAAATATTACTTGCAGAACATTTCATGAAAGAGAGTAGGCTTTTAAGAGTGGTTGGATTATAAACTATGATTGCCCGGCAACCAGCGGCAGTCCCTGGAGCGACGATACAAGCAACTTAACAGTTCCGGGTGAGAGGCCACGGCGCCTTGGAGCATCACTCAGTTGTGAGCACTTGCAGATCACGTTCTAAGACCTGGCTTTCTGGAGTGAGGCAGCGATCCCTTATGACTGACTTTTAATTCCAGCCGAAAGTCGAAAAAATAGTAACTCCAACCCTCTCGAGCCTAACACTGCAATCTCTCAATACTAGACACGGCAGTTTTGGGTCTCAATGACGCCTCCGGCCACGTGTGAGAAGCATCTCTCCGCTCAGGCTGAATGCAGCAGCCAGAGGGGGTACGTCCTCCTGTGTGAAACCCCCTCGTCTGGGATGCAGTCTTCTACGTCGTCCCCCCACCCGACCTCCGGGCTTCCCCTCCACCCAATGAAACGGAGGTCTGAGGCTGGAGGGGCCTGCGACTTACGGACCCCTGGAGACAGGAAGGACCCACGCCCATCTCCTGCCAGGCAGGGCTGCCTAGACCCCAGTAGTGTTCCGGTCAAGGTTCCAGGGTACCCTCCGGCGCAACCCCCGGCCCGGCCGCAGCGCTCCCTCGGCCTGGCCCGCTGGCCCTCACCAATGCCAGTTGTTGACGTTGGTGGCGTCCGCCCGCTCCTCCACGATCCAGCGTGGGTCGCCCTCACCCCACTTGGCCATCGGCTCTCCTACCGCGCCGCCACCAGCTCCCGAGCAGCCACAGCCACAGCCTCAGGACAGCCCGGTCGCGGCCGCCCGGCAGCGCCTGGAAACTACTAGAAGAAGCTGCAAGATCCTCCTGGCTTGCTTTTCCCTCCACCCCCCGCCCCTCCCCGCCTTGACTTCCGGCTCCGCCTCCCTCCCGCCGGGTACGTCGGCTACCCCTCCCCGGACCTTCGCTTCCGTTTGTTCTAAGGAATCCTTTACACTCCTTCGAGTTATGCCCTGAAAGGCCCGAAAGGCGACAGCTCACACGACCATGCCTCACCCACAGAGACACACAGGACACGTTTCATTGTTTCCCTAAACCCTTCATCGGCCCCGCTTGGCCTCACGGGAATTGTAGTCTTGTCGAGTGACCCACGGGATAACCTCGGAAGGTCGAGCTGAAAGGAGAGGAAACGGGCTTAGGCGCGGTGCGCTGGGGATTCTGGGAGTTGTAGTCAAGAGGCCGCCGCGGCCTGTCCCGGCAGAGCCTGATTGTAGGGGCGAGAGGAACTACAACTTCCAGCATGCCGTGCGGCGCCTGTCTCGACCCTTGGTTCCTACCCCCACCCCAGCCCTCCCGCCCCCTCCTCGGGGCTATCCCCTTCCGCCCCTTTTGTATGCCGCACAGCCTGTCTAGAAAGGCTGGACCCTCGGCGGCGAAGTCTGACGCTGACCTGAGAGGGAGGGCTCGGTGTGGAAGAGGTGAGGGTGTCCCAAACTCCTTGGGCTACATATCTGGCCGAGTCCAGCCTCTCCGCATCCATATCCTTTCCCCTCGTTGCCTGAGGCGTCCCTCGACCTCCCTGGCTTGACTGTTAAATCCAGTTCTGGCGATCCCTGGGCTTGCACTCGGGGTTGGGGCCGCGAGCGAGCCCAGACAACTGATTTTGAACAAGCATTTATTGTACTAAGGTTCTGGGCTCTGGCCTCTGCGGTGGATCCTTGTTTCCTGGACCCTTCGCCCACAGAGTCTTCCTAGTTTAATCCACATTTCCTCGTCTCAGTTCGTCACCTCACTTGTGTAGGCCTGGCTTTGAAAGAAGATAAATGAGTCCGAATCTAACTTCTCACAGGCTGGTTTCTGCGGTGTCCTGAGGCGGAGAGCGTGTTGGTTGTAGATATTCTTTGGCCAAGTCGTTTTCCATCCTTTGTCGTATTCCTGCCCTTCCCTCAGATCTACTGCCCTGTATGGTGGGATCTCAGTAAACAAGTGACAGGGACAAGCCTTTAAAGTGTTTTAAATAATTTTGAAGCACCTTTCTCAGCCCCTCTTAAAATTGTAGCTGATTGCTTTATAAATTTTAGAGCCGTTAAATTATTGTCTTTTTTTACTTGCTGAGGAAATATAGTTTCTGACTAGCGCTAGAAGTACAGATTGGTGTCAAGCGTCCACTGCCTTTGCGTAATTAAGAAAAGATTCCAGAAATCCTCTGGTGGATTACAGAGTTTGTTAAGATTTGCTATGCCTATCTGTAGATACTGTAGTAATGACCTGCCCTCAGTTTTCCCTAGAGTGATAAAAGAACGATGCAAATCAGAGTGGAAATGACCCAGGAGATAGAAAACCTGGATAGGAGCAACTAACTTTAGCTTAAAAACTTTGGTACTTAATCCTTTTGTGCCTCATTTCCCTCATCAATGAAATGGAATCTGCTAGGCCTACTTTGAAGAGGTGTTCTGAGGCTTTGTAAACTGGCACCTGTACCATAGACGTTTACCTGCTCTGTGGACATCTTCAGTGTTTGTGATGGCTACTCAGAGTTTTTATATCAAAATTTTAAACTTTAGGAATGCTTAGAAATATTTTTCTAGCTTTTTCCAAGGTATTGATTTATTATTAATAAAAATTAATACTAAACAGATTTTTGTGTCAGCACATGTGCTTTCCGTGTGGTTCACTGGCTTCAGCCTCACAACAGTCTTCCCAGGTACGTTTCTGTTGTTAAGTCCCATATTTACAAATGGCAGAGATAGAAAGAAGGCAGAAGATACACTAAAAGGAGCTAGCCTTTAGTATTTACTTTATACTGGGGACTTTTGTTAGCTCTTTCTTGACTCCTGTTTATTCTTCACTGCAACCCTGTGAGGTCGCCTGTCACTTTCTCCAAGGCTTAGAAGTGAGATTATTTACCCAGGTTGCTGAGAATTGGAGAGACTGACATTTGAATTCAAGTCTGCCTGACTACAAAGCCTATGCTTGTTGCAATATAAGGGATGATATTTTTTTTTCTGCTAGCTTTTGTATTTGATTTTACTCACTGCATTAAATATACAAAAGGATGTTTAAGCCGTGTCTGGGTTCAGTAGAAATCAGTTAGTGATATCTGCCATGGGGAAGGATCAGATGGTAAACACTTCTCAGCCTGCTTTGCCATTCCCAGACCCCCTGACAACACACGAAGTGAGGCAGAGTGTGTTAAGGCCATTGGGAGTCTCAGTGGGTCTGCCGTGGGGAGTGTTTCTTAAGCTTCTATTGAGAAAGGTGCTACTGAAATAGAAAAAGCAAATCCATCCTTTAGAACTGGACTCTCTGTAGCCTTTGGAGTTATTTTTGGCACTGAAAAATTTGGTACCTGGTTCTTGGCTTAAATCAGTTTTCACTCTAATCTAGTTGGCATGGATAGTTTAGTTTGTGATTCTAAGGCAAAACTTTTTTTCAGGGTGAAATCTAATTTTAGAATAGTTATGAGAGGGACTTGTGTTTTGACTAATTCTTCATAGACTTCCTTCTTTGGCTATGCCCTCGTTTCCCAAATTTTGGCCAGTACTTGTTATTAAATTAATCATGATTTGAAGTTGAAGTTACAAGCAGGCTAATTCAGCTTCCTTTAGTTGCTTACTTGCTATCAGGAATTCAAGAAGCACATGAGAGAGTAAGATGTCTATGAGTTTTTATTCTCTGCGGTATTCCCAGAGCCTAGAACAGGGCCTGAGAGGTGGCACGCAACAGATACATGTTGAGTCCATGAATGTAGTTACCATCTGTTTTGTTTATGCTTTGATTAACCTTGTGTATCCAGCAAAGTTCGTGATGCATTCTTGTAACACATGCCTGGTTTGTACTTTTACCTTTGTACATACTTTTACTGGGGCTTCCCAGGTGGCACTAGTGGTAAAGAACCCGCCTGCCAGTGCAGGAGACCTAAGAGACACAGGTTCAATTCCTGGGTTGGGGAAATCCCCTGGAGAAGGGCATGGCAACCCACTCCAGTATTCTTGCCTGGAGAATCCATGGACAGAGGAGCCTGGTGGGCTACCGTCCATAGGGTCGCAAAGAGTTGGACACAACTGAAGTGACTTAGCACGCATGAGAGTGTATAAATTAGAAAAGGTATATATGCTCAATACTGTGTTGTAGGGTCCTTCAGAGAGGGACTGTGTTTTGTACTTCAGATATCCCTTACGTAATAAAACAGCTGACAGAGCACCTGAGATGGTGTTGTGAACAAAGTAGCTGCTCTAGGAATGAATGACTACTCGTGGGTTATCAGGCAATCAAAAGTGTGATTGGATTGGTTGGAGACCCAAGGATCTGATTTTATGTGGCCTCTGCAGTATTTTCTTCACCAGACGCTTTTTGTGCATCCCTGACTACAGCAGGAAGTTTGTAGTCCAGGAACCCAAAGCTTTTGGAGCTCTTTTGAGGAGAATCCAAAAAGAGACATACAGTATATCTCTCTTCCTCTCCCTCCAGATGAATCGGACAAAGGGTGATGAGGAGGAGTATTGGAATAGCTCCAAGTTCAAGGCTTTCACCTTTGATGACGAAGATGATGAGCTCTCACAGGTGGGTTTCTGTGAACACTCACCGAAGTTCTCACCCCTTTCCACTGTGTACCCTTTCCCTTGCATCCTTGGTAACCTGTCTCAATTAGGCTCAGCAGTGCTTTCAGTCATATCTTTACAAGACTCTTCATGGAGAAGAACGCTGGGAAAAGAAAGGAATTGTAAAAGCCAACTCCCTGCCCATTTTCCTTTACATTCTTAAGATGATTCATTTCTTTGCGTTGTGTTTTTTTTCCCCCAAGAACCCATAAGTCTTTTTTCATGTGGTATAATTATTATTTTTGAAGGATGAACTGGATTGGGAGTTTTGTGTTTATCATGTCTGTTTTACAAATGAGGGAAACATTCATTTTTGGAAAGATGGATAAACTCCCTACAAAGCAAGTCAATACCAGGAATAGGATTAGAATTCAAAATCGGCTTTGACTCTTCCTAACCTTTTGCCACTGGACTCCAGTGTTGGCTAAATAGCAGTTTCTTTTCTTGGCAAACATCTAGTGGGCTAGGCATTCGATGGCAGAAAGGTTAAAATATTGGCCATTCTCAAGTCCAAGTTCCTCAGCCTTCTTGGCTGTCAGAGGGAGAGGTGAGAAGTGGTGACTGCCTAAGCGCCCTGCCTGGTGTCCGTCCACAGTTAAAGGAATCCAAGCGGGCAGTGAATAGCCTTCGAGACTTTGTGGATGATGATGACGAAGATGACCTGGAGAGAGTCAGCTGGACCGGGGAACCTGTGGGAAGTAAGTACAAAAGACCCTGGGAAGGGATTAATTATTCAGGGTTCTTAACACTCATAAAGTCTCCTCAATACTTGTCAGGATAGGGAACAAGGCTAAGCTGTTTTCAGATGAGCATACATCTGGAAATTTACCCAGGAGAGGGTACTTGGGGAAATAAGGCAGTAGTTTCCATACGGCTGTCTAGGTCTGCTATCTGAGGGCTAATGTTTGGGTGGCTATTTCAGACTTATTTGGGGTGCTTGTTAAAATTAGATTCCTGGGCTTCACTCGAGAGACTCTGCTTCAGTAGGTCTTGACGTTGGGTGTGGGGTGGCGGGTAGGGCAGGGTCTCAAATGACAATAAGCACTGCTAATGTTCTGATACGCAGTCATATTTGAGAACTGCTGACTTAAATGCTCACAACTGCCTGGCAGAACTGACTTCCTTAGCCACCAAGTCTCACTGCCTAATTGTTCTCTGATACCACTTAACACCTTTGCTGGGCCCATCTGATTAAGCATAGTTTTAAAGGTTTGTTTGTTTGTTTTAATGGGAAATACTGTCACATGATTTAAAAAGCAAAAAGTATTCAAGGCGTACTGTAGTAAAAAGGATTCACGGCGTACTGAGAAGTTTCCCTCACACCGTCACTCATCTACTTAGTTCTCAGGCCCTGCCAGCCCCAAAACAACTGCTGTTGTTTGCTTCCTGTGTGTTCATTTAGAGATGCTTTCTGCTTGTGGAACTACGTGTAGGAAAATGAACCCCGTTTTTTACACCAGAGGTGGCATACTTTATACCCTCCTCTTTTCACTGGATAATATAGCTTGAAGATCTTTCCAAGTGTTCTCATGCTGCCTCTCCCTTTTTAAAAATAGCAACATAGTATACACGGTGTGGATTTCTCATAATTTATGTAACCAGTCCACTGTTGATGAGCATTAGATTGTTTCCAATCTTCTGTTGTTTATATTGCTGTTCTTGTATTTTGCCCATGTAAGAGGATCTGAAAGTTCAGTTCCCAGAGTAGAATCGCTGGCAGAGGGTATTTGCATCTGTGTCGGTTAGAGGTTGCACCGATTTGCACTCCCACCTAGCAGTGTCAGAATGTTCTTTTTCCCACAGCCTTGACAGCACAGGGTGTTCTCAAACTTTTGGGTCTTTGTCAATCTTATAGGGGGCAAGTGGTATCTCAGTGTGCTTTTTAAAAATACTTATTTATCTTCAGCTGCTCCGGGTCATTGTTGCTGCGTGGGCTTTTCTCTAGCTGCAGCAAGCAGGGTCTACTTACTAGCTGTGCGCAGGCTTCTCATGGCGGTGGTTTCTCTTGAAGAGCCTGGGCTCTAGGTGCACGGTCGTCAGCAGTTGTGGCACGGGAGCTTAGTTCCTCTGTGGCCTGTGGGATCTTCCCGGCCCTGGGATCGAACCTGTGTCCCCTTGCGTTGGTAGGCAGGTTCTTAATCACTGGACCTCCAGGGAAGTCTTAACTGTACTTTTAATTTGTGTAATTCTCTTACTAAGAGTGTGGTCAAGCACCTTTTCGTATGTTTAACAGCTACTTGTATTTCCTTTTCTTTGATCCATTTATTCATTTCCTTTGCCCTTTTTTTCTGTTGATGGGTCTATGTGATTCTGTTCTTTCTCCCTGCCTGAGTATTTTTAAGTCCATGTTGACAAGGGACCAGGGCTTCTGATGAAAAGCTTTTAGAGTTTATTGGAAAGCTGGATGTGGTGGTATTATTTTGGATGAGAATGACTGATCTACATCTTGCTGTCTCACAGGTATCTCATGGTCCATCAAAGAGACTGCTGGTAATAGCGGGTCTAGCCACGAGCGTGAACAGCTGAAGAACCGAAACAGCTTCTCCACCTATGCACAACTACCCAAACCTGCTTCTACCTACTCTCTGAGCAGCTTTTTTAGAGGTGAGAGCGACGGTTAAAGGGACAGAGTCCTTTTCTTTGTTCCGAAAAACCACGAAGGCTGTGATTTTCATTTACTCTGTAAGAAAAAGATACTGAAGTATAAAAATCTTTGGAGCTAGCAGTTAGGGATAAGAAAGGGGGAGAAATGAGGGAAATTCAGAGGGGTTGGACTGGGTTTCTAAAACATGATAAACAAAGCTGACATCAACCTTGTGACATCTACTCAGGAAATTCGCCTAGGTCAGAATTCCCCCCTACCCCTGTGCTCAGGAAATTCGCCTAGGTCAGAATTCCTCCCTACCCTGTGCATCTCTGTTGGGAAGCCTTGTGCACTGCTGGGGGGAATGTAAAATGGTACGGCCTGTGTGTGGAAGACACCGGAAGACTGTGGAAGACAGTTTGGCAGTTTCTCAAAAAATTAAGTGTAGAATTGCCATATGATCCAGCAGTGTACTTCTGGGTATATACCAAAACGAATTAAAGCAAGGGTTTAAACAGGTATTTATACACCACGATTCAGAGTAGCCAAAATATGGAAACAACACAAATGTTCATTCACTGACGAATGAATGAACAAATGTCCATGCACATGCAGTGGAATATTATTCAACCTTAAAAAGGATCAAAATTCAGATACGTGTTACAACATGGATGAACCTTGAGGATATTATGCTGAGTGAATGAAGCCAGACATACAAGGATTCTGTGTGATTCGATTTCTGTGAGATGCCTAGAATAGTCAGATAGAAATAGAAAATAGAATAGTGGTCACCAGGGAATGAGAGTAAGGAGGAAAGGGAGTTATTGTTCAGTGGGTACAGTCTCAGTTTGAGATGATCAGAAAGTTCTGGACATAGTAGTGATGATTGTACAGTGTGGATGTACTTAGTACCACTGAACTGTATCCTCCTTAAAAATGGTGATGTTTATGTTAGGTGTATTTTATCACAATTAAAAGAAACAGTTCCTCAGTGCCTTTTATTTCCACGGTACCTCAGATTTCTGAAGTTGAATAAAAGCTTTTTTAAGCCTTAAGTTCTTATAATTTCACAAAAAGGTTCTGTGTGCACTGCATCCTAAACTGAGTCTGGATGGCTCTGACTTTAACTCTTGGCTTTATGTGTTCTTTATCTTTAGGGAGAACTAGACCTGGAAGTTTCCAGTCCCTCTCTGATGGTAGGCATGGACTCTTTTCTCTTGATTACTGGGAGATGTTACTGGTCTGGGGTACAGCCTAGGGAGTCATGGGGACAAGTGATAATTAGATGCTGGCACTTCTGAATCTATCATCATTATTAGAGGAATTTTCTGATGCTGAATAAGCAGCTTGAGACCATTCAGGCTGTGGGGTCCAAGGGTAGCATCTAGGGATGCTGTCTTTGGGTAGGAACTGAGATCTACTCGGACTTCCCTACTTGGGGCCATAAAAATACCTTGGGAGCCCGCAAGTCAAGCAAAGGAAGCAGTGGAAGAAAGGAATGGCAGGAAGATGGTATCCTTCTCAGTCCCTTGCCTGTTCTTTTGCAGCTCTGTCAGACACACCTGCCAAGAGCTATGCTCCAGAGCTGGGGAGACCCAAGGGGGAGTATAGGGTGAGTTATATCTTACGATGGTCATGACACTGTACACAGTTTGACGAACTTGGACATTTGTTATCTTGCTTGATCTTCCCAAATCTCTGAGCAGGTGTTATTTTAAACCCCTCTTAGAAATAAGAAAATTGGATCTCTAAACATTAGAGCTTGCCGGGAGTCTCACAGCTAGTTACATGGTAGAACTGGAACTTAAAATTTTTAGTTTCTGATTCAGCCCTGGTGTACTTTCCTTATCCATTATACTGCCATTTTTTAGGTTGTGGTTTGAAACTTTTGATCATCACTGTGGTCTAGAAGCTTGGTGGAGCTCATATTCACATGAAGCACATGAAAAAGCAAATTGACTGAAAAGGAAAAAACGATATCATAAGGTCCAAAAAAAGAACATGTTTCTCTCTTTTCCGTCTGTCGGCAAAACCATTCATTAGAGTCCCAAAACGGCCTCTACAGGCTGAAATTCTCAACCACTTACATGTGGGGCTGCCAGCTTTGTCAGTTGATCCGTTCCCTCTTTGATCCAATTCGTCCTGCCTGTAAAATCTCTGTCCTGGTTGCTTAAGAAACTTAGGACCAGACCATCCTAGTCTTGTTTTTTTTAATCTATCTTCTGGGCTTCCCTGGTGGCTCAGACGGTAAAGCGTCTGCCTGCAATGCAGGAGACCTGGGTTTGATTCCTGGGTTGGAAAGATCCCCTGGAGAAGGAAATGGCAATCCACTCCAGTACTCTTGCCTGGAAAATCCCATGGACGGAGGAGCCTGGTAGGCTACAGTCCATGGGGTTGCAGAGTCAGACACGACTGAGCGACTTCACTTTCACTTTCAGGGACTAAGACTATAAGCATGAGGTGAGGAGCTGATGCACTGATAATTCTGAATTCCGATCCTTTAACTTCCTGTAATTCATGCGTTGCTAATATTCCAGGATTACAGCAACGACTGGAGCCCCAGTGACACAGTGCGGCGCCTCAGGAAGGGCAAGGTAAGGCCCCTGGGGAGAGAATTCTTGTGGAATTGGAATTTGTTTATTTTGGAAGCTGAGCAGCTTGGCCCTTCTCTTCAGTTTTGTTAAATGAAATGATTTTCAGGAGGAAAACCATTCCACTAAGATGGCAATTCAGCTGCAAAATTTCTAATTCTCCACGGTTTAGTGTTGTTTTGATGGGGAAGTGGGAAAAGAGTGATGGATGAGAGGGAAAAGTAGTGCCTTTAAGAGTGAGAGCAGATCTCTCATGTTTAGGTCTGTGATCCAGTGTGAGTTAATACAGAATATATGGTGTGAGGTACAAATGGACATTCATTTTTTTCCCATACGGTTCTCTGTTTGCTCCAACACTGTTTGTTGAAAAGACTATCCATTTCTGCATCGGTCACTTTGGTGCCTTTGTTGAAAATGAATTGACTGTATATATGTGTAGGTCTCTTTCTGGACTGTATTCCAGTTCATTGATTTTTTTTTGTCTATCCTTATGCCGTTACCATTCATGACATTGTACAGGAGACAGGGATCAAGACCATCCCCATGGAAAAGAAATGCAAAAAAGCAAAATGGCTGTCTGGGGAGGCCTTACAAATAGCTGTGAAAAGAAGAGAAGCAAAAAGCAAAGGAGAAAAGGAAAGATATACCCATTTGAATGCAGAGTTCCAAAGAATAGCAAGAAGAGATAAGAAAGCCTTCCTCAGCGATCGATGCAAAGAAATAGAGGAAAACAACAGAATGGGAAAGACTAGAGATCTTTTCAAGAACATTAGAGATACCAAGGGAACATTTCATGCAAAGATGGGCTCGATAAAGGAGAGAAATGGTATGGACCTAACAGAAGCAGAAGATAATAAGAAGAGGTGGCAAGAATACACAGAAGAACTGTACAGAAAAGATCTTCATGACCCAGATAATCACGATGGTGTGATCACTGACCTAGAGCCAGACATCCTGAAATGTGAAGTCAAGTGGGCCTTAGAAAGCATCACTACGAACAAAGCTAGTGGAGGTGGTGGAATTCCAGTTGAGCTGTTTCAAATCCTGAAAGATGATGCTGTGAAAGTGCTGCACTCAATATGCCAGCAAATTTGGAAGACTCAGCAGTGGCCACAGGACTGGAAAAGGTCAGTTTTCATTCCAATCCCAAAGAAAGGCAATGCCAAAGAATGCTCAAACTACCGCACAATTGCACTCATCTCATACGCTAGGAAAGTAATGTTCAAAATTCTCCAAGCCAGGCTTCAGCAATACGTGAACCGTGAACTTCCAGATGTTCAAGCTGGATTTAGAAAGGGCAGAGGAACCAGAGATCAAATTGCCAACATCCGCTGGATCATCGAAAAAGCAAGAGAGTTCCAGAAAAACATCTATCTCTGCTTTATTGACTATGCCAAAGCCTTTGACTGTGTGGATCACAATAAACTGTGGAAAATTCTGAAAGAGATGGGAATACCAGACCACCTGACCTGCCTCTTGAGAAATCTGTATGCAGGTCAGGAAGCAACAGTTAGAACTGGACATGGAACAACAGACTGGTTCCAAATAGGAAAAGGAGTTCGTCAAGGCTGTGTACTGTCACCCTGCTTATTTAACTTATATGCAGAGAACATCACGAGAAACGCTGGACTGGAAGAAACACAAGCTGGAATCAAGATTGCCTGGGAGAAATATCAATAACCTCAGCTATGCAGATGACACCACCCTTATGGCAGAAAGTGAAGAGGAACTAAAAAGCCTCTTAATGAAAGTGAAAGAGGAGAGTGAAAAAGTTGGCTTAAAGCTCAACATTCAGAAAACGAAGATCATGGCATCTGGTCCCATCACTTCATGGCAAATAGATGGGGAAACAGTGGAAACAGTGTCAGACTTTATTTTTTTGGGCTCCAAAATCACTGCAGATGGTGACTGCAGCCAGGAAATTAAAAGACGCTTACTCCTTGGAAGAAAAGTTATGACCAACCTAGATAGCATATTCAAAAGCAGAGACATTACTTTGCCAACAAAGGTCCGTCTGGTCAAGGCTATGGTTTTTCCTGTGGTTATGTATGGATGTGAGTGTTGGACCGTGAGAAGGCTGAGCACCGAAGAATTGATGCTTTTGAACTGTGGTGTTGGAGAAGACTCTTGAGAGTCCCTTGGACTGCAAGGAGATCCAACCAGTCCATTCTGAAGGAGATCAGCCCTGGGATTTCTTTGGAGGGATTGACACCAAAGCTGAAACTCCAGTACTTTGGCCACCTCATGCGAAGAGTTGACTCATTGAAAAAGACTGTGATTCTGAGAGGGATTGGGGGCAGGAGGAGAAGGGGATGACAGAGGATGAGATGGCTGGATGGCATCACCGACTCTATGGACATGAGTCTCAGTGAACTCTGGGAGTTGGTGATGGACAGGGAGGCCTGGTGTGCTGCGATTCATGGGGTCTCAAAGAATCGGACACGACTGAGTGACTGAACTGAACTGAACTGATGCCATTACCAAGGCCTTGATTATTGTAGCTTTGTAGTTAATCTTGAAATCAAGTCACGTAAGTTCTTCAACCTTATTCTTCTCTTCCAAAATTATTTCAGCCATTCTAGATCCTGTGTATTTCCATATTAGCTTGTCAGTGTTACAAAAGAGCTGCTGGCATTTTGACTGAGATTGCATTGAATCTGTATTTCAATTTTGGGAGAATTGATACCATAATAACTATTGGGTGAAAATGGATCATAGTAGAATAAGTGCTAAAACTATAAAGCTGGAAGAAAATTTAGGTGAAAGTCTTTGTGATCTTGAGTTAGGCAAAGACTTACTAACCAAGCATACAAAAACCGTCAGACCAAAAAGGAAAATGGACTTCACCAAAATTGAGAAGTTTTGTTCTTTGAAAACACTGTTAAAAACACGAAAAGACCATTGCTGGGAGGAAATATTTGTAAAATACGTCTTATAAAGTGTTTTCTCCAGAATATGTATATCAAAAATGATGATGTATCTTCAGTAATAAGATAAGCAATCAAATTTAAAAACTGGCTCAAGTTTTCACCAGTTACATCACCAAAAGCTGTGTGAATGGCCAATAAGCACTTGAAAAGATGCTCAACGTTATCAGTTATCAGGAAAATGTGAATTAAAACTGAGATAGCACTATACAGCCACTATAATGGCTAAGTTTAAAAATACTGATCATACCAAGCATTGCTAAGCTAAATCGTGTCAGTCGTGTCCGACTCTGTGCGACCCCATAGACGGCAGCCCACCAGGCTCCTCCATCCCTGGGATTCTCCAGGCAAGAACACTGTAATGGGTTGCCATTTCCTTCTCCAATGCATGAAAGTGAAAAGTGAAAGTGAAGTCACTCAGTCGTGTCCGACTCTTAGCGACCAAGTGTTGGGAAGATGCAAAGCAACTGAAACTCTCATATGCTGCAAACAGGAAGGTGAAGTGGTAAAACCACTTTGCAAAAGAGTCTGACAGTTTCTTACAAAATCAAACACACATGTAATTTAATCGCTAATAGACATTTACAATTCAGGAGAAATGAAAATTTGTTCATACAAAGACCTATACATAGATGTTCATAGGAACTTTATTTATCATAACCTTTAAAGTGGGAATAACCTAAATATCTGCTAGTAAGATCCCTTGTCAGATGGACAAGGGGAATTTTTGTGGTAATGGAAATGTTCTGTATCTTGATTGTGGTAGTAGTTAACATGGGATTATTTACTTGTCAAAACTCACTGAACTGTACACTGAGATAGGGTAGATTTTGTATGATATAAATTGTACCTCATTAAAAAGAGAACAAGTTGGGACTTCCCTGATGGTCCAGTGGTTCAGAATCCACCTGCCAGTGCAGGAGATATGGGTCTGATCCCTGGTCTGGGAAGATGCCACAGCTAAGCCCGTGTGCCACAACTACTGAGCCAGCACTCTGGAGCCCTCGCTCCGCCACTGCTGCAGCGCGAGCTCCAGGGCCTGTGCTCCCCAGCAGCAGCAGCCACTGCAGTGAGAGCCTGCACACCGTCATGAAGAGTAGCCCCCGCGCCACAACTCAAGAAAGCCTGCACGCAGCAACAAGGACCCCGCACGGGCAAAAATAAGGAAACAAGTTAATTAAAAAGAAAGAAAAGTTGGTCTCAGATAGCCAGTCCCCTGCTGTCCCCTCCAGTGGACCCCACACGCATCCCCCATGGTGTGGCAAACGCTGCAGGGCCTCAGGAGTCCCTGTGCAGAGAGCCCTTCTTCCTGGGACACCACGTGGCCGGAAAGGTGGCTGCCGCCTCGCCTGTCATGCACCGCATGTTCCTGGGGAAGCTCGTCATAAACCATTTCTACAGGACCTGCTTCTGGGTCCAGCTTTCATATGTAGCAGAGCAGCTCCCTCACTGCGATCTACTGAAAGGTGGCGCTCAACACCAGGGTTTGAAAAAGCAACAACCAACCAAACAAGGAAAAACAAATTTTTTAAAAAGGGAAAAAAAGAGGCAAAAGAGAACAAGTGATCTCCTTACCTGTTGACTTTGGCAAGCCTTCATCAGGACACTAGCATCTTCCAGGGTTGCCCAGAAAATCCCATGGATGGAGGAGCCTGGTGGGTTGCAGTCCATGGGGTCTCTGGGAGTGGACATGACTGAGCGACTTCACTTTCACTTTCCACTTTCATGCATTGGAGAAGGAAATGGCAACCCACTCCAGTGTTCTTGCCTGGAGAATCTCATGGACGGAGAAGCCTGGTGGGCTGCAGTCCATGGGGTCGCACAGAGTCGGACACGACTGAAGCGACTTAGTAGTAGTAGTAGTAGGGAGGGGTGGTGGGAACCTCCTGGCTCATAGAGTGTTGAGGGCTGTTGTGTAAAGTAAAGAGGCTCTCCTTGGGGACCAGCGTGTGTGCTCAGTCGTGTCTGACTCTTTGTGACCCCACGGAGTGTAGTCTGCCAGGCTCCTCTGTCCATAGAATTTTTCAGGCAAGAATATTGGAGCAGGTTGCCATTTCCTCCTCCAGGGGATCTTCCTGACCCACACAGATCAAACCCATTTCTCTTGCATCTCCTGCACTGGCAGCTGGATTCTTTACCATTAGTGCCATTTGGGAAGCCCCAGGTGGCTCAGTGGTAAAGAATCCACCTGCAGTGCAGGAGATGTGTGTTCAATCCCTGGGTCAGGAAGATCCCTTGGAGAAGGAAATGGAAACCCACTTCAATGTTATTGCTTGGAAAATCCAATGGACAGAGGAGCGTGGCAGTCTGCAGTCCATGGGGTCGCAGAGTCAGGCATTACTAAGCGACTGAGCATGCATGTATGCGTTGGGGATATTTCAGGTCATTCTTGCTCTTCCTCAGTTTCCAGTGACAAAGGAATATAGGAAATGGTCCTCTTCCTTGCACACCAGTTCTATTCTTACCTGGCAGGTCTGCTCACTGGAAAGGTTCCGCTCCTTACAGGACAAAATCCAGCTCCTAGAAGAAGCAGTCAGCATGCATGATGGGAACGTCATTACTGCAGTGAGTTGTGCCTTTTTGTTGTTTAATTATTGCTTTCATCAGTTTCTGAAAGTCCAATCAGGATAGATTTGTTTTTTAATATCTTGATTTCTTTATTTGAAATATAGTTGATTCACAACCTTTTTGTTTCGGGTGTACAGCAACATGACTCAGTTATATGTATTAATATATATATGTTTCAGATTCTTTTCCCTTATAGGTTATTATAAAATACTGAGTATAGTTCCCTGTGCTGTGCAGTAGGTCCTTATTGGTTATCCATAGGATGGACTTTAATGTCAAGTAGAGACACTGGATTTCCTCTTGAAGTAGAAGATTCCCAGAAGTATGTGTTCTAAAGGCTCAGTTTGCATTGTGTGTGACACTCTTGATTATGACCCAGAAGTGGTAGGTTGGCTACTTTGTGTCCTCAAAAATAATCTGAAGGCCGAGAAATGTGACAGCAGCCTCTCCCAGAGGGAGGGAGGTGTCTCTTGCCATAGGGGCAAGGGCGTGTGGACTCCCAAGACAGAGCTCATTCCACATGTCCATCACCTGTCCTTTCATCACACAGAGAGAGAAACACCTTGTCTGGACCTGCGAAGACTCCTGATGAGTTGCTGGCCTCATTCCTAGTCGTCAGGTGCTCAGACAGGGCCTTGTGTTGGGAAGGTTACACAGGGTGATTCATTCTTGGTTCTCTTTTCCTCTAGGTTCTGATCTTCCTGAAGAGGACATTGAGTAAAGGTGAGCGTGGTTTGAGGGAAATCTTTAGTCAGTAAGATGTCTGCTACACTTGAAGGGAGAGTGGTCTCGTGGCTTTCATACCTAAATTCACCAGCATCAGGTCTACTTTTGGGATAGCTGGGGGGTCCTGAGGCTTCAGAGTACACGCCTCAGCCCTGAGTTGTTCCTCCTGTCGAGTGATAGCTACAGTAATTAAAAAGCCCCTCATTTACTGCACAGATGGATGGCTGTGTTGGTCTGAGGAGGTGAAAGACCAGGCTCAGGGCCTGCTGGTTGGGTTGGTGAGAGCTGAAAGCTAACACAAAGCCTTAGCCTTGCCCTGGACCCTGGAGTGTGTTGCTGGTGGGTTGAGCCAGGGGTGCGCACTATGGTAAACCATTCCTAGCTTCTGATGGACTTTGAGGAGATTATCTTAAGAATGTGTGAGTTGGGGGGTACTGATTTCCTGTTGAGTGATAGCTTTAATCCTTCCCCATCTAACTCCTTTCTTCCTGCCTACCAGAGATCCTCTTCCGAGAGCTGGAGGTGCGGCAGGTTGCCCTGAGACATCTCATTCACTTCCTTAAGGAGATAGGTGATCAGAAGCTGCTTTTAGACCTCTTTAGGTAAGAACCGATCATCTGGTCTGTAAAGTTTGTTAAGTACTTAGTTCAGAGCACGCTGGGTGATACTGCAAAGAGACACTGCCCCTTTTTTCTCGAAACGCTTACTAGACAAGATATAGTAAGGTGATAGGAGAAGGCAGTGGCACCCCACTCCAGTACTCTTGCCTGGAAAATCCCACGGATGGAGGAGCCTGGTGTGCTGCAGTCCATGGGGTCGCTAGGAGTCAGACACGACTGAGCGACTTCACTTTTACTTTTCATTTTCATGCATTGGAGAAGGAAATGGCAACCCACTCCAGTGTTCTTGCCTGGAGAATCCCAAGGACAGGGGAGCCTGGTGGGCTGCAGTCTCTGGGGTCGCACAGAGTCGGACACAACTGAAGCAACTTAGCAGCAGCAGTAAGGTGATGGGGGAATTCCCTGGTGGCAGTGGTTAGGACTTGGTGCTTTCATTGCCATGGACCCAGGTTCAGTCCCTGGTTGGGGAACGAAGATCCCACAAGCCATGTGGCATGACTGAAAAGAGAGAAAGAAGGAAAAAATGTGATGGGATAACTAATATTGCACCACAACCTGTAATAAAGTGACCGTGTTAAGAAATCAGGCTCCAGAGTCAAGCACCTGTGTTGAATATTATCTCCATCACTTAGTTCATAGCATGACGTTGAACAAGTTCCTCAACCTCTCCAAGCACCAGTTCTCACGTTTGTAAAATGGAAATAATGTTGCCTACTCCACAGGTCATTATGAAGGTGAAAAGAGTTCATGCATGTAAAGCGCTCAGCATAATGCCTAGTCTGTGGTATTAATGTTTATTAACTATTTTCTTACAAAAGACCGAGACTAAAGATGCCTTTTTTACTTGGTCCCTGGTGATGCCAGTGAGAAGCACAATGGAAAAGCAGAAGAAGCAAATGCAGTTTTCAATCAGGATAGCTGAGGAGAACCTCATGGGAGTGATTAGGAATTGAGTGGGCCCTGTGGGACTGGGTCGGGTTCTGATGGGTAGAGAGGCAAGAAGCAGGCATGTCTGCTGGGGGCCTGGGGAAGGGGGTGCCCATTGCGGGCAGCCGTCTTCTGCCATGTTTTCCTTCCCTATCTCATTTCAGTTGTTAGGGACTTTTTCCCACTCTTAGCTTAAAACAGGTGTATTATGTCCTTTCTTCAGTGTCAGGGCAGGGGGTGGAGCCTCTGTTTAGGCTGACATGTGCCCTGAGGTAACTTTATTTACCCAGTGGCCTCCGCAGAGTGATGAGCTTTCCCGAAGACTCAGGTGGGGAGGGTACACATGGTCAGGGTCAAGATTAGAGATGGTTAGCCAGGAATTTGTAGAAACCGCGTTCAAGACGAGCTGTTCCCTCAACCCTTTCTTCCCTCTCTCCCTCTTTCTTTTCTTCCTTCCTTCCCTCCGAACCAACAAGGCTTTTTTTAAGCATCACCTCTATGCCAAAGTAGTGATATTAATTATAGTGGTCCTTGCAGAGTGAAAAAGCAACCAGATGACAAAAAGTCCTTGTTCTCCAAGGCCTTACCACCTTTGGGGAGAGACAAATGCATTGTATGTTGTACCTGAAAACAACGGGGCTTCCCTGGGGGTCCAGTGGTTAAGAATCCACCTGCCAATGCAGGGAACACGGGTTCCATCCCTGGTGTGGGAGGATCCCATATACCCTGGAGCAGCCAAGCCCGTGTGCCACAGCTACTGAAGCCCTCACACCCAGAGCCTGTACTCCGCACCAGGAGAAGCCACCACGGTGTGAAGCCTGCACGCTGCAGCTAGAGAGTAGCCCCGGCTCGTCAGAACCGGAGAAGGCCTACATGCAGCAGTGAAGACCCCTCAAAGCTAAAAATTAAATAAATAAATCTTAAAAAAAAAAAAGAAAACAACAGAGGAGGATAGTGTAGACAATCTGTTTCCAAGACCCCTGACAGAGAAGAGTGTTTTCATCTTTAAAAAAAAAAAACCCAGAAGACTACTGTGGGCTAAGGTTTTGCAGAGGCTCTGAGCCTTTCTGTCAGAGCTGTTGACATCACAGAGTTACTAGTGCCCACGACGTCTTCCAGTTTCTGCTCTTCACTCAGCTCGGTAGATCGGGCACGTGTTCTCAAGGGGTTGCTGATGGTAGAGAGTTTGAGAAGAGAAGGGCTTAGCTTGTGTATGGAGGCAGATGAGTTCGGATGATGTTTCTCCTAGAACACTCATCCTGTTTTGTGAGGTTATACTGCCACGCATCAACAGATAAAAACGCGCTGCTCCCTTCTGCTTCTTCCCAGGTTCCTGGATAGAACAGAAGAGCTTGCGGTAAGTGTGGCCTTTGTTTCAGTTGGGGGCCTCTTTAGAAAGTCTAAGCCAAAATCCAGCCTACTGCACTGATTGACTATTTCCTTTCCTTTGGTATTGGTTATATCTGGGAGACGGGGGCATCTGGGAAGCCTGAGAACAATCCAGATGATGTACTGCTTTGTGTCTTTTTATATGCTCTTTTTGATTGGGCTTCTGAATAAATTTTTAAAAAATAACCAAATGAAAACTGGCCTGGTCAGTTTGGAATTTGTCTCTTAATTTCTAGTTGTTTTTAGTTCTTAATTTGTAGGAGCTTTGGGGTTTTGGCTTCTAATACCAAAGACAGTATTGAACAAACAATATTGAGCAAACAGGGATAAGAAATCAGATACAGGTCATGAAGGACGATCGGTCAAGCTGCTGGTAAGGCACCCAATACACATTTTGGCTGAGAGCTCAATGACTAAGTGTTAAAGTTGATTTTGGACAGATTTTCACCATTGTAGATGAAACTCTTGTAGTATAAGAATGAACCTGAAATTTTACCAAAAATGTAATTTTCTTATTAAAACTTCAATAATCTATTTAAAAGGTTTGACATTATTGTGTAAGAGTAAGGATTTCTCGTTGCCATCGATGTCAGAATTATTTTTTTAGTCACTGTACCACACATTGGTGGTAATACATTTTTAAGCTTTGCACACCAGAGTATAATTCAGGAAAATGTTTTCAGTAACATTTTGTAAAAGGAATTTGTACTTAATACTCAAGGTGTGGGAAAAATCTCAAAACCTTTTATCTTAATCTCTTCAAAATGATTAGGAATCTGTAGTACTCATTTTGAAAAGCTTTTTCGTTTATATTTTTAATTTCCATAGGTTCAAAACTATAAGGAATTTTCTTCAGATAGCATTCATATAGTTCAGTGTTTTGAAGTTTGGTTAATCAGTGAAAATAAATGTGTTTTGGGTAACTCATTTTTATCTAAAGCTTTCATATTTTCTTCATATTCTCTGTTATGTTTGAACTGAAGGTGATTTATCATGCATGCTGTTATATATGCATTTGGAGTTTTCCAACCTTATAAACCCTGGAATTGGCAAATCCGATAGTCTGCTTTTAGTTTATCCTCGTAGAATAGGACAGTCTCCTAAGAACAACTTTTTCTTGAAACTAGTGGCTGTTGTATTGGATAATGCAGTTAGAGATAATAATTTTGAATCACTCTTCTCCCGCACCCCTCTGCCATCTATTCCTAGAAGAATCTCTAGTGATGAAGAGTTTAGCTTTCAAACATGGAAAACCTACTGACAGAGCTCTCACCCTTCTGAGGAAAAGAAACAGCTCAAAGTTCTTCTCTGTTTTTTGTAGCTGTCCCATTATCGAGAGCACTTGAACATTCAGGACCCCGAGAAACGAAAAGAATTTCTTAAGACATGCATTGGGTAAGTGGGGGAGAAGTGTTTTTCACTATCAATACTGTTATACAGAACAATGAAGAGATTAAAAGAGGGTAGGATGGATAGATGGTTGTAGGGAAAGGCTAACAGTGGGTCATACAAACATGATTAAAGATCGTCTCATTCAGTGGTTCCAAACACTGTTCCCCCATAGAGTTTTCACTGATTGGTGATAAACTGAGAAAAATAAAGACAATGTAGAGAGCTTTCTACTAAAGCTAAATTTATTTAATTGGAAAGACTGCGTTTTATTCAGAGATTGTCTCCCCCCCCCCCCCCACTTCTTTTTGGTAGAAAAATGAGTTATAAGTTTTTTGTGTGTGCCCTAATGTATTAAAAAATCGGCAACATCTTACTTATGTGTTGTTTTCGGTGTTACCAGTCCTTGAAACCCCATAGTCCAAGAATTACTGGTTCAGTCCAGCTTTTATCCAGAGTATAAGTCCCTGTGAAAACCAGCCCCACATACTGTTCTTCCAGGGGTGGGGCACACACTCTTGGAAGTGGCTTATTTCCTTGTTGGACAGCCTTTATTACCGCAAGTGCCTCCTTATATTGAGCTGAAACTTGCTTCCCTGTTTATCTTTTAAGACAGGTGTAGAGCCCACCCAGTAGACCTTACCTGAGGTTCAGTGGTCACAGTTCTTTCTTTCAGTCATTCCTCATGTGACATGATTGCCAGGTTTCACATTTAGAAGTTTATGTCAGTACAATCCTTAGTTTTAACTTTGGCAGCTACTGAGCCAATATGTTGTATGGCCTCTGGTAAACAGAGAAGTTAGAATACTGAAGTAACTGGTACCTTTTGCTGTCTTCTTTATCACTTCTAAAAATCAGCTGTGGGCTCACACTTACCTGGGAGAGTGTAATTGAATTTCAGAATTCTTCCTGGAGTGAGTGGAGTAGAGGAATAAGACAGTACTTTCTGAAGGAAGGTCTGGGAACTGGGCGTTTAAAATCTGGCTTCTATTCCTGGCTTTACCCATTGAGTTGCCAAATGACTTTCAGGCAAGACATTGTTTGTCCGTCAGCTTCTTCATGTGGAAGGATATAATGTAGTGTTAAAGATGGGGCCCTTGACATCATGTAGAACTCTTGAGATCTTTACCAATGTACAGACATAATGCCATGCTCTGTAACTTGAGTTTTATCTTATTACTCTGCATTAAAAAATGGCCAACATGTCAGTGCTCCTGAAAGACAGGTCAGCATTGACATTAGGCAGTGACCACAACCCCCGAGCCTCCCTGGGATGTGGATGATGGGCAGTTGGTCAGGCGCACTCATTGGCTGAGTGACTCGTTCATCAGTCATTGCACCGCCCACAATGAGGGGATTCTGCCTCACTTCTCAGCAGAATCACTAGTGACTGTATGTATTTCGTGGACTTGAAGGCTCCCTGTCTAATTGGCAAAACCATAAGTATAAAATCCGGGCCAGAGGTCGCCTCTTTTTCCTGCTTTCTCTCTGCCTTTCAGGGATGCTCTAAAGGGAACAGAGATCAGAATTGCAAAGCCCCATGAGCATCTTAGACTTAAAGTGGTGACCTGGATTAGGTAGGTGTGTTTCTTGTTTGAGTAGAGAATGAGGAACTAACCTTCTTGCCCTCTCTCCCAGCTTGCCCTTTTCAGCAGAAGATTCTGCACACATACAAGACCATTACACACTCCTGGAACGTCAGATCATTATCGAGGTTAGAATCCTTGTTTTCATTCTTTCTACTTAAGTGTCAAAGCTCTGTGTCATTCAGCAGCTAGGAGACTTCTGCTCGGCCTACATACGTCATTTCTGGTTACCCTTATTCTAAGAGTCTTTCATTTTCTTTCTCTGCATGGTGGCCTTCCCTCCACTGCCTCCAGGCATCTTTTCTTTTCTCACTTGCTATTAATCTGGAGCTATTTCCTCTTCATCCCAGAACTCTGTTTCATCACTACTTCTCTGGTCTTCCTCCATCCAACTTAGATCATCATTTTCTGGATCTTAAGCTCCTCGGGGCTCTCCTAGGCAGTTTCTTTCTTTTTCTCCTCTTCGCCTCTTTCCTAGGGTAGGAGACACATCTGCTCTAGTATTACAGGCTTCTCTCCTGCCTCCACTCCACGGACACTGTTCTTTTTTTTTCTCTTGGCTCACTCCACCACAGGCAAACGATCGGCATCTAGAATTAGCGGGACAGACTGAGGTCTTCCGGAAGCACCCCCGCAAAGCGTCCATTCTCAACATGCCGTTGGTGACGACGCTCTTCTACTCCTGCTTCTACCACTACACGGAGGCTGAGGTGCGGGCCACACGGGGGAGAAAGGCCCACGCATTCTCACTGCACAGGGGGGCATCCTTCAGAGCCTGTGTTTCAGCGTATCTGTTCACAGTGGGTGCACATCATTCTTGGCAGCCCACCTGGGAACTGTTCCAAGAGGGGGAAAGAGGTCTGTATGGGTTCGCGTGGCTTCCAGTGAGCTGGCCTGCCCTAGAACACATCTGCCTGACTGGTGCTGGTGCTAAGAGCATCTCTGGTCAGAGGCCCAAAGTTTCAAATGGATTCCCACAGGGTAAAGAACAGCAGCAGAGGGTAGTTACCTGTGCATACTTAAAAAAGTGGTCTTGAAGAAGTGCGACTTTAATGATCCCATAGGTGGACATGATCGTAACAATCATAGGATTAGCAAAAAATTGGGAAATACTTTATACCTGTTAATCTAGTGCCCTTAAGCTAGATGGTGATGTCCAGTTAGACCTGATAGAGCTTTTGTCTTAAATTAATTTCCAGGTTTAAATGGTTACAGAGTGAAATGTAGAATGTCTAGCTAGTGGACAAGAAAACAGGAGATTGGTGGCATTTGAGAGAGTCAGTAACACCAAGATTCCTTCTGCACTTTCACCCTAGGGGACGTTCAGCAGCCCGGTCAACCTGAAGAAGACGTTTAAGGTAGATATAAACTGGGCAGTGTTTAGAAAAGTAGTAGCGGAATCGCTCTGTGGGGTGGGCGTTGCTTTAAGGTAGATATAAACTCGGCAGTGTTTAGAAAAGTAGTGTCAGAATCGCTCTGTGGGGTGGGTGTTGCTTTGTAACCTGTGCGGGAAGTGCCTTGGCGTTCAGGGGTCAGGAGAACGGAGTGAGTCTGTGGGAGGTGAGGGAGGCCTTAACTGAAGAGCCCGCAGCAGTGCGGGGCTTGGAGACCCAAGAGCTTTGTGGATCGTAAGGGGCAGAATCAATACCAGGGACTATTTTTGCCTGTCTTTCCAGAACTCTCAAGCCCCTCCCCTGATGCATTTCTGCTTCTCTTAATTTCCCCGGGCCTCTGCTTTCAGATCCCAGACAAACAGTACGTGCTGACAGCACTGGCCGCTCGCGCCAAGCTCCGGGCCTGGCATGACGTCGATGCCCTGTTTACCACCAAGGTGGGTGCCCTGGGGCTGTCAGCGCTCCGATGGAGATGCTGTCTTGCCATCCCACGCCTCCTGGGAGTCTCAGGTTTCACGCCTCCTGGGACACTCAGGTTCCAGCTACTGGTTGACATTTTTCCTTCAACATTTTATTTTCCAAAGTTTCAGATCTAAAGAAAACCAAAAGAAAGAATAATTAACAGTTTTCACCTACTTAACGAACTTGCTCACATTTTTGCCATGTTTGCTTTCTCTTGTTCTATATGTTTTTTTTTTTTTGCTGAAACATTTGAAAGTAAACTGCAGACATCACAATACTTTAACTACTTAAGTATTGTTCTCATTTGTAACCACAGTATTATCATTCTCGAGAAATTTAACGTTAACATAAGAATATTATCAGGGAGTTCAAGAAGCGGGGACACATGTATACCTGTGACCGATTCAAGTTGACGTATGGCAGAAGCCATCACAATATTGTAATTATCCTCTAATTTAAAAAAAAGAATATTATAGTACATATAAATTGATTAGCTCTTTAGAGCTGTTTTTTGTTTGTTTTTGTTTGCTGTCCAGATCGTCAAGAATCTTGCATTCCATTCGATTGTCATGTCTCCGTTGGTTTGCAGTTTAAATATCCATTTTTCCACTATGGGTTTGACAGTTTTTTGTTTTCTGCCTTTGCTATTTAATTAGAAACATTAACTATGAAAGCAGTACATGCCTGTGTCAAAATCAAACCCGCTGTGAAAGTGAGAGGGTAAAAAGTGAAGTTCCTCCTCCACTGTCCACCTCCTTTCTCAGTCCCTTCCTCAAGGCAAGCACTGTGAGAAGTTTGACTGGTAGCTTTCCAGACCTTTCCTCATGAATTTACAAATAAACATTTATGTAAATATAAAGACGTTTAAAAAAAAAAGCGACTTCACTTTCACTTTTCACTTTCATGCATTGGAGAAGGAAATGGCAACCCACTCTAATGTTCTTGCCTGGAGAATCCCAGGGACGGGGGAGCCTGGTGGGCTGCCATCTATGGGGTCACACAGAGTCGGACACGACTGAAACGACTTAGCAGCAAAGACGTAAAGGGTAGGATTATTCTACCCAGAGAATTTCATACTATCAATGCAAGTATTGTTAATGAAATTGCTTATTTCATGTAGCTGTATTTCAGACTTTTCTGCATTTGTGCCTATGCAAGCTAAGAACTCATAATACCTCTCTTTTCCACCCTCCTGAGTTCCTTGACTTTGCTGAAACCCTCATCTCTCTCCCTTTCTTTTTCCCCCACCTCCCATTCATCCACTCTCACCAGCACGTCATGCTGGTCTTACCACAAAACGCAGAGAGACTAGCTCAGAGTGGGTTGAATTTGTCTGACCTGCCCACGGCCACCCCGTCTTCCTTTTTCAGAACTGGCTGGGCTACACCAAGAAGAGAGCACCCATTGGCTTCCATCGGGTTGTGGAAATTTTGCACAAGAATAGTGCCCCTGTCCAGGTAATGGTTCCCAGAGAGAGTCGGGTACAGGGTCTTCTAGGAGACCTGACTTTCAGCCTCTTACTGCTCAGCAATGGGGGACTTGACCTGCTCTGGTCTTATCTTAAAGGCAACATAATGGTTGAACTGCGCCTCAACCTAGAAAGGGCCAGGGAAGGAAGTTCTGCTCAGCCTTTAGACATATGACCCCAGACCACCCTTTTCTGAGGAGCGTCTGCTGTGTTCAGCCAGAGGGAGGCACACTACTCAAATGATACAGGAGAACTTAATGAGAAAGGCAGTCAAGGAGCAGGGGGTGCGGGGGGAGGTCAGACCCAGGGCACACCTATTGCTGGCACGGGGGTCTGGCTCCAAGATGAGGAGGAGTGGGCCCTTCTCTTCCTTTTCGGGAGAACATGGATTACTGCAGAAAGTCTACCTCATTGCCCATTGCAGACCTAGTCCTGTGGTTCGTGATGGGAATTGTAGACAGCAGGCACTGACTCTCTGCCTTCTTCAGGACTTTTTCCCTACCTTTCAGAACTCTGGGTTTAATACAGCTGAGAATCGTTAATCAGAAGTACTTGTTTTCACAGGTATTACAGGAGTATGTCAATCTGGTGGAAGATGTGGACACAAAGTTGAACTTAGCCACCAAGTTCAAGTGTCATGATGTCGTCATTGATGTGAGTCCCTCAGAAATGAGAGCCCTGAGTTAGACCTCAGTGGCCAGTGGGAGGCTTCAGTCCCAGGGCCTAGATCCTGAGGTGCTGATGTCAGTTTCCACTTGCGCATAGTGTGGTCTGGCAAGCGTTAGTTTGGAGACCAGCTCTCCTATATGATTTGCCCAGTTCTCTGACTGGGTTTTCTCTGCTTTTATAAATTCGTTGCACTCGGAGAATTCATAGAATGAAATCAAGCCACATAACCTCTGCAGACGTCTCTTGAGTGTGAAGTTCGGTGGGTGCTTAGCCCCACTGTCATCCCACCGCAGCTCCCTGGCTTCTCTCGGAACCTTGGCTCAGAGTGGGAGAGACAGAAGGAAAGGGGCCCTTCTAGAGAAGGTTGACTGGAGGTTTTTATTGTCATTTCTTTTGGTGACAGACTTGCCGGGACCTGAAGGATCGTCAGCAGTTGCTCGCATACAGGAGCAAGGTGGATAAAGGCTCTGCCGAGGAGGAGAAGATTGATGCCCTTCTCAACAGCTCGGTGAGGGGCCCGGCTTGCCCTCCAGTGGGCTCACGAGACAGTTACCAGAGGAGCGTTGAGCACAGACTCCCGAGGCCTGAATGGGATTGCTGTCGGCCAAGCCTGTGGATCTCTTGATAAGGGTCTCCTGCGGGCCTACACGGCAGAAGTCACTCCTGAGACGTGGGATGACTTAGGGTGGTCTGGGGACCTTGGCTGACACTGATTGTAGTGCTCTGATCATTGTTAAACTCATCAGGTAGGAAGGACTAACCACTGGAAGTTAGAAACAAACGTTATAGAATCAGAATATGCAAACTGTAAAGTTTCCTGGGGCTGGATGTGACCTCCCTATTGGAAGAAAGAAGTAGGTGAAGTAGATTTTAGCTACTTTTTTTTCAATTAATTAATTTATTTTAATTGGAGGAAAATTACTTTACAACATTGTGATGGTTTTTGCCGTACATCAACATGAATCAGCCACAGGCATACATGTGTCCCCTGAATTTTAGCTGCTTGGGGAGCACAGCTGCCTCCTCTCTCATGGCATGGAATTGCTGAGCTTATTGTTAACGTGGAGCTTCGGTCCCAGTTAGGTATTTTGGAATCTACCACAAGCTAAAGCTAGTGAATCTTTGAATCTTTGTCCTGAGGAGCACAGAACCAGAATAAATGCCCTAAATCAGGCTTACAGAATAGGTACAGATAGGTGTTTCATCCGTCTCCAAATAAGTGAACTCCTCTCCCCCACGTTAAGTTTTTTTTTCAGCCTTCTGGCTCCATCTTTCTTTTCCTTACATTACCTACCTGGAGTCCTTGTTTTATTGAACTCTGTCTACCTATCTGTAGGGATCCGTGAAAACTGATGATTGTTTGTTTTTTTTCCCCAGCAAATTCGATGGAAGAATTAAGTGGCATCAGCTCCCTTGCAACCTGCCTCATTTCTTCCTTTCCTGCCTGTGAAAGTAGAGAGCACTCTTCTTGGGAGAGTTACAGCATCACATCACTGGGGCCCATCGTCAGCAGGCAGTGCCTGCCACCCGTGGGACAGAGACCAGCGCCTGGGCACCGACAGCCACAGACCGGCCTTCTGTCCAGGGACTGTCACCGAAGGGCCAAGATCTAAAGCTTTGCCTCATGAGGGAGGCTCTTCACCTGGTGCTCACGTGAAGGTGGGAATTAATTTCTAGGTTGGGCCCATATTGGGCAAGATGGCTTTTGGTCCGCAGAAAGTGACTGCTCCAAAAAGGAGGTTTCCTAGACTGAGAGGTACCGGTGTCGTCGGGCGGCCACTCCACTGCCCTCAGCTGATTGTGACCTTGGACTTGGTGCTGGACGCTGGCATCTGCTCTGCAGGAGGTCAGCAGGGAACCGGAATGGCTGTCTCCCGGGGGGTGCTCAGGAAGGGCTGCCCGCCTTGCCGGGACCTGTTGGAGGCGCCCTCACCCCAGACCGTACAGAGTCTGCCACCTCGCTGCAGAGCCGGCCCACCCTGCTCTGCTGCCCTGGTCTTCCCTTTACAGACAAACTGTGGTTCCTCTCTCCTCGCACCCCGGGGAGCCTGGTGCGAGAGATGAGGGCCCCCTCCTTCCCATTCCTCCTCCTCCGACCCAGGCCCCCCACCGTACATGAGTTAGCGGGGCTGGGGCACGCATTCCCTTTCTGCACACACGTCCTTGTTTCACTAGGAGCTTCCACAAGTTTCAGCAGGGCTCACCTCAGCAGCGTTTCTGGTAGGTGAGCAAGAGGGAGGTTTTGGCTTCGCGGTTGGTTTTCGAGAGGATATTCTGTAATGCCTGTGTCCTGTATTCCTGTGCCAGCGTGAGCTTTTCTTCTCTGTGACTGACCTGGGTTTCCCAGACACACCTAGACGCCTAATAAAGCCATTTCTTCCTTGGCACCTTCTCTTTCCCTCCTGGTTATTTTGTGCAGAGCCGTGAAATCATTGCCCTGTCTCTTGGGACCGCTACAGCCCTGCCTGGGTGACTGCGTGTACCGGCCTGTCAGCACCTCAGGTTATGGAGTAACAGTGCTTATGGCAAAGTAGGGCCGTGTGCTTAACAGAGGGAACGCCACCCCCAGCTGAAGACCTGGCCTCTTGTCCCAGCTCTGCCACTGACAAAGCTATGTGGTGCTGGGCGAGTCCTCCCTTTCTTTTCAATCTCGTTGTCTTCATCTGTGAGAGGAAGGCACGATTCTCTCAGGGCTTGTGGAAGTCTGCACTCCTGTGACTGTGGGAGTAGGGGAATTCAGTTCAGTTCAGTTGCTCAGTCGTGTCCGACTCTTTGCCACCCCATGAACCACAGCACGCCAGGACTCCTTGTCTATCACCAACTCCCAGAGTCCACCCAAACCCATGCCCGTTGAGTTGGGGATGCCATCCAACAATCTCATCCTCTGTCATCCCCTTCTCCTCCTGCCCTCAATCTTTCCTAACATCAGGGTCTTTTCAAATGAGTCAGCTCTCCACATCAGGTGGCCAAAGTATTGGAGTTTCAGCTTCAACATCAGTCCCATCAATGAACACCCAGGACTGATCTCCTTTAGGATGGACTTGTTGGATCTCTTTGCAGTGCAAGGGATTCTCAAGAGTCTTCTCTTGAATTGAGTGGGGGAAGTGGTTGGGGGAAAAGACAATACTGGTAGAGAAACAGCAGGCTTTCAGGCAACGTGGTGCTCCTCTGGGGCTGTTTTGCCCCCCAGGAGACGTGTGTCAGTTTCTGGAGACACTTCTTGCTGCCACAACTGGAGGGAGTCACTGGCGTCTAGTAGATAGAGGCCAGGGATGCCACTGAAGAGCCTGCAGGGCACAAGCAGCTCCCTATGGCACAGAATTAACCTGCCCTCGAAATCAGTAGTGCCAATGAGGAGGAAGCCTGCTGTCGGGATCAGACTCGATCTTTGGCCCCTCTGCTTTGCATCTGCTCCTTCACTTTGCATTTCCAGGTAACTTCATGTTTGGTGCCTCTCTGATCAACCCTCTTTTTTAAAAAAATTCATTTCTTATTTTGGCTGTGCTGGGTCTTTGTTGCTGCAAGTGGGCTTTCTCTAGTAGTGGCGAGTGGGAGCTTCTCTAGTTGTGCATGAACTTCTCGTGGCAGTGGCTTCTCTTTGTTGCAGAGCACAGGCTCTAGGGCGTGTAGTTGTGCATTGGCTTAGTTGCCCCGTGGTATGTGGGATCTTCCTGGACCAGGGGATGAACCCATGTCCCCTGCATTGGCTGGTGGATTCTTAACCACTGGACCACCAGAGAAGTGCCCCCAACTGTCCTGCTGTTGAAGAAAGTGAAGCAAAGGTGAAAGTCACTCAGTCGTGTCCAACTCTTTGTGACCCCGTGGAATTCTCTAGGCCAGAATACTGGAGTGGGTAGCCATTCACTTCTCCAGGGGATCTTTCCAACCCAGGGATCGAACCCAGGTCTCCCACATTGCAGGCAGATTCTTTACCAGCTGAGCCACCAGGAAAGCCTAAGAATACCGGACTGGGTAGCCTTTCCCTTCTCCAGCAGTTCTTCCAGACCTAGGAATCAAACTGGGGTCTCCTGCATTGTAGGCAGATTCTTTACCAGCTAAGCTCTCAGGGAAGCCCTGCTGTTAAAGAAATGGGAGTTTAATTTGCTAAATTGTGCTGAAAGGAATTCCCTGACGGTCCAGCAGTTAGGAATCTGCACTTTCAGTGCCGAGATCTCAGGTTCAATACCTGGTTGGGGAACAAAGATCCCACAGGCTGTGAGGTACAGCAAACAACAACAAAAATCATGCTGAAGTTATGGACTGACCTTCAAACAGATACTGGTGACTTAACTAGCCTATGAGGATTCATTCAGAGAGGCAGAACCACTAGGAGTGTATAGTCCACCCATCTGTCTGTCTAATCTCCACGTGGAATTCATTACAGGCCCTTGACCTTGCTCAAGTAACGGCAGCTGGTTAAATGGTCTCTGAAAGGTTGTCTTCTCATCTGGTCTTAGAGCTGGCAATCCAAAGGGCAGGTGGTGGGGAAGGGAAGGTGGATAAAAAGTGAGGGAGGAGGAGCCAGAGCCCACACATGGACTGGAACTCCTGCCAGTTCTCACCTCCTCCAACCTGACGAAGTGGGTGACCTGCAGGGGCAGCTCACTGGTGGCATCTGTCATGCAGCGGAACACACGTGTGGCCCAGGAGTGTGAGAAGCTGCAGGAGGATCTGGGGAAGGTATAGTAGTCGTCAGCTCAACCACTGCCCCCAGACAACGAAAGCACCACCCCCAGCCTCGTCCACCTCCAGTCCTGCAGAGAAAGCTCTCCGGCGGCACACCCTAACTGGAAACAGACAGGGAGAAGATGCTGGAAAATGTAGTTCCCCCTAGCCACCTGGATGTGTCACAAAGCCACAACCAGCGGATCCCCGTTTTCAAGAACGTGTAAGTAAAGGATGGATCTCGAATCCAATGCTGGTACAGCAAACCTGTGCCTCGTTGTGCTGAGCTGGGAGGTTTTGCGCTTCCTTTTCCTTTGGATCAGGAAACATCACTTACAACATTCGAGTGGCTCACCCAATGTTATGCGCTTTCCTGGTGGCTCAGCGGTAAAGAATCTGCCTGCAAGGTAGGAGCCGCAGGAGATGTGGGTTTGATCCCTGGGTCAGGGAAGATCCACTGGAGGAGGGCATGGCAACCCACTCCAGTATTCTTGCCTAGAGAATCCTATGGACAGAGGGGCTTGGTGAGCTACACTCCATGGGGTTGCAAAGAGTCAGACACAATTGAAGTGGCTTAGCACTCACCACAACCCACTGTTATGGTCTAAGGGAGGGTTTCTTAGACTTGAGACCTTGTTTGCTCTTCACCTCAAGTTCTGGAGACTTTGCTTTTAAAGAGATTGAGAGCAAAGTGACCTAAGAGCCCTCCTAGAAAAGGGATTAGAGAAGCCAGACACTAAAGGTTGCATTTTGTATGATTCCATTCATGTGAAATCAAGCCTGAATATTCATCGGAAGGGCTGGTGCTGAAGTTGAAGCTCCAATTCTTTGACCTCCTGATGTGAAGAGCTGACTCATTGGAAAAGACCCTGATGCTAGAAAAGATTGAAGGCAAGAGGAGAAAGGGGCGACAGAGGATGAGATGGTTGGATGGCATCACCGACAGTGGACGTGAGTCTAAACAAGCAAACTCCGGGAGATGGTGAAGGACAGGGAAGCTTGGCGTGCTGTAGTCCACGGGGTCGCAAAGAGTCAGACGTGACTTAGCGACTGAACAGCAACTGTTCATGGGAAATAGCCAGAAAAGGTAATTCCACAGAGGCAAGAAACAGATGTGTGGTTGCCTAGGGCTGAAGGGGTGGGTGTGGGGTGGAAGTGGGGAGTGACTGCTTCGTAAGGGCCAGGCTTCCTTTGGAGGGGGATGAGAAGGTCTTGGAGCTAGAGGTAGTGGGTGAGCAACACTGAATGTATCTAATTGTTCACTTTTAAATGGCTGTTTTGTGAATTTCACCTCAATAAAATTTTCTCAGTTATCATTTTTGTGTGTGTGGTGAGAACACTTAAGATCTATTCTTGGCAAATTTAAAGTAGACAATGCTGTATTGTTACCTGTAGTCACCATGATGTACATCAGATCCCCAGAATTAATTTTATCATTTATTATTTTATTTATTATTATTTATGCATTGAATGAGAAATTTGTATGCAGGTCAGGAAGCAACAGTTAGAACTGGACATGGAACAACAGACTGGTTCCAAATAGGACAAGGAGTACGTCAAGGCTGTATATTGTCACCCTGCTTATTTAACTTCTATGCAGAGTACATCATGAGAAACGCTGGGCTGGAAGAAACACAAGCTTGAATCAAGATTGCCGGGAGAAATATCAATAACCTCAGATATGCAGATGACACCACCCTTATGGCAGAAAGTGAAGAGGAACTAAAGAGCCTTGATGAAGGTGAAAGAGGAGAGTGAAAAAGTTGGCTTAAAACTCAACATTCAGAAAATGAAGGTCATGGCATCTGGTCCCATCACTTCATGGTAAATAGATGGGGAAGCAGTGGAAAGAGTGTCAGACTTTATTTTTTTGGGCTCCAAAATCACTGCAGATGGTGACTGCAGCCAGGAAATTAAAAGACGCTTACTCCTTGGAAGGAAAGTTATGACCAACCTAGATAGCATATTCAAAAGCAGAGACATTACTTTGCCAACAAAGGTCCCTCTAGTCAAGGCTATGGTTTTTCTTGTGGTCATGTATGGATGTGAGAGTTGGACTGTAAAGAAGGCTGAGCGCCGAAGAATTGATGCTTTTAAACTGTGGTGTTGGAGAAGACTCTTGAGAGTCCCTTGGACTGCAAGGAGATCCAACCAGTCCATTCTGAAGGAGATCAGCCCTGGGATTTCTTTGGAAGGAATGATGCTGAAGCTGAAACTCCAGGACTTTGGCTACCTCATGCAAAGAGTTGACTCATTGGAAAAGACTCTGATGCTGGGAGGGATTGGGGGCAGGAGGAGAAGAGAACGACAGAGGATGAGATGGCTGGATGGCATCACCGACTCTATGGACATGAGTCTGGGTGAACTCTGGGAGTTGGTGATGGACAGGGAGGCCTGGCGTGCTGCAGTTCATGGGGTCGCAAAGAGTCGGACATGACTGAGTGACTGAACTGAACTGATGCATTGATTTCTTGAACACAAAAAGGAGGGGCTTGAAAAGTTAACTCCTGAGTAGTGCTAAGATTTGAATGATATTGGAGTGTGCAAAAAAAGAAAAATCTAGAAGTCCAGAACCTTCTGCTGGGAAAAGGAGGATCCCAGGCTGCCCTGGTATAGTATTCTGAGAAGTAGTGAAAGAATTCATGCCCTCATGGCGTAGGTCTGGAAAACCTCTAGGTGGGGCTGGCCCCTTTAAGACTCCAAGCCTGAAGTAACCTGGTAGCTAAGGAGTCATAATGACAACTTTCCTGGGTAATCCTCCCTGAAAATGTAGTTATTACCTTCCAGGATGAGATGTCCTGAGGATCAGAGCCATCTTTTCCTCAGATTGGTTGGTGAGAGATACACATAGAGGGGCTAATACATCTCTGGCTTCATTTTCTAAAATCTAGATGTCCCTGCTCTAGACAGAGGGCCGTGGTATTTAGTTTGGGTTCTTTTCTACCCTGTGGGAAAAGAGAGTTTGGGGAAAGGGGTGAATTTCTGTGAAATGTGGTCTTAAGTGTCCAGTCCTATCTCTAAGAGAATGGAAGGGAAAAACGTCCTGGCCCAAGAGCGCCTGTGAAACCCATTGCTCATGGAAATACAGGTGCTGAAAAATGTGCCTGGAGCCTACATGGATCTTGTCCAGGTTTTTCATGAATCCAGTGTTCTTGATTGATGGGTGTAGGCTCAGTAGTCGCTCAGTCGTGTCCAACTCTTTGTGACCCTATGGGCTGTAGCCCACCAGGCTCCTCTGTTCATGCGGTTTTCCTGGCAAGAATACTGCAGTGGGTTGTCATTTCCTCCAGGGGATCTTCCCGACCCAGGGACTGAAACTGCATCTCCTGGATCTCCTGCACTGCAGGCTGATTCTTTACTGCTGAGCCACCAAGAAAGCCAGATTCACAGGTAGTCAGTGCTTAGGAATCCTCCAGGACTCAGACTCAGAGAAGTGGATGGGAGCTGCCAGTTTGGAACTGGGAGGGGAGGTGCTGAAATCGCCATCAGGAGAACCAGGGACTTGGGCGCATGCCCCGCTCTTTCTTGGGGGACAGACGGTCGAAATGATTGGCATCTGTCACTGCAGTAGATGCTGGCTTGGAGATGGACCTGCTAGAGGATCTTGAGACCATGAAGTTTGAGTCCGGAATTCATGAGGAAGACCAAAGCTGGCTGTATTTGCTGGGCCGTTCTCATGGTCTGATGACCAAGGCCTGCGCCCACGCAACCTTCTTCTGCAAGCTACTCCATAATTTGAGGTACGCTGGGTCCCTAGGGTCAAGTAGATGGAGAAGAATCTCTGCAGAGAATCCAGATGACTTAACTTTTTATATTGGAGCATAACTTTGGCAGGGGGAGTGTCTTCCTGCCTTGTGCAACCTACACTGAAGCACTCCTGGTCTGAAAGCACCAGGGAGACGCACACCAGGGTGCCTTGGCTGTGGTTATGTAATGTGGCATGGATTAATGGTGGTTTCCTTTTGGTGAGTAGACTGATTAAATCATCCATTCACCCATCCATTCATTCACTCTCATCAGGACAACCAGCTTGTCTTCCACAGATGCTAATGACGGGCCATTCCATGTCTATTGGCTGAAAATGGGGGTCATTTTTTTTCTTTTCAGGCTAACAGTGGAATGCCTCCTCACAAGAAAGCTTCCACGGACTTTGGGGTTCCCTATGGCCAGATGACTTGCCTGAAAACAGGAATACTGATTTTCAAAGAAGCTCTCAGTCCATTCCTGGCTTCTTGACACTTGAATAAGAGGCATGTGAGAGCCAAGTACTTAGGACTAAGGCTCCTGGATTCTGTAACTCTAGGTCACTCTTGGAGCATTTGTTGCCTCCCCAACCCCCACCCCTCAGTCTACTTCTCAGTTTACTTTCCTCTGACATTAGATTAACTCCCAGATGGGGGCCCAGATCCCAGTCAAGCATATTAAAGGTATAGCACATACCTGAGGAGGCAGAGGACTCAAGCAGTTTGCTGACTGATCAGATCAGATCAGATCAGATCAGTCGCTCAGTCGTGTCCGACTCTTTGCGACCCCATGAATTGCAGCACGCCAGGCCTCCCTGTCCATCACCAACTCCCGGAGTTCACTCAGACTCACGTCCATCGAGTCAGTGATGCCATCCAGCCATCTCATTCTCTGTCGTCCCCTTCTCCTCCTGCCCCCAATCCCTCCCAGCATCAGAGTCTTTTCCAATGAGTCAACTCTTCGCATGAGGTGGCCAGAGTCCTGGAGTTTCAGCTTCAGCATCACTCCTTCCAAAGAACACCCAGGGCTGATCTCCTTCAGAATGAACTGGTTGGATCTCCTTGCAGTCCAAGGGACTCTCAAGAGTCTTCTCCAACACCACAGTTTAAAAGCATCAATTCTTCGGCGCTCAGCCTTCTTCACAGTCCAACTCTCACATCCATACATGACCACAGGAAAAACCATAGCCTTGACTAGACGAACCTTTGTTGGCAAAGTAATGTCTCTGCTTTTGAATATGCTATCTAGGTTGGTCATAACTTTTCTTCCAAGGAGTAAGCGTCTTTTAATTTCATGGCTGCAGTCACCATCTGTAGTGATTTTGGAGCCCAGAAAAATAAAGTCTGACACTGTTTCCACTGTTTCCCCATCTATTTACCATGAAGTGGTGGGACCGGATGCCGTGATCTTCGTTTTCTGAATGTTGAGCTTTAATAAACCAACTTTTTCACTCTCCACTTTCACTTTCATCAAGAGACTTTTGAGTTCCTCTTCACTTTCTGCCATAAGGGTGGTGTCATCTGCATAGCTGAGGTTATTGATATTTCTCCCAGCAATCTTGATTCCAGCTTGTGTTTCTTCCAGTCCAGCGTTTCTCATGATGTACTCTGCATATAAGTTAAATAAACAGGGTGACAATATACAGCCTTGACGAACTCCTTTTCCTATTTGGAACCAGTCTGTTGTTCCATGTCCAGTTCTAACTGTTGCTTCCTGACCTGCATACAAATTTCTCAAGAGGCAGATCAGGTGGTCTGGTATTCCCATCTCTTTCAGAATTTTCCACAGTTTATTGTGATCCACACAGTCAAAGGCTTTGGCATAGGCAATAAAGCAGAAATAGATGTTTTTCTGGAACTCTTTTGCTTTTTCTGTGATCCAGCGGATGTTGGCAATTTGATCTCTGGTTCCTCTGCCTTTTCTAAAACCAGCTTGAATATCAGGAAGTTCACAGTTCACATATTGCTGAAGCCTGGCTTGGAGAATTTTGAGCATTACTTTAGTAGCGTGTGAGATGAGTCCAATTGTGCAGTAGTTTGAGCATTCTTTGGCATTGCCTTTTTTGGGATTGGAATGAAAACTGACCTTTTCCAGTCCTGTGGCCACTGCTGAGTCTTCCAAATTTGCTGGCATATTGAGTGCAGCACTTTCACAGTATCATCTTTCAGGTTTTGGAGTAGCTCAACTGGAATTCCATCACCTCCACTAGCTTTGTTCATAGTGATGCTTTCTAAGGCCCACTTGACTTCACATTCCAGGATGTCTGGCTCTAGGTCAGTGATCACACCATCGTGATTATCTGGGTCGTGAAGCTCTTTTCTGTACAGTTCTTCTGTGTATTCTTGCCATCTCTTCTTAATATCTTCTGCTTCTGTTAGGTCCATACCATTTCTGTCCTTTATCGAGCTCATCTTTGCATGAAATGTTCCTTTGGTATCTCTGATTTTCTTGAAGAGATCCCTAGTCTTTCCCATTCTGTTGTTTTCCTCTATTTCTTTGCATTGATCGCTGAAGAAGGGTTTCTGATAGGGAAGCATAAACCTGTGGGCTGCCTCCAAAGACGTGTGATGAGAAACCAACATGGGAAACTCTCAGGAGGCACCTTCTATTTGGATGGATTAGGCACAGTGGGAAAACGCTCTCCTTTTAACCAAAAGAGAAGCCTCACATAGAATGTAGCTTGTCATGCTTAGACGGAAGCTCCAGAGTGTAAAGACTCCATTTTTCACAGAAATACAGAACAACTATAAGTGAAGTGAAAGTCGCTCAGTCATGTCTGACTCTCTGCAACCCCATGGACTACACAGTCCATGGAATTCTCCAGGCCAGAATACTGGAGTGGGTAGCCTTTCCCTTCTCCAGGGGATCTTCCCAACCCAGGGATTGAACCCAGGTCTCCTGCATCGCAGACAGATTCTTTACCAGCTGAGCCACCAGGGAAGCCCCCAAATACTGGAGTGCATAGCTTATCCCTTCTCCAGCGGATCTTCCCAACCCGGGAATCGAACCAGGGTCTCCTGCATTGCAGGTGGATTCTTCACCAGCTGAGCTACCAGGGAAGCCCCACAGATATCAAGATCATCCTATAACAACATAAAATGATGCCTATGTGTTCAGGGGTCAGACCTTGTTCATCTTGGGCCAAGGAAACACATCCAGAACCAACAGTGAGTGAATCTCCAGAAAGAGTGGCCTCAAATCCTTGATCCTCCCTTTCTCCAGTCTGTTTTCCCGTATAAACCATTTTCTTTGATAAATCATCACATTGGAGAAAAAGCTAAGTTACGTGATTTCCTGGGTGTGTGCAGAACTGAAATAGCAAACCAGGAAGAGGAGGTGTATGGTAGGAGAGGAGTGTACTTGTCCTGGTGGAGATGGAAATGGACCACTGTCCACGCAGGAAACAGTGGAAGGACTGGCTCCCTGTGTTCCAGGATAAGGTATGATGGTGGCTGTTCACAGTGATGGTCCTGCGGCAAAAACAGTCAGACCTTGTGTTTAAGAAGGCAAGGAAATGCACAATACATGTAACCAAAAAAGAGTTCATTTAAGAAGGTTTTAAACAAGCGCTGATCTTTTGAAAGGGGTATGCTTTACTCTTTGGAAAATTCACTCAGGAGGAACATTTCATTCCATCCAGAGGAGCTGGGTCATTGTTGTTGTGGTTTAGTCATTAGGTCTAGTCTGACTCTTCGACCCCATGGACTGTAAACCACCAGGCTCTTCTGTGCATGGGATTTCCCAGGCAAGAATACTGGAGTGGGTTGCCATTTCCTTCCCCAGGGAATCTTCCCAACCCAGGGACTGAACCTGCATCTCCTGCATTGGTAGGTAGATTCTTACCGACTAAGCCACCAGGGAAGCCTGAAGCTGGGTCAGTGGCATGTAGTTGGAATGCTTCTCTCTGAAGGACTTAAGGTGGTGCAGCAGGCTGCATTTGAGGAAGTTAAAGCAGAGATTTAAGGAAGTTAAAGAGAAAGTCAGAGATTGACAGTCAAGAAGGGCTAAGGGCGTGCATGTCTTTTTAAAAAAATTATTTAAATTGGAGGATAATTATTTTGCAATATTATGGTGCTTTTTGCCATACATTAACATGGATCCGTCATGGGTGCACATGTGTCCCCCCATCCTGAACGCCCCTCCCACCTCCCTCCCCACCCCAGCCCTCTGGGTTGTCCCAGAGTACTGGCTTTGAGTGCCCTGCTTCATGCATCGAATTTGCACTGGTCATCTATTTTAACTATGGTAATATACATGTTTCAATGCTAGTCTCTCAAATCATCCCACCCTCCCCTTCTCTCACACAGTCCAAAAGTCTGTTCTTTACATCTGTGTCTCTTTTGCTGCCTTGTATATAAGATCCTTGTTACCATCTTTCTAAATTCCATATATATATATGTGTGTTAATATACTGTACCGGTATTTCTCTTTCTGACTTATTTCACTCTATAATAGGCTCCAGTTTCACCCATCTCATTAAAACTGACTCAAATACATTCTTTCTCATAGATGAGTAATATTCTATTGTATACATGTACCACATATCTGCCGATATGTAGTATTCTATTGTATATATGTACCACCATCTGCCGATGGACATCTAGGTTGCTTCTGTGTCCTAGCTATTGGAAACAGTGCAGTAATAAATGCTGGGGTACATGTGTCTCTTTAAAAACAGTGGTTAGATGCCACGAAGTAGGTGGCAATGCCCTAACCGTATGCATGTTGTCAGGCCCGAGAGCCTCTTCCATCCTTGTCAAGGGGAGTGCTAACCTTCTCTCCTTTCATACAACACACGTGCATGTCTTAATATTTGTGTGTGTCTGTGTTCATTCTCCAGAGAATCATTCGCCAGAAAATTAGTACTGGAGAAGCGAACCTCTAAATGTCACTTGACTGGGTTGCGTGAAGAAACTCAAGATGACGATGCATTAAAGGTGGGCATCATCGGAGGCGGCCACCTTGGGAAGCAGCTGGCACACACGCTGCTCCAGTTCATCCCCATCCCTGCTGAGAATCTGCGGATCTCCACTCGGAGGCCAGAGACCCTGGGTGAGGAGCACTGGGCAGGCCATTTGGAAAGGGGCCCTCGAAAGAGGAATCCTTGCATACAGCTGGCCGAGTTCTCAGCTTGCTAGCCCTGAGAAAAGCTGGAAAGTGTTTTTTTTTTTAATTTCAATACTTAATTTGGCTGCACTGGGTCTTAGCTGCGGCACTTGGGATCTTTAATCTTCATTGTGGCATTCAGGATCTTTTTTCAGTCTCGGCATGTGGGGTCTAGTTCTCCAACCAGGGATGGAACCTGGGCCCCCTGCATTGGGAGCACAGAGTCTTAGCCTCTGGACTACCAGGGAAGTCCCAGAAAGATTTTTTTTAAAAACTTGTTCCCTAAAGCGCCTTTCTTTTCCACCTAAATATTTATATCCATCTCTCCTCCCTGCGCCCTGTGGCCAGATATCTTTCTGGGTCTTTGATTCAGAGATGCTTTCCAAACAGAATTCAAATCTTCTAACTGGACCAGTTAGAGTCCAAGTGGTTTACTGCTTCCAAACATTTGGCCTTGTTTTTTAAAAACACCATTTACGGGGGACTTCTCTGGCTTTCTAGTGGTTAGGACTCCATGCTTCCACTCCAAGGAGCATGGGTTCGATCCCTGGTTGGGGAGCTAAGATCCTGCATGCCATGTGGCAGAGTCAAAAAAATAATAATACCACGTACTGAAAAAAATTTTTTTAATGTTTTGCAGTGATTCCATTTATTAACCTCTGGTGGTAGAAATCAGAACAGTGAGTGCTTCTGGGGAGACTGAGAAGAGGCCCCAGGGAACTTTCTGGGCAGATGTAGACATTCTGTTTCTTGAGAAAGGTGCACGTTCCTTGGATGTCTGCATTTGTCAAAAAGAATCAAACTATTTACTTCAAATCTGTGTGATGCACTGTGTGCAAATTATATTTCAATAATTTAAAACATGTAAAATAATACATGCGTGTTATAAAAAATTTAGAAAATTACTCTATAGGAAAGTAAATAATAACTACCTATAATTTCCTTATCAGGTTATCATTGCTTTTCCATTTTTTCTTCTGATTATATCAGATTATACCAGTAACTAAAACTATGCAAAGCTTTTTGTATCCTGCTTTTAAAAACAGTTAATGGATTATTTGCATATTATTTGACATTCTTGAAAATCATGATTTTAAGGTTGTACAGTATTCCTAAAGTATGACTTAAGGTAATTTATGTAACTGTGCCTTACTGAGTAGGACTTCCTGATTCATAATTTTTTTTTTAATTGCTAGGTCAAAGAACAGATACAGCTTTATTGAGATACACTTTGTATATAATAAATTGTACATTTTGAAAGTGTATAGTTTGAGGGATTTCCCTGCTGTTTCAGTGGCTGAGACTCCATGCTCCCAAGATAAGGGGCCTGGGTCTATCCCTGGTCAGGGAACTAGACCCCAAATGCCGCAACTAAAGATCCCACATGTCGCAACTAAGACCCGGCACAGCCAAATAAATAAGTATTTTAAAAAATATTTTTAAGTGTACAGTCTGATGTTTTGACACCTGTATGCTCCTATGAAAGCATCAACACAGTCAAGTCATGAACCTCTCCACCTCCCTGCAGGTCCCACTCAGGAAACCACTGATCTGATTTCTGTCACTACCAGTTAGTTTACATTCCGTAGAATTTTGTACAAATGGAATCATACAGTTTGTACTTTTTCTTTGCTCTAAATTAGTTTTAATTATTTTTTTAATTGAAGTATAGTTGATTTATAAGGTGTTGTTTTCAGATGTACAATAAAGTGATTTAGTTATACATCATATAAGTATGTATGTTCTTTTTCAGATTCTTTTCCCACATAGGTGATTACAAAATATTGAGTGTAATTCTCTGTGCTATACAGTAGGTTTCTTTTTTCATAATAGTTTTATTTATTTATTTTATGGCTGCACTGGGTCTTTGCTGCCGTGAGGGTTTTTCTCTAGCTGCAGCGAATGGGGGATATTCTCTAGTTGCGATGTGTGGGCTAGCTCATTGCGGTGGCTTCTCTTGTTGCAGAGTACGAACATTTGGGCGTGTGGGCTTCAGTAGTTCGTGGGCCTGAGAGCACAGGCTCAACAGTTGCGGCTCATGGGCTTAGCTGCTCCGTGGCATTTGGGATCCTCCCCAACCAGGGATCGAACTCGTGTCTCCTGCGTTGGCCGATGGATTCTTTACCACTGAGCCACCTGGGAAACCCCTCAGGTCACATAAGTACAATCAAATGATTAGCTACCAAGGAGTGGTTTTAGCAAGGACATGAGTTATTATGTTTCTCTCTGTGTTTATAAATATCTTGTTGACATTAAATTGTGTACACTTTACTGAAACTACAAGCAGAGTTTCCCAAACTACTCCTGTCCTCTTCCCTCTTCCACTCTCTCAGTCACTTTCTCTCTCTCCACCAGTTCAAGCCAGTTAAGCTGTTTAACTGTGTCCCAGTCACACAATTCTGTTTTATAAAGAGCATGTTTTATTTTGCTTTGGTTGCTTGTCTTTACCTGATCAGGGACCAAACCCACGCCCCTGCAATGGAAGCCCAGAGTCCTAACTACTGGACTGCCAGGAAATTCCCAGTCACGTGATTCTCGAAGCTTCAGCTTTCACTTCTGTAATATAGGGATATATAGTTTATAGGGAAATATTATATCCCTATAATAGAGGGATAATACTGGCCTCTGCCTCATAAGGTTCTTGTGAGGATTCCCCATTGGGGGTTTAGTCACTAATTCATGTCCGACTCTTTATGACCCCATGGACTATACCTCTCAGGCTCCTCTGTCCATGGATTTCCCAGGCAAGAATACTGGAGTGGGTTGCCATTTCCTTCTCCAGAGGATCTTCCTGACTCAGGGATCAAAACCAAGTCTCCTGCATTGCTGGTGATTCCTTACCAACTGAACCACCAGGGAAGCCAAGGATTCCCTCAATAATGTGTCTCAAGTACTTCATACATCACCTGATACATGGTAAAGTCAGTAAACTGGAGCAGAAGGCTTTGTTCAGACTTTTCTCTTTCTAAAAAAAAAAAATCTGAAAAATTCTAGCATTTGGTTTAAACATGAGGTCAGGATGAATTATCTAACAATCTCGAGCACAGCTGTGGTGGCATCAGCTGTCGTAGTCGTGGGGCCAGGGCTTTGCTGTGTGGCTTTTAGAAGCCATAAGGGAATTTCTTCTGATTTATGTGGTGACAAGTGTGTGTACGTGCTAGGTCACTTCAGTTGTATCCAACTCTTTGCGACCCTTTGGACCATAGCCTGCCAGACTCCTCTGTCCATGGGATTCTCCAGGCAAGAATACTGGAGTGGGTTGCCATGCCCTCCTCCAGGGAATCTTCCTGACCCAGGGATCGAACTGGTATCTCTTACGTCTCCTGCATTGGCAGACAGGTTCTTTACCACTAGCGCCACCTAGGAAGCCACACCTGGTGACAAGACTTGAGATAAAATAGTTGCCACCCTCTCCCCAAAGTTGGGGGCTTCTCTAGAGGCTCAATTGGTAAAGGATCTGCCTGCAATGCAGAAGACCCAAATTCAATCCCTGGATCAGGACGATCCCCTGGAGGAGGAAATGGCAATCTACTCCAGTACTCTTGCCTGGAGAATTCCATGGACAGAAGAGCCGGGCAAGCTACAGTCCATGAGATCGCAAAGAGTCAGACAGGACTACAATTTTCACTTTACCCAAAGTTGATGTTGAGTCCGAAGTCTTCTGTATTGTGATCTATCTGACTTCTTTTATTCCCTCCCAGATGAATTCAAGAAACTGGGAATCCAGTGTTTTTACCAGAACGCTTCTCTGGTGGGATGGGCCAATGTGGTATTTCTCTGCTGCCTGCCATCTCAGCTGCCTAATATCTGCGTAGAAATTCAAACCCGGCTTGGGAAAGACTGCATTGTGTACAGCTTTGTCTCTGCCATCCCAGTATCCAGGTATCTTGTTAGGGTGAGCACAGGGCTGGCAGGACCTCTCTGTCACCTCATGTCCACCCCCGCCCCTACCTCTTGGAGTTGACCATTCCCAGTCATGAGGTGGAAGCATCTTCATCAGCAGAAGGGCCCAAGCCAGCCTTTGAAATTGTGTCCTCCCCTTTTTTCCATCAACACCACTTGCGGGTGGGGCATTTTCTTTGATGTGCAAATGTTTAGAGCAGAAACAGAGCATTGTTTCCACCTACTTGGGGCTTCCCTTGTGGCTTTGCTGGTAAAGAATCCACTTGCAGTGCAGGAGACCTGGGTTCGATCCCTGGGTTGGGAAGATCCCCTGGAGAAGGGAAAGGCTACCCACTCCAGGATTCTGGCCTGGAGAATTCCATGGACTGTATATATAGTCCACAGGGTCACAAAGAGTCGGACACAACTGAGCAACTTTCACTTTCACCTACTTGAAGTTGACTCGTGTTCCCTTGTATCCGGGTCAACAGCATGAAAACTGATGGAGAGCATGTGTCAGATACCCTTTTGGTACGTCTAGTGCTGGGCCCAGCGCCTGGCTCGTGGTAACTTTCAATAAGTGTATCTGAGGAGGATGGGTGAACCGTCCGGCTAAGAGGTTGTCCCACACCTGCATTTGCCTCTGGGCTGTGCTGTGCAGGGGACTGTGTGGTTGGGGCTGGATGTGCCCTCCGTGGATCACGTGCTGGTTCATTCCAGTCCTGGCTCTGCACTCCCTGCCTTGATTGCTTTACTTGCAGGTTGAAACTCCTACTGAATCACACTAACATCTTGAGGCCCCAGTATCAGTGTGCTGAAGATCTTGCCCACATCTGGGGGGCCAATGAGATCACCGCTGCTCTCCAAGACCCCGTGATTCTTCAGGCTACCTGCCCCTACAGCCCTGCTGGTAAGGGCTCACCATATTTTTGGCACTTTTGAAAATTACCTTCCTCTTGACCTGTTGCTGTCTTATTAAACCCTGGTGTGGTTGTGCTGAGGGTGTGTGTGGGGGGGAAGAACATGCTAGATGCTAGATGGCATTCTCAGCTACTTAGGTTTTATATGGGAACAACTTTGGTGGCAAAAAGCAGCCTTTTTAGGGACTTCCCTTGTCAGTCTAGTGGTTAAGAATTTGCCATCCAAAGCAGGGGGTTCGGGTTTGACCCCTGGTTGGGGAGCTAAAATCCCACATGCCTCGTGGCCAAAAAAACCAAAATATAAAAAAACAGAAGCAGGGCTTCCCTGGTGGCTCAGTGGTTCCACCTACCAATGTAGGAGATGCGGGCTTGGTCCCTGATCCGGGAAGATCCCTCATGCTGCAAAGCAGCTAAGCCCTTGTGCCACAACTATTGAACCAGTGCTCTAGAGCCCCAGAGCCAAAACCACTGAAGCCTGAATGCCCTGGAGCCCACGCTCTGCAGCCAGAGAGGCCACTGCAGCGAAAGGCCCGTATATTACAACTAGGGAGTAGCCCCCGTCTGCAGCAACTAGAGAAAAGCCCGCGCAGCAGTGAAGACCCAGCGCAGCCAAAGATAAATACTTAAAAATGTATATGAAAACTGAAAGCCGCTCAGTTGTGTCCGATTCTTTGTGACCCCATGGACTATATAGTCCATGAAATTCTCCAGGCCAGAATCCTGGAGTGGGTAGCCGTTCCCTTCTCCAGGGGATCTTCCCAACCCAGGGATCGAACCCAGATCTCCTGCATTGCAGGCGGATTCTTTACCAGCTGAGCCACAGGTGTGTATGTGTGTATATATATGTATATATATATATATGTATATATAAACAGAAGCAATATTGTAATAAATTCAGCAAAGACTTTAAAAAATGATCCACATTTTTTAAAAATCTAAAAAAAAATTTTTTTAAAAAGCAGCCTTTTTAAAGGAAAAGCTGAGAAGTGTGATTAATCAGACCTTCTAAGGATGAGTTGGAAACAACCAGAGAGGAAAGCCTGTTTAAACAAAAGAATGCAGCCTGTGGGACCAAATGGCTTTTCCTTACTGTAATCTTGCAGTGCGCCTTATTGCAAGAACCATTCCAGAGATTTCCCAAGATGCATTTGTCATTAGCAATGTCTACATTAACCTATCTGTAGGTAGGGTTAACACATGACGTGTTATAAAGGACACACCCAGGGCTCTTGGTCTGGTAAAGAAGTTTACATAACCAAACTGTCTTGGACAGAAGGTAGCTGTTCACTGTCTGGGGTTTGTCCTCGGTTCCCTGTAGACCTTTTTAGGTGGTGCTCACTGGTGTTTCCTTTCTCACTGATGTTTAGGGGGAATAAGCCTCAACATCAAGTGGCTGGAGGGGATGTTTTATGCACTCTTAAACTTCTGCACAGCAAAGGACATGCCGCACCCCCAAGTGCTGCAGCATCTGAGCGAGCTGTTCTCCTCCCAGCACCTCAAGGCCTGTAGGGAGGGCGAAGCATCACCCCTACAATTTCAAGCCCAAGATTTTGTCAGTCAGATCTATGCCAAGAACCTGTCTCAGAGACGGTAGAGTATCAGACGGTGGCCGTTCGAACTTCTCCCACACTGTTGTCTTAGCAGATGTTTTTTTATTTTTCCTTTCATGTTCTTTTAAAAATTCATAAAAATAATACATTCTTAGGAAAAAAAATCCAACTAGTGGAGAAATGAGAGCCCTCTTTTGCCCCCACCCCAATCCCTTTTTATAGACCACCTCTAATCGCTTTTGTCTCTTCACCTTATGTATTTACAAACATATATGTATATTAGCATTATAGTATAATGTGTATGCATATCTGTATCTATATGTACATTTTAGAAACATGGGGACTATACTCACTATGTCATAGGTATCGCTCTGTGTTAGTACAATAATATCTACTTCATTCACGAGCATGGTATAGGCATCTGCTGGATACATTTCTTTTTTTTTAATTCATTTATTTTTAATTGGAGGATAATTGCTTTACAATATTGTGTTGGTTTCTGCCATACATCAGCATGACTCAGCCCTAGGTATACATATGTCCTGGTGGATATGTTTCTTTCTTTTTTTTTTTTTTTTGTTTTTGGATATGTTTCTTTAACTGTATTTATTCATTCTATTTCCTCTTGATGGCATTGTACCCCGGCCCCACATTTTGCATAAAGGAACTGCTTTGAACATTTTTATCCTTAAACTTTGCACACTTGTACCAGTAGAATTTCTGGGTCAGAGGTTATATATATTTTATGTTTGACAGATATTCCTAAATTACCTATCAAAAACATGATGCTTACTTATATTTCCAGCAATAGTGTACGAGAGGGCCATTTCACTATAGTTTCATAACTATTAGATCATTCTTATTAATCTTGAATAATCTAATGGGGACAAATGTTTGCCCTTGTTACCAGAGACTTCCATGTCATTAAATCCACCGGATACTTTTATCTTTTTATTTAAAAGAATAGATACAATTTTTTTAGAGCAAGTTTAAGTTTACAGAAATATTGAGCGGACGGTTCCCATAGAGCACCTGCCTCCTGACCTGCAGTTTCCCCTACAACCCCCTCACGTTCACGTGGCAAGTTATTATTCCTAAAGTCCAGAGTTCATGGGATTCACGATTTTCTTGTTAGTTGTGGTAAAATACACAGAACATAGAATTTACCATTCTTTTTTAAAAGTGTTTATTTATTTTGGCCACACCTCACTCACAGCCTTTGGGATCTTAGTTGTCCGACCAGGTACTGAACCTGAGCCACCTATAGTAGGAACATGGTCACGGGACACTTCTAAATCCTTTTCTTTCCTGGCTATTGAACATAGCATCCTTCCTGAAGCGATTGCGTCTCTTAGTCTTCCTGATATACTCACATGCTCTTCGTTTTCTTCCTGTCCCTTTATCCTGCCTTTCCAGGTCCTCTTCTGCCCCATCCTTAAATCTGGGAGTTTTCAGGGCTCTGTCGAAGCCTTCTTTTCTCATTCTACACTTTGTTCTTGGGTGGTCTTTTCCACTGTGGAGACTTGGGTTGCCATCTTTACTCTGCCAGCACTGGACTCCATATGCCTAGCCTAGATGTCAGTTCTTCATACCCACCATCTCCACTCAAACTCCATGTGTCTAAAAGCATCCCTGCTCGCATGCCTGCTCTTTCAGTGTTTCTGTCTAATTACACGCTCCTTGGAAGAGTTGTTCAACCCAAAACCTGGAAGAAGTCCTTGATTGTCCCCCTCCCCTGCTCCCCCCCACCTTTTTTTTTTGGCTGTGCTGGGTCTTCGCTATGGCATGTAAGCTTCTCGAGTTGCATTGCATGGACTCAGTTACCCTGCAGCATAGGGATCTTAGTTCCCTGACCAGGGATCAAACCGCGTCCCCTGCATTGGAAGGTGGCTTCTTAACCACTGGACCACCAGGAAAGTCTCTTATGTTTTGTATTCTAATTAGTCACTAGTGACCTGTGACACACTTTCAGTTTGGGCATCTTCCTCCCCCCTTTTCCTAGGACTCCCTTTGCCTCTCTCTTATGTTGGATCTCTTTTTCCTGGACCCTGTCTTCCTCTGGCTTCATCTACTTCTTCATTATGATGGAATATGTTTTCCTGTACTAGCTTCTTCCATAAAGGCTGTGTGGTAATTTTTAAGGACTATGTATGACAGTGTTTTTATTTTACACTAATATTTTATTGAAAACACAGCCAAGGTGTAGAATCTAGGTTAGAAATAATTTCCCTCAGAATTTTGAAGGCAGCGCTCCATTGTCTTTCAGCTTTTAGAGTTGCTGTTCAGAGGTAGAGGGCCATTCTAATTCTTCAGGCCATGCTTGGTCTGAAACCTGTTTGTTTTCTCTCTGGAAGCTTATAGTATCTTTTGATCTCAGCATCCTGAAATTTTATTATGTGTCATGATGTAAAGTGAAGTGAAGTCGCTCAGTTGTGTCCGACCCTCAGCAACCCCATGGACTGCAGCCCACCAGGCTCCCCTGTCCATGGGATTCTCCAGGCAAGAACACTGGAGTGGGTTGCCATTTCCTTCTCCAATGCATGAAAGGGAAAAGTGAAAGGGAAGTCGCTCAGTCGTGTCCGACTCTTCGAGACCCCATGGACTGCAGCCCACCAGGCTCCTCCGTCCATGGGATTTTCCAGGCAAGAGTACTGGAGTGGGGTGCCATTGCCTTCATGATGTAGGTCTATTATAATTCACTGGATTGGACACTTGGTGGGCCTCTCCCTTTTTTTCCCTTAACTTAAAAAAAAAAAAAAAGAATTGTACAATATAACATATACACAGAAAAAGTACGTATTCCATAAATTCATGAATATACAGTTTAATGAATTATTGTAAAGCAAATATACATGTAATTGCCACCTATAAAAGAAACAGACTATTCAATGGTCATTTTCAATCTGCATGTTAAGTTCTCCAATTTTCTCCAATTATGCTTTGATAATTTCCACCCATTCCCTGTTTCCTCTCATTTTATAAGCCCAATATTGGATCTGCTGGGCTGATCTTTTGATTTTCTTAAGTTCTCCTATTTTCAGTATTTTTGTCTTTTTCCTCTGCTTTCTGAGAGATTGCGTCAACTATCTTGTTTTTGTTTCTGCTATTATATTTAGAACATATTTTCATTTTCAAATATTTCCGTAGTCTCCAAATATTCCGTTATTATGTAGCATCCTGTTGTCATCTTCCTATGCAGTACCATGTCTTATCCTTTGAGAATGTAAATGATAGCGTTTTTTTAATCCTCTGAGAAGTCTGTTTCCTTTGGAATTTTTTTGATCATTTGTTATGCTCTCCATCATTCATTTTAGAGATTTTCTTTCAAGTATATGGAAAACCTTGACTTCCTGCTCATATTTAAGATCCTGATTACTGAAAAGTTGCTTGGAAACTCTGTGTTTGCTACCATGGTCTCTACTGTAGAGTGATTTGATCAGCTTTTCCTTCAGTTCAGTTCAGTTCAGTCACTCAGTCGTGTCCAACTGACTCTTTGCGACCCCATGGACTGCAGTTCACCAGGCTTCCCTGTCCATCACCAACTCCTGGAGCTTACTCAAACTCATGTCCATTGAGTTGGTGATGCCATCCAACCATCTCATCCTCTGTGTCCCCTTCTCCTCTTGCCTTCAGTCATTCCCAGAATCAGGGTCCTTTCAAATGAGTCAGTTCTTTGCATCAGGTGGCCAAAGTATTGGAGTTTCAGCTTCAGTATCCATGCTTCCAATGAATATTCAGGACTGATTTCCTTTAGGATGGACTGGCTGGATCTCCTTGCTGTTCAAGGGACTCTCAAGAGTCTTCTCCAACACCACAGTTCAAAATTCTTCAGCGCTCAGCTTTCTTCACAGTCCAACTCTCACATCCATACATGACTACTGGAAAAACCATAGCCTTGACTAGATGGACCTTTGTTGGCAAAGTAACGTCTCTGCTTTTTAATATGTTATCTAGGTTGGTCATAACTTTTCTTCCAAGGAGCAAGTGTCTTTTAATTTCATGGCTGCAGTCACCATCTGCAGTGATTTTGGAGCCCCCCCCACAAAAAAGTCTGTCACTGTTTCCATTGTTTCCCCATCTATTTGCCATAAAGTGATGGTACCAGATGCCATGATCTTAGTTTTCTGACTGTTGAGTTTTAAGCCAACTTTTTCACTCTCCTCTTTCACTTTCATCAAGAGGCTCTTTAGTTCTTCACTTTCTGCCATAAGGGTGGTGTCATCTGCATATCTGAGGTTCTTGATATTTCTCCCGGCAATCTTGATTCCAGCTTGTGCTTCATCCAGCCCAGCATTTCTCATGATGTAATCTGCATATAAGTTAAATAAGCAGGGTGACAATATACAGCCTTGACATACTCCTTTTCCTATTTGGAAACAGTCTGTTGTCCCATGTCCAGTTCTAACTGTTGTGTCTTGACCTGCATACAGATTTCTCAAGAGGCAGGTCAGGTGGTCTGGTATTCCCATCTTTTTCAGAATTTTCCACAGTTTATTGTGATCCACACAGTCAAAGGCTTTGGCATAGTCAATAAAGCAGAAATAGATGTGTTTCTGGAACTCTCTCGCTTTTTTGATGATCCAATGGATGTTGGCAACTTGATCTCTGGTTCCTCTGCCTTTTCTAAAACCAGCTTGAACATCTGGAAGTTCACGGTTCATGTACTGTTGAAACCTGGCTTGGAGAATTTTGAGCATTACTATACTAGCGTGTGAGATGAGTGCAATTGTGTAGTAGTTTGAGCAATCTTTGGCATTGCCTTTCTTTGGTATTGGAATGAAAACTGACTTTTTCCAGTCCTGTGGCCACTGCTGAGTTTTCCAAATTTGCTGGCATATTGAGTGCAGCACTTTCACAGCATATCTTCCAGGATTTGAAATAGCTCAACTGGAATTCCATCACCTCCAGTAGCTTTGTTCATAGTGATGCTTCCTAAGGCCCACTTGACTTTGCATTCCAGGATGTCTGGCTTTAGGTGAGTGATCACACCATTGTGATTATCTAGGTCGTGATTATCTTTTTTGTATAGTTCTTCTGTGTATCCTTGCCACCTCTTCTTAATATCTTCTGCTTCTTTTAGGTCCATATCATTCCTGTCCTTTATTGAGCCCATCTTTGCATGAAACGTTCCCTTGGTATTCTCTAATTTTCTTGAAGAGATCTCTAGTCTTTCCCATTCTATTGTTTTCCTATATTTCTTTGCACTGATCACTGAGGAAGGCTTTCTTATCTCTCTTTGCTATTCTTTGGAACTCTGCATTCAAATGGGTATATCTTTCCTTTTCTCTTTTGCCTTTCCCTTCTCTTCTTTTTTCAGCTGTTTGTAAGGCCTCTTCAGACAACCATTTTGCCTTTTTGCATTTCTTTTTCTTGGGGATGGTCTTGATCCCTGTCTCCTGTACAATGTCATGAACCTCCGTCCATAGTTCTTCAGGCACTCTGTCTATCAGATCTAATCCTTTGAATCTTTTTGTCACTTTCACTGTATAATCATAAGGGATTTGATTTAGGTCATACCTGAATGGTCTAGTGGTTTTCCCTACTTTCTTCAATTTCAGTCTGAATTTGGCAATAAGGAGTTCATGATCTGAGCCATAGTCAGCTCCTGGTTTTGGTTTTGCTGACTTAAAACAAGAGCTTCTAGAGCTCTTCTTAGAGCTTCTCCATCTTTGGCTGCAAAGAATATAATCAATCTGATTTCAGTATTGACCATCTGGTGATGTCCATGTGTAGAGTCTTCTCTTGTGTTGTTGGAACAGGGTATTTGCTATGACCAGTGTGTTCTCTTGGCAAAACTCTATTAGCCTTTGCCCTGCTTCATTCTGTACTGCAAGGCCAAATTTGCCTGTTACTCCAGGTATCTCTTGACTTCCTACTTTTGCATTCCAGTCCCCTATAATGAAAAGGACATCTCTTTTGGGACTTCCCTGGTGGCTCAGATGGTAAAGCATCTGTCTACAATGCAGGAGACCCGGGTTCAATCCCTGGGTTGGGAAGATCCCCTGGAGAAGGAAATGGCAATCCACTCCAGTACTATTGCCTGGAAAATCCCATGGACAGAGGAACCTGGTAGGCTACAGTCCATGGGGTTGCAAAGAGTCAGACACGACTGATCGACTTCACTTCACTTTGGGTGTTAGTTCTAGAAGGTCTTGTAGGTCTTCATAGAACCGTTCAACTTCAGCTTCAACTTCGGCTTCTTCAGCATTACTGGTTGGGGCATAGATTTGGATTACTGTGATATTGAATGGTTTGCCTTGGAAACGAACAGTGATCATTCTGTCATTTTTGAGATTGCATGCAAGTACTGCATTTCAGACTCTTTTGTTGACTATGATGGCTACTCCATGCCCACAGTAGTAGATATAATGGCCGTCTGAGTTAAATTCATCCATTCCAGTCCATTTTAGTTCACTCATTCCTAAAACATCGATATTCACTCTTGCCATCTGTTTGACCACTTCCAATTTGCTTTGATTCATGGACCTAACATTCCAGGTTTCTATGCAATATTGTTCTTTACAGCATTGGACTTTATTTCCATCACCAGTCACATCCACAACTGGGTGTTTTTGCTTTGGCTCCATCTCTTCATTCTTTCTGGAGTTATTTCTCCACTGATCTCCAGTAACATATTAGATACCTACTGACCTGGGCAGTTCATTTTTCAGTGTCTTATCTTTTTGCCTTTTCATACCGTTTATGGGGTTCTCAAGGCAAGAATACTGAAGTGGTTTGCCATTCCCTTCTCCAGTGGACCACGTTCTGTCAGATCTCTCCACCATGACCTGTCTGTTGGGTGGCCCTACATGGCATGGCTCATAGTTTCATTGAGTTAGACAAGGCTGTGGTCCATGTGATCAGATTGGTTAGCTTTCTGTGACTGTGGGAAAGACTGAATATTGGTATCTTTAAGTCTTTGGGACCCAACTTAGGGAAAGAAAGCTGCATGTGTATAGGGGTAGTCTTATCATTCAGAGTATTTTTTCACTTTATGTCTCCCCTTTCCAACATATCCTTGCTACTCAAACTGCCTGACAGCCATGCCAGCATCTGTGCATTTGTTTAGAAATGTAGATTCCAGGGCCCCACCCCAGATGTATGGAATCAGAATCTGCACTTTTACAAACTCCCAGGTGATATGCCCATTACAGTTGGAGAAGTGCTGCTCTACAGTCTTTTTTCATCAGATGATGTTGGAATGGGAGGCAAGGGATATTAATCTTTCCACTATCATTGTAGTTTCTCAAATTATCTTTATATTTCTAATCTTTGTTTTATAAAGTTTGAAGTCATATCATCTGATGCACAGAAGTGCATATTTTTATACCTTCCTGGTGGATTAAACTTTTTAATTCTATCCCCCTCCCTTTAAAAAACTTTTTAAAAGATTATTTTGATTCACATGCAGTTATTGAGAATACAAAGAAACCCCATGTGCCCGAACAAACCATAGTACAATAGCTATATGTAGATATTTGTAAAACTATAGCCAATACCACAACCAGGACATCGACACTGACACAGTCAAGATGTAAAACAGCTCTGTAACTAGGGATCCTTCGTGTTGTTTCTTCCTAAACTGGCAACCATTGAGCTGTTCTCCATTTCTATGATTTTGTCAGTTCAAGAGTACTATATAAATAGAATCATGTATTGTGCAACTTTGGGGACTGGCCTTTTTCATTCAGCAAAATTCACTGGAGATTCATCCAGGTTGCTGTGTATATCAACAGTTTGTTCCCTTTTATTGCTGGGTAGTTCATGGCATATGTATGTACCACAGTTTGTTAAACCATTCACTTGTTGAAGGACATTTGGGATGTTTCCAGTTTTGGGGTATTTATTATGCATACAGATGCTCTGAACATTCATGTACAGGTTTTTGTATAAACATAAGTTTTCATTTCTCTGGGACAGATGCTTAGGAGTGCAATGACTGGTTGCATAATTTTTTTAAGACACTACGAAACTGTTTTTCAAAGTTGTTATTTCTTTTTACAGCACTAGGAATGTATAATTCAGTTTCTCTACATCTTCACCAGCATTTGGTGTTGTCACTAATTTTTGTTTTACCATTACACGTATAGATCGATTCATGGAGAAGTGACATCTTTATAATGTTGAGTTTTTCCATCCATGTACACAGTATATGTCTCTGTTTATTTCATCAGCATTTTGTAGTTTTCAGTACACAAGTCCTTTACATGTTTTGATTTACACTAAGTATTCCATTTTGTGTGTGTGAAAGGAACTACATTTTTAATTTCATTGCCCAAGTGTTCACTGCTAATATATATAAACAAAATTTATTTTTCTGTGTTTATTTTATATCCTGTGACCTTGCTGAATTCATTTATTAGCTCTAGGAGATTTTTTTGTAATTTTTTGGGATTTTTCTACATAGACAATAATGTCATCTACAAATACTGATGACTTCAGTTCTCCCTTTCCCATCTGTATGCCTTTTATTTCCTTTTCTTGCCTTATTGCACTGGCTATAACTTCCAGTGGTATGTTGAATAAGTGTGGTTAGAGCATATATCCTTGCCTTACTCTTCATTTTTTAAATACTCTAAAACTATACATCTTAATGTTTTTAACTTGAATTCCACTATAGACTAATACTTAACACTGCCCCATTTTTATTTGCATGTTAACTCTCTTTCTTTCTCTTTACAGTTGAAGAGGTTATCTTTTTTTTTTAAAGAGGATATTGTAAAAGAAATGACGTCTCTCCCATTTCTAATTTCTATGATCCCCTTATGTATTTTCTATCTAAATTCAAGGAAAATATACCAAAAAGGATGTTGATTTTATTATCATTCCCCAATTATGAATGCCTCCCCAAATGTATTTAGAGAATTGTACATGTGAAAACTCATAAGTACAATTAAATCCACATATTGAATAGATCCAGATGAAATTTTAATTAAGATTTTTGATTAGTTTGGTATAGAAAATGAAGAACCTTATTTCCAAGTGGAGGAAAACTTTCTTTAAAGGCAATGTTTAACAGAAAATCAGATGTATTGAACAGACATAAAAAAGTAACAGTATTTTTTTTCCCTACCCCAGGCCTTTCCCCTTGTTTGATCTGACTACTGTGCAACTCAAGGAAACTCCCTTTAGCCAGTACCTCTCAAACAGCACTACTTTTCAGGACTGCTTTACCCATCTGTATTGTGACTCATTTGGCATCTCCCTAACCAAAGAACAAGAAGAGCCCGAGGTTTCCACGGGTTCTCCATCCCAGTAAGAGAAGAGACCTCTCAGGAATCATGAATTTTTCTCCTTCTAATCAGGTAGTGCTTTGATTATCTCAACTGTCAGTGGAAGTCATGTGATTGTCTGGTGTTTCCCATATGTTAGGCAGCGAGGAAATTAGAAAATTGTACTGATGGCTCTTTAAAATTTAGAATAAAACAAGCAGTTCTTTACATCAGTATGTTTGGGTGTGTCTGGCTTTTGGAAGCAACTGAATGAAACTACATAACCTGACACATTTAAGTAAGCTGCTTTCCCAGCAACTAAATATCAGTTCAGTAAATTCAAATTCTCCCTCATCTAAACACTAAATTCAAGAAGCTATACTGTCATTATTAGATGGTTACATACTTTTTCTGTAGCATTCTTTTCCTATAGCAGTATGTAACTACTTTCTATACAGTATATACATTCCTATAGCAGTATGTAACTACATTCTCTACAGTATGTACATTCCTATAGCAGTATGTAACTACATTCTCTACAGTATGTACATTCCTATAGCAGTATGTAACTACATTCTCTACAGTATGTACATTCCTATAGCAGTATGTAACTACATTCTCTACAGTATGTACATTCCTATAGCAGTATGTAACTACTTTCTCTACAGTATATACATTCCTATAGCAGTATGTAACTACATTCTATACAGTATGTACATTCCTATAGCAGTATGTAACTACTTTCTCTACAGTATATACATTCCTATAGCAGTATGTAACTACATTCTCTACAGTATGTACATTCCTGTAGCAGTATGTAACTACAATATGTAGCTACAGTAGATAGTCACAGTCTTTTCCTGTAGTAGTGTGTAGCTAACAAATGAAACACCTTGATTTTCCTACAGTTTGGATAGAAAAATAAGATGTGTGGTAAACAATCACAGTGTTCTTGCCTGGAGAATCCCCATGGACAGAGGAGCCTGGTCGACTACAGTCCAGGGGGTCACAAAGAGTCGGACACAAATGAGCAACTAAGCACAGCACAGTTCAGATTTATTTCAAGTTTTGCAATTGCTTTATGTCAATCAGAATAGAAAACAGTATTAGTAACAATCAAGTTGAGAAAGGATGGTGGTGACTATGCTGTCACTAAACAGAACTATTGTTAGCCAAATGTTAAAGTACTTTCGAACAAAGCCATTCACCGTACATGGAAACCACCAAGGTCTTAGGTTAATCATTTACATTTTTCTCTTTTGCATGCTTGTGAGCCAAGCAGACTCAATGGTACTATCTTAAATGGTCCAAGATAAAATTTTGTTAGTCTGTTGGGGAAAAGATTAGGTTCATCATCAAATATTAATATTCTTGGTATGAAAGCTAAATTGAGGCACTGTTCTTTCTCTCACTGGGAAAAATAAAAAAGGATTCCTTTGAATATTCATTCAGGTGTAAGGAACTGGATAGGGTACAGTGGTTTTTTGGATTAAGAAGTGTCCCTGGGAAGAGAAAGAGAAGTGAAAGTCTATGAAAGGAATCGGAGTCATTCAAGCAACAAAAAGTATTTTTAATTTCTTGTGAGCAGTCCAGTCATGCGTAGCCGCTGGTCTGTATTTCATTTTATAAAAGTCTGGTGGTACCACATAGAAAGCCTTGTAGACAAACCCCAGACCTACTCCATGGTCTGTGATACTTCTATAAGCCATGCTGTTTTAACGGGTAAATACAAATCTAAAAAGATATTTAAAATTTTTTGTTCTCTGATGCCAAAAAGGAATGAGAACTCCCCCCACCCCTACTTTTTCACAAAACATTTTCTTTTAAAACGTGTAATTTTAATCCTTTTTCTCTGTTTTGGAGATGTATGCTAATATTTTTTTAAAAGTGAATAAACCTTCTGCCAGTTTTCCATCCCAGGACGGTCTTCTGGGGGCAGGGCTGTTGGGGCCACTTTGAAATGTGAGCATTTCAGGGGCACTTTGTCTTCCTGACACTGGGAGTTTAGCCTAAGGGCTTGGCTCCAGGTAGTAACTTTCTGTTTGTCATAAAGATATGAAAAGTTTTAATTTCTTTTGGATACAGACAGTTAACATGTCAAGAATAGATCATATCTGCCTGGCTATATAAAAGAGTAAGAGGTCTTTGTCTCAACAATCTCTTTAGTGACCTGCCTATAATGGGCATCACGGTCTGATTTAATGCTGATTCAATAATTATCTGGGATTATCTGAGCTGGCAGGTGATTTTACTTTCAGTTATGTTTTCCCAATGTGTTCCAAAACCAGATGAAGTAGAAGAATTTATCAGGAAGTCTTACAGTTACCCAGAAAGAGAGCTGTTGCTATCTTTGTTTTAACAAGGGGCGAAGTTGAAACATAAATAAAGGGAGGGCGCTGTGAGTCAGTGGCAGAACTAGGAATGGACCAGCAGTTCAAACTCTGATTCTGAATGAAGAGGAGAAAGAAAACACAGAAATGCCTCATTTCTTCCCCCACATAATTTAGTTTGATTTTCAAGTTAAGTGAGCCAGCTTGCCCTACAGGTCAGTGGACTATAATGCTGCATCATTTTCAAGGGTGGCCACCCGTGGAGCATGATCCTGTAATCCCATTTCTCGCGCAAATTCAGACAAGGTCAAGGAATCAGACTTAACTCCACTATGACCTTTTCGCTCTAAAAATAAGCCAATATTGTCTCTGTAGGGAAGGCGGATGGAGCGTGTGAATAATGGCTCTTCAATTCCCAGCAGCTTCCGGGTATGCCGAGAAATTGCCTGTAATGCAAGGATAGCTTTTTAATGGGAATTTCCTGAAAATACAACTATAATTGAGTAAGTTTTACTTAGTTTCATAGACCTCTTGAATGCTAACCCCTCAAGCTAGTTCTATGAGGAAATAAAACACTGAATACACTGAAAGGCTTCCCACCCTGGAATTATCAAAACACATTTCTTAAGAGAAACATCACATGATTTATCTTTCTACTTAAAGATGTTTCTAGGCCTTTGGATCAAATAGGCACAGATGGGTTCATTTCTCTTTTTTTTTGGCTAAGCAATCTGACCAACAATATGAGCAGATAATATGTTCAGATTAGGAGCCATGACTTTCTCTAGGAAGGTTAATAAATAACTTGTCTATAAGGGGCTCAGTTAATAATCAACTAAGAAAAAAAGCATTACTCAAATAGTTATTTGGTGCATTGGACTGGAAGTAAATCTCAAACACTAAAAAGCAGACATTAAAATTCCAGTTAAAACGCGTTAGTGCTTATACTTGTGTATTTTTTTAAAATACTTTTGCCAGAATTTTCAACGTCTCTAAAATATAGTTTGTATTCACTGAGTACCATGCCACTTGATATGCTCGATTAAACTGTCATTGCACTTTCAAAGTCTAGTTTTAATTGTAGATCTGCTATAACATTGCTATTTGAATTCATATTCTGCCTCTGGGTGAGAATGTAGTCCATGAGACTGCTGCTAGAATACAGTCAAAGGAGTACGTAGAATGAATTTGCATTTGTTTAAAAATACTGGCCATAGTTACAAGACTGTAAAATTCACACCACAGATATTTCTAAGCCTGATGCAAAACGGCCCAGAAAGTGCATTTTAGATAAGATAGCTTTCTTCTCAAATCTGACTTAAATTGGAGTTGTTCAGACTCTAGGGGTGGTTGTAGGTAAAGGACAGAGTCTGTATCATTGCCTTGCACTCCCGGTGGGAATACTAATTGAGGTCTGTGGCCACTGAGGTTTCAAGATTCAAAAGACAGACACAGAGGAGTCCTTTAAGCTGAGTTCCAATTAAATGTGGAAGGAATGGAGAAATAGGGAATCATCATTAGAATAACAGTAATAACTGATGCAAAGCTTTAAGGTGAAACAGGTAATTTGCATAGCCTCAAACTACCTTCCCCAGTATGTTTAATACTGGTGGTATTTACTCTAGGTCTGTGCTGTGCTGTGCTTAGTCGCTCAGTTGTGTCCAACTCTGCGACCCCATGGACTATAGTCCACCAGGCTCCTCTGTCCATGGGGATTCTCCAGGCAAGCATACTGGAGTGGGTTGCCATGCCCTCCTCCAGGGGATCTTCCCAACCCAGGGATTGAACCCAGGTCTCCCACACTGCCTGCAGATTCTTCACTCCCTCCAGGAGGCGGGGAGCTTAATTCTCCTCCCTTTGACTGTGGGCTGGACTCAGTAACTCACTTTTGATGAAGAGAATATGAAAGAGAAACACAGTAACTGTGGTGAAGAAATTTGCAGACACCACCTTAACCCAGTGATCAAAGTCAACATCTCCAGTAATAGATCATGTCAATGCCATGTACTTCCTGCCATGATTAACTGATATCATCTGTGTGATGGTTTCCCCACAAAGTATAATTCCATGGGAAACATGAGACAAACTGAGGGAAATCTACAAAATACCAGGCTGCTGCTGCTGCTGCTGCTAAGTCACGTCAGTCGTGTCAGACTCTGTGCGACCCCATAGACGGCAGCCCACCAGGCTACTACTCTTCAAAGTGTCAAGGTCATGAAAGACAAAGAAAGATCAAGAAATTGTCCTATATTGGAGAAGACCAAGGAAACAGGACAGCTGAATGCAATCTCCAACTGGATCTTGGAATGAGAAAAGGACATCAGTGGGAGAACTGTAGAAGTCTGCATCAAGTCCATAGTTTGTTTAATAGTTCTGTGCTGGTGTTAATTTCTTTGTTTTGATAAAGGTATCCTGATTACATAAGATGTTAACATTAGGGGAAACAGGGTTAAGAGTACATGGGAACTCTCTGTACTATCTTTGCAACTGTTCTGTAAAACTAAAATTACTTGAAAATTAAAAAAAATTTTTCCATTTAGTGACAATTGCTGACATGTTGTTTGTGACATGAGTTGTGCTATTTAAGCAGCTTGCAACAAGGCAGGTGAGTAAAATTGCTGAGGTATTATAAAGCTGGTAAGGCTCTACTTTGAAATATACAATCAGGCATATAAAAGGAATGGGCAATTCATTAGTTCTTCTACAAATATTTGTCACAAGGTTATCTGTTATCTTTTGTTCACTTGGACTGAATGGTTAAAAATATTTTGAGAAATAATTTTTTAAGACAGCTAAAGTAAACGCAGTGCTATCTTGTCTATTAATAGCTTGTCCCTAGAGTAAGTAGGGACAAGAAAAGGACATATAGAAATATTTTCTCCTTTTTTACCAAACGAGTGTATCACTACAAATGGGAAACACAGAAGAGCAGTTTCCAGAGCTCTCCTGGCCAGGGAAGAATAATAATTAGTGCTTCTTTTCTTCTGCACTCCTCCCAGTCTAATCTATACATTTAGCTCTTCTCTGGTCATCTTAGTATGTCCTAGGAAGGACAAAGGGAAAGGCGAGTTATTTCTATAGGGGAAGAATGAGTAGTTGCAAAATTATGAAAGTAAAAGGAAGTTGAAGAGAACAGAAACTGGCCATGAGTTAACTGCAAGGCTTATAAATGGGACTTCCCTGGTGGCTCAGACGGTAAAGCGTCTGCCTGCAATGTGGGAGACCTGGGTTCGATCCCTGGGTCAGGAAGATCCCCTGGAGAAGGAAATGGCAACCCACTCCAATTTTCCCCTGGAGAATTCCATGGACAGAGGAGCCTAGCAGGCTATAATCCATGGGATCCCAAAGAGTCAGACACGACTGAGCGACTTCACTTCACTTATAAATGGGAAGCACAGTTTATATGTGATCCAATTTCTTAGCAGCCATGTCCAAAATTCTGTACACTCAAGCAACCTGTCCTGACTCCTCCCAATCTCTAATGCCTATGAACAATGATAATTGAGAGTTGGCATGAAAAAGATAGCTACATTGCTTAAATGTTGTTATGAGATAAAATTGTGGATGTACTGTACTAGTGCTATAATTACAATGGTGCAGTAACAAACGCTTAGTGTATCAGTAAGGAAGGTATCTGTGGTATGCTTAAGGTCACTTTTGATCTCTAAAAAGTTACCTGTATCATAGTGTATAATTAGCTTTTTTTACGTGGACCTGTCAAGCAAAGCTTATCTAACATACCTGTAGGAATATCTTGATCTTTGTTACCCTAGTGATTTCAAGGAGAGGCCATATTTGTCTACTGCTTTGATAAGTATTCCAAAGTTTGCTTATTCAAACTTTTTGGAATATAAGGAGAGACTACTGGGTTCATCATTTACTCTTGAGGATTTCAGAAGATATTTAAGACCTCTTGCTTCTTGCAAGACTAGAAAAAGCATAATTAGAATTTTTATCATTCACATTGATATTGTACTTTTGGAATGAAAATGTCAAGGAAAGCAAAATGACTTGGCAGACTCTTAATACGTTCTCATGATGAAAAGTTGAAGTTTTTGGTGTTTAAATGTTTTAGGAATTTATATTACAAGTTACTGTACATTTTTGCAAAACTTTTGCAAAAACTTTTGCATAAACTTTTGCATTTCTGTTCCTTATTTTTATTTAGAAAATTGAGTACATTACATACATAGGTAGAAATTAGAGCTCATAAAAATGGTTGTAGTATCTTTGAACATAAAAAGGATAAGATATTTACCTCGTAGTACTTGGTAGCTACATGAAAGCATGATTGTAATTAATAATTTGTAATAAGTTGCCCTTTTCTATATTATGTATATGTGGGTTCACAGTTACAAAATTATTCATTTAAAGAGGCAATATTTAAAAAAGAGGCTATATAGTACAGTGGTTTAAATAGAGCATGGATTGGGATATTACACAGAATATATTTGAATCCTGGCTCTTATTATCTGAATGATTTTGTGTAAGTTGCTTCACCTTTCTGGCCTCAGTTTTCTCTTCCGTAAATGGGGATTAAACGAAGTGATAGATGTGTGGTGTCCAACATACAGTAAAAACTCAGAGAGGATAGCTATTGATGGAGTACAAGAGACTAAATGTTCACTTCAGTTCAGTCGCTCAGTCGTGTCCGACTCTTTGTGACCCCACAAATCGCAGCACGCCAGGCCTCCCTGTCTATCACCAACTCCCGGAGTTCACTCAGACTCACGTCCATCGAGTCAGTGATGCCATCCAGCTATCTCATCCTCTGTTGTCCCCTTTTCCTCTTGCCCCCAATCCCTCCCAGCATCAGAGTCTTTTCCAATGAGTCAACCCTTCACATGAGGTGGCCAAAGTACTGGAGTTTCAGCTTTAGCATCATTCCTTCCAAAGAACACCCAGGGCTGATCTCCTTTAGAATGGACTGGTTGGCTCTCCTTGCAGTCCAAGGGACTCTAGAGTCTTCTCCAACACCACAGTTCAAAAGCATCAATTCTTTGGTGCTCAGCTTTCTTCACAGTCCAACTCTCACATCTATACATGACCACTGGAAAAACCATAGCCTTGACTAGATGGACTTTGTTGGCAAAGTCATGTCTCTGCTTTTGAATATGCTATCTAGGTTGGTCATAACTTTCCTTCCAAGGAGTAAGCGTCTTTTAATTTCATGGCTGCAGTCACCATCTGCAGTGATTTTGGAGCCCCCAAAAATAAAGTCTGACACTGTTTCCACTGTTTCCCCATCTATTTCCCATGAAGTGATGGGACCAGATGCCATGATCTTCGTTTTCTGAATGTTGAGCTTTAAGCCAACTTTTTCACTCTCCTCTTTCACTTTCATCAAGAGGCTTTTTAGTTCCTCTTCACTTTCTGCCAAGGAATACGTATTTAACAATTTAAAGGATTTCTTTATATCTTGTTGTCAGAAAAATGAGTTTATATATTAACAAAGATAATTTTTTTACTGTCTAAATCATATGACTTACGGAATTATATAGTTCTAAGGGCTGATCAAGAGTTACCTAGGGGGAAACTCCTTGGCAGTCCAGTGGTTAGTACTCTGTTCTATTGCTGATGAGAACTCGGGTTTAATACTTGGCCAGGGAACTCAGATCCTGCAAGCCATGTGGCGTGGCCAAAAAATAAATAAAACTCACCAAATTCCCCTTGGGTGGGGAAAAAGAAAAGAAAAAAGGAGTCACCTAGGGAACAAATTCCAGGGCCTACCAGAGACCTAATGAATCAGAAGCTCTGGAGCCTGGAACCCAGGAATTTTTTTTTTTAAGTCTCACTTGATTCCAAAGCCTATCCAAGATTAAGAACCACCAAGGCAGAGCATTTATGGGCAAAAGTGTAATGAATGAGATGGTATGTTGAGATGGGAGGTATTTAAGCAAAGGTTAGAAATGAGATTATATATGGGAAGTTTTATACACTACAAAACACTATACATGGAGGGTACTGTTATGCAAAGATAATCATGGACTGTTGGTGCTGGAGAGATCTTAGGAAACTGAGGTCCAGAGAGGTTAATGTTAACTTGTTTCAAAGTTAAGGAGTAGAACAAGCAAAACGCACATGGTGGTTTTTTTTTTTTTTTTTTTAGTGCCATATGGGTATTAGAGACATAAAATGCAGGACAGCTTTGGAGGTGAGGCTACCATGGGCTGGGAAGATCGGGAAAAATTTCCTGGGGAGATGAGAATTGGCTGGGGTCATGAAGGATGACTAAGATTCATAGTAGTCATGCAGGGAGAGGGGGAACTGAACAAAGATATATTAGTAGGAGGAGGAATGCATGACACAGGTTTTCGAGGGTGTGAGCTTGACCTGTGAGGCTGGAGCAGGAGATTCATGGTGGTGGGAGAACACTTGTGGAGGATCCTGAATCCTAAGCTAAGGAGTTGTGTGTGTGCTTAGTAACATTGTTGTGTCCGACTCTTTGCAACCCCATGAACTGTAGCCAGCCAGGCTCCTCTGTCCATGGGGATTCTCCAGGCAAGAATACTGGGTGGGTTGCCAAGCCCTCCTCCGGGGGAATCTTCCCAACCCATGGATTGAACCCAGGTCTCTCTCATTGCTAGAGGATTCTTCACCATCTGAGCCACAAGGGAAGCCCACCACTGTAAAGCTAAGGAGTTGAGACTATCTAAAGAAGGCTTCTGAGGAGAATACTGTGTAAATGGTTGGAAAGTGACAGTCTAAAATCAGGGCCCTTGAATCCAAAAGGGCCTGTGCTGTGCTACATTGGTTCGGTTGTGTCCAACTCTATTGTGACCCTATTGTGAGCCCACCAGGCTCCTCTGTCCATGGGATTCTCCTGGCAGGATTCCTGGACTGGGTCGCCATGCCCTCCTCCAAGGGATCTTCCCAACCCAGGGACTGAACCCATGTCTCTTGTGTCTTGTGCATTAGCAGGTGGATTCTTTACCACTAGCACCACCTGGAAAGCCCCCAAAGGGACTATAGACAGAGGCTAAAAGCAGGCTACTGGAATGTTGTGTATATTCTAGTAAAGGTCTGAACAAGTGGGAATGGAGAAAACCAGATGCTATAGGAGGAGAGAGAGTTCTTGGGATCTTTGTGGGGAATCAAAGAGTGGAAGCAACCACTTTGAGCCTGGGGCACTGGGAGTATGATAATACCACTGGCAGAAATCGAAGGCCAGGTTGGAATAAAAGGAGGTTGGTTTGAGATAGATGGTAGTACTGCTGCAGTGCTCTATCAGGAAACCATACACAACTCACCTTCATGTCCTCAAAATCTGTTATCCCCATCTGAGGGAGGTTTGAGCAGTTTACATGTATGAGTTTTCGGCCACTGATGAAGTTTGTGGTAAAACACTCCTGTCAGTACAATGAGAACATCACTCAAAAGATGGATGGCAAATACAGGAAGAAAAAGCAAGAAAGAGAAAGGGAGGAGGCAAAGAAGGAAAGAGGCAAGGAGGGAGGGATAAAGAAATCATGTTTGTTGCTAGCGCTGTACTGAGAAAAAATAATTTTAATAATCCTAATAATCCTACATATTTTAAACTCAATTAAATTTCATAATGCTGCTTATTTTTATTTTTGGGGGGTATGATACAACCAGTGCTTCTTTCTTACCTGAACTACATTTTTAAGTAGAGAAGTACCAAAGATTTCAGATCTTGCATTGTCTGTAGTAGCCTAAGAACATACTTGGCAGTGAAATAAGAGGATTCACTCCATTTTAAAAAGAAAACTAGTCTTGGTTAATTGGCTATAAAAATTAGTACTGGTGGGTGATCACAATACATATAACACATTTGGGGTAGATACTAACAATACAAGTTCAAGTTAAGGGAGCTGCTAATAAAAACAAAGTACCAAAAAGTCTACCTCAGGGACTTCCCTTGGTAGTCCATCCAGTGGTTGGGAGTTCGCCTTCTGGTGTGGGGGATGGATGCAGGTTCCATCTCTGGTCGGGGAGTTGGGATCTCACATGCCACAGAGCAGTTACCAAGCTTATGAGCCGCAATGAAGACCCAGTGCAGCCAAAAAATAATTTTTTTTAAGCTTAAAAAAAACCCAAACCAAAAAAATCTACCACGGATGAAATCTTTTTAGGAATACAGATTTCTATGAAAAGAAGCCTACGTAAATTAGTCTTTATTCAAGGATTGTAGAGAAGTATAATCACTGTGATGAATAGGAAAAACAAATGTGACCTTTCCCTCCTCTCCCAATATACAAATATATGTATATATCAGTGCAAAGGCCAAAATTAAAATCCAAGTTACCTCTACCATCGTCCATGCCTGTCCTACACTTTTTCCAGTGAAGACGCAAAATCTCAGGTAAGGATAGAGGAATAAGAAGTAAAGGAATGAGAGTATGTAACACACACACACAAATGTTATTTTTGTGTACCTTGTATTGAGGGAAGCCTAGCTGGCAAATCCACGTGGCAACTTTTTCTGGGCTCCATTGAAGATACTCAAATTGTAGATCAGAATTTTTTTCTGGCTGGGTGTCTCTATCTTTATATACCAGTTTCATTGACTCTAGGCACAGATCTTGCTTTTCACCACAGGACTCTTTTAAATCCCTCTGAGACTCAGAGAAAAAGGAGTAGAACTCATAATTGGTATCAGAAAGCTGGAACAGATTTTGGAGTTCTTTAGAAAACTCATAATCTGTATTCACTGAGTCTATATCACTTATTGGAAGAGGCTCTAATACATAGTCTTTTGAAACTTTAGTTTCTTTTATTAACAAATTTCCTATTGGATAGTCAGAGTACTCAGCCTCATCCCTGTTGACAGAATGTTTAAATTTGATTGCTTCTGGCCTATCTTCCTTGGCAAATTCTACAGGTGTCTCTTTTCTAAGTAGTTGCTTGGTTTTATCCAATAACTCTAAATCTATCTCCCTAGTTGGCTCTGTTTGTGTCTTCTCTTGTTCTACAGGTGTCTCTTTTCTAAGTAGTTGTTTGGTTTTATCCAATAACTCTAAATCTATCTCCCTAGTTGGCTCTGTTTGTGTCTTCTCTTGCACCTCTGGTTTGATCTTCTGTGGTGGCACTTGACCTGTTTCTTCAGTTTTCTCTGGTTCTTTCTTTGGAAACTCTGCTTTAGTTTGTTCTGGGGGCTCTGGACCCTTCTCCTCAGTTGACTTTCTTAGTGTCTCCTCTGATCTGAACTTCCGTGATGGTGTTCGATCTGTCTCCTCGGTTGACTTTTTCTGCTTATCTTTTTTATCTACTGGTTTGGTGTCCTGTGGTGGCTCTAGAACTCTCTCTGAAGTTGACTTACTTGGTGTCTCCTCCTGAACTTCCGGTATGGTCTTTCCTGATGGCTCTCTAACTGTGTCCTCGATTGGTTTTCTTGACTTTTCCTCAGAAAACTCGGATTCAGTCTCTTCTAGTGGCTCTGGAGTTTTTTCTTGTGTTTCCTCAGTAGCTGTACTCGGTTTCTCTTCTGGAAACTCTGGTTTGGCCTGCTCAGGTGACTCTGTCCTTTTCTCTGTAGGTGACTTACTTTGTATTTCCTCTGGATTCTCTGATGTGGTCACCTTTGGTGGCTGTTGATCTGCCTCTTCAATTGATTTTCTTGGTTTCTCACTTGGAGATTCTGGTTTGGTCGGCTCTGTAGGTTCTAGACCTGTCTTTTCATATTGCTCTCTGAGTGTCTCCTCTGGAACCTCTGGTTTGCTCTCTTCTATGGGTACATCCTCAGGAACATCCGGTTTGGCTTCCTCCTCTGGTTCCTCATGCTTTCTGTCCACAGGGCTTTGCAAATCCTTCAAAAGCTCTCTTTCTATCTGTCCAAAAGTCTCTGATTTTACCTCTAGGGGAATCCCTAGCTCAACCTCGCTGAAAAGGTCTATCCTGAACTTGTGGGGAACCTCTTCCAAGGAGGTCCAGGTTGGTTTTAGGTGCGGAGGCACATCTTTAGCACTCTCTGGTGTCTTCTCTTTGAAGGCCTCTTCCTCTATCTCTGGCTGTGGCTCTTGGTCAATCTCTACAGGAATCTCTGGGCCTGCCTCTGCCACGCTGCCTGGTTCGATATCTTCGGTCATCTGAAGAAACTGAAGTTTCGGTCTCTCAGTCTTCAGGTCTTCATTTTCGTCAGAGGGGGAATCGTAATCCTCTGGGACTTCAGCCATGACGCAGATGAGCCGTCGCGCCCAGGCCGCCTAGCAACTCCAACTTCCGACAGCGTCTCTATGGAGACCACGACTTCCGGCCAGGTCTCAAGGAATCTTCCCCCTCCCCGGGTTTTGTTTGTTCTTTCAAGCACTGACTAAAAATCTGCCATAGCTGACTGAACTGAACAACCCCCCTCTGCCCCGCCCCCCGAGCCCGGGTCGCCAGCCTCCGCTGACCAGAGCTCCCGCGAGGGCGCGGGGGCCGGCTCGCTGCCCCTTCCGGCCCGCGGGCTCCGCTCGGCTCTTCGCGGCGGAGCTCGGCCTTCGGCTGTTTCCGGAGCTCCCGGCGGCGGGCGGCAGAGGCGCTGCGGGCGCGGGCTGCAGATGTCGGACCCACGGGCGGCTGAGGGGCCGGGCGTCTGGAGCCCCGCAGCCCGCCGAGGGCCGGCGCGCGGCCCCGGGGACGGCTCGGGAGTGGAGGGGAGCCAGGCGGCCGCCTCAGGTACGCAAGGCCGGGCGCCGGCGGGTGCGTGCCGTCGGCCTCGGGGCCCCGCGCTTCGGCGCGAGGCTCGGGCGAGCTCCGTCCGGCGATGCCTGGAGGAGCGGACCGGCCTGGGGGGAGCACCTTCGCGCGCGGAGCCCCTGCCTCGCCTCTGCCCGGGCCGCGACCCTCCTGCGCCTAGTACCCCCATCCCGGCCGCTGCCATTCTCCGGGCTTGCTCTTCGCTCGAGATTATTTTCTACTTCTGTTTTCGAAATACCTTAGTTCCTGCCCGCTTCCTTTCTTAGATCAGCCCGGGTGGTAGTGACCGAGCTGCTGTGCCCCCGGCGGCTCTTCAACCTTCAGCATACGCCCGCCCGTCACTCCTTGGCTGCTGACCCCCGACCACGCCGCCCTGGCTGCCCCAGGGTTTCTGGGTACCCGCCCTGATCCTCACCTCTGTCTCAGGTCCCGACCTTCTTCCACGCGCCTCTCCGCCCGCATCCGAAGAGGGAACCTCGCCTTCATCTGTCCAGAATCCTATTTGCTCTAGCCTCTTTCCCTCTCCTCCACGCCCTGCACCTAGGCCCCCCGCACATCATCTTGCATCCTTTTCTGTCCATCAAGAGTGGGCGGGATGAAAAGCAGAGTTGGAAGTTGTGTAGGCTCTGGGGTCTCTTTGAATGAACATAGCGGCCAAGGCAGGAAATAGCGTCCAAGTAGGAACGTTGGCGACCTGCCTCATTCTCCGGGACCCTCTTCTTGTTCAGGTGACTTATCTCGTTTCTACCCACGCTAGTTTCCTCCGTGTGGATTGCTACATTGTTCGAAGGCGAAAGTGTCCCGCGGTTGCACTTTTACGTTTCACGTCTCCTTATCTCTACACGGAATGCAACTGAAAAGATACTCCTTTGAAATACAGAAGGGCAGGTGGAGAGAGAACTGGTCTCCCCAAGTAGCAAGTATGAATTAACTTTCCAGTTCTGAAATTAAAATCGACCCCATATAGTACAGGTGGTCCATGGAGCCTGCGTTGGAGGCTGATTCTTTCATTTACTTGGGCAAGTTATTTTTCTGTTTGTTTCCTCATCTATACACTGTAGTACCTGCCTGAAAGACTGCTGGGAGGATTGCATAGACCAGTGTGTATGAGGCGCTTGGTGCCTAGCCCAGGGTATGCAGATTACTGGTGTTCCCCATTACTGTGAGAGTAAGGTCTGTTTTTGCGCACTGAAACTCCATGTGCGGTCAGAGGTGTTCTTGAATGTGTATCTTCCAGCATGGTGACTTTCTTTGTCTTTTTCTTCTGTCCTAAATAGCTCCTATTTCCTAATGGGCCAAAGTACTTGGGACACACACACACAAACCCCTTTGAATCACCCAGCTTTTTCCTTTTCCTGTGACTTTATGTTCTCTTACTTTAAAACGTTTAACAATTTTTGGCTTTTTCCTTCTTACGAACTCTGATGCTTTGTAGTAAATCAGAAATTTTAAGCCTACTTTCTGAAAGATTGAGCAAATGAACACTCAGAATGTCTCATTAACATCTGTTCCTTGCATCTATCAATATTTATAAATTAAGGCTTTTTTTTTTACTTCCTCTTTAGATCTTTGTGGCAAATATACCCAAGCACTTTAAATATAAAGGCCTTAAGAATAGTCCAGAAATGTGTTGGAGGATAGTGGGTTTGTCTCTGAGTGTGTCTCCCCCCAGCCCACCCCTTGTAATTGGTTCCTGCGTTCACATTTTCCTCCCAGGACTTGATAGAAATACTTAGGATTACTTCCTTCCTCTTGCCCTCAGAAAGCAGGGTGAGTGTTGTTTCTTTTATGTTGTGTAGGGGTTTGTTATTGTGGTCCGGAACAACCTCTTCCCCTTAAGGTAACATTTGTTGTTAATAAAATAGCTAATAAAATAATAGTAATGAGAGCTTACAGTAATTGAATGCTTACTCTGTGCCAGAATGTGGAAAAAGATTTCCTTGTATTATCTGACTTAATCCTGTCAACAGTCATTTCCTCCCCATTTTACAGAGCAAGCTACAGCTGAGAGAGGTTAACTTACTTGCCCAAGTTAGGTGTGGAGTTTTCACCATCTGTATGAAATTGTTACTTTGTTTTGATGAAGTTCCCAATAGTATATTTATTTTTTGGCCATTAATCAAGCATTGATATTCTCGGGCAGGTAATGGTCTTTGCCATCAAGGGGTTTTTAGTTTGGTAAAATGAGAGTGCCAGGAAGAAAAATCAACAATTCAAAACTTCATATAATTGGGTGTCTTTTATTGCAGTTGTTTATGTGCGTACCCCCAAGAAGTCGGCTGGAGGGTGGAGATAGAGCCTATCTTGTCTATTTCTCTCCTTGATGTTGTGTCCTAGGTGTTCTGGAAATGCTTGCCAGATTGTGAGACGAAGTCTCAACATACATAGAGATTTGAAGGAGCATCCAGTGCGTATCAGGAATGTTCTTTAGGTTAAAGCAGTGGTTCTCAACTAGGAGAGATTTTGCCTCTCCTAGGGGACATTTTGATTGTCACTTGGATTGGGAAGGAGAGGAAGCGCCATCACTGAGATACTGAGACTCAGAAACTTCCCTCCATGTATAGGAAAGAAGTAAAATATTAGTTGCTCAGTCGTGTCCAACTCTCTGCGACCCCATGAACTGTAGCCCATGAGGCTCCTCTGTCCGTGGAATTTTCTAGGCAAGAATATTGGAGTGGGTTGTCATTTCGTTCTCCAGGGGATCTTTCCAACCCAGGGATCGAACTGGGGTCTCCTGCTTTGCAGGCACATTCTTCACTGGGTGATCCACCGGGTGAACATCCTCCAGTGCACAGGACTGCCCCCACACAGAGGATTATCTGGTCCCAGGTCAGTAGCGCTGCTATCGAGAAATCCTGAATTAGAGTTAAGCTGGGTTCCAAAGCGCTGTGGACAGCATGCATTTGCCTTAGCTCAGAGGTGTGTAGGCTTGGGAGTAAACTCAATACGCAGCTTCAAATTAGGAGTTTGATTGAATCCTTGTGCCGCCTTCCTCTGAAAAATGACCCAATGAGTAAGCAATGGAGTAACCAATAGAGACCTAAAAATGAAATCAAGAGGTTTCTGTCATCCTTTCTTAGAGGGAAAAGTGCAGTAAGAAATGAGATTGGACATGCAGTTGTTATTGAATTAAGGGTTTAGATGTCTCAGTGTGTCTTATTCTTTCAAAGCAGGAATTTATAATTATCCAGAATAACTGTGACTTGTTTTTTCAAAGTATTCTCAATAGAGACTACCTTTTCAGGGTCTTCATATTTGTCAGCTGAGGTTTTGATTATGAACTAAGAAAAATGTTGATGTTCTGAACTAAGCTCTCCAGTGGTCATAGTGTTCTTGTTGCTTTATGAACTGTAATTATTTTTAATAGTCTTTTATTTGGGGCACCTGGGTCCTTCAATTCCCAAGAGGAGAGAGTGAGCACTCGTTATAGAGTGAAACTGAGGCATACGTTACATCACTTAAGAACAGCTCTTTTCATTCTTTCATGGCTTGTTTGTTTGTTTGTTTGTAGTTTAGGGAGCTTTGGGGAAAATAAAGGGCTAAGTCTGTTATAACCTTGAAGTCAGCAGTAGAACTTGGTCTGTTGTATATGACCCTGAGCTATCAACTCATGTAGACCGTCAAGGACTGCAAACAGGTCAGGTGAACTTGAACTTGTTTGTTATTCGTATGTAGGACTTAGAACAGTGCAATAAGTCTTTCTCCAGTTTTGGAAATGTTGCTTATCTGTGGCTATTTCAATTTCAATTAAAATTTTAAAATTAGTAGTTATCGTGTTGGATGGAGCAAAAGAGTGGATGTCCATGCCAAAGAGTCCCTGTGGTTTTGGGGTTTCTATTGTAGTTTTATATCAAAAGAGTATAAATTGCTTCTGCCTGTGGTTATTTCTTTTTTTTTGCAGCAGTTGTGTTTTTATGCGGTTGAGGTGGTCCATTTAGTCCCGTCATAATTCTGTTTGTAACGGTACAACCGAGGTTTGTAATCTGAATGACCATGGAGTGTGACCCACTCCCGAGGGCTAAGGAGAAACTGGATCACATGAACGTGGTCTCTGGATTTGGTTGGACTCTAAACTCAGCTGGTTTCTTTTCGTTTAAGCTTCTTGAATCTATAACCATGTAACCTGCTTTTGGTTCCTCTGTAGTTGAATCTAAGAGGCTAGGCTAATTATCTCTTCGCCACCTGTTTAGTGAAGGAAAAGTCCTATGAGACCTATTCTGAAGAACCCTGAAAAAGCCGGCGTTTTGGTTCTCTTTGTAGAGAGTACAAAGTACACACTACATTTAAACACTACATTTAAATCTGTAGCATGACCAGAATGTCTAAAACCTTATTCTGGTAACATAGAAAGAAAACATATTTTTTAAATTGTCAGATATAAAATAAATTATTTTAAGAAAATTTATTTTTTCCTTCTCACTTTTGCTATAAAGGCCATCAATTCAAAATTGAGTTATTCTCTCTCTCTCTTTTTCTTCCTTAGTTTTTTTGGTCTCATCGTGTGGCATGCAGGATCTTAGTTCCCCAACCAGGGATTGAACCTGTGTCCCCTGCAGTGGAAGCTTAGAGACTTAACTACTGGACTGTCAGGGAAGTCCCTAAAAATTGAGTTATTCTTTTTTAAAATTGTTTTTGGCTGAGCCACATAACTTGTGGGATCTTAGTTCTCTGACCGGGGATTGAACCTAGTCCTCAGGCAGTGAAAGCAATGAGTCTTAACCACTGGACCGCCAGGGAATTCCCTAACATTGAGTTATTCTTGAGTTTCCCGTTTCTTCTTTCTGTTCATTGTTTCCAAGACTTTGGCCTTTCAGTTACCACTGTCAGAATTTTTGCCACGTTAGAGAGTACATTCTAATGGTTATTTTTTTTTCTTTAAATTGATGTTTAAAATATTGTTTCATTCTAAATAATATTCATAATATTACTAGTTTGATGCATCAGTTTTCCTAAGACATATGAAAATAAATACCATTCAAATAAAAAACACTGTCCTAAGTACCATCCAAATTTGCAACACTTGTCCTGGTTTCTCTGTTCTCTTCTAGAAATACTTGTAGAATTGGTCTACATTTGGCTGACATAGTAAAAGCTATACTATAGAGAAATTGGCTTTTTCTTCTTTATAGTGTTCTTAACTTTACTAACTAAATTTAGGAAACCTAAAAAGCTGTGTTTGTAATTGTTTTCTTTCTCTGTAAAACAGGACTGTATCTTCAACACTTTAAACTTCTGGAAATAAACTATATTTCTTCTTTTCTTCCTTCCTGCCTCTTTAAATCCAATTACAAGTTATTTTAACAGTAGTTCTTATATAATTTAGTGAATATCTTTAACCTTAAAAATCAAAAGCAGTATCTCTTTTCACTCTTTTCCCCTGCATATATTCAGTCTTTCAGATGCTATGGGAAGTGGCTTTTCACATATGAAAGATGCTCAGCCTAACTCATTGTGAGGAAAGTGGAAGTCGTAACTGTGTTGGGTAGTTTGATGTCTCACTGGTGATAAGGGTGTGCAGAAACAAACACTTTCATGCATTGCTGAAGGGGGTGGAAATTGGTACAAATGCTATGGAGGGCAATTTGTCAATATCTTTCAGAATTACAATATATGTCCTTATTGCCCCATTTTTTCCAGGAGTTTATCCTATAGATCACACACCTGTTTAATTAAAACAAATACAAGTTTATTATAGCATTGCTTGTAATGGTGAAAGATTGGAAAAAACATAAATGTCCATCAATAGGGAACTGGTTAAATGAATTATGGAATACACTGCCAGTGAAATATTAACCAGCTGTGGAAAGGAATGAGGAAGTTTGTTATATATAGTTACGGAAAGGTCTCTGAGATGTAAGTGGAGAAAACAAAGCATGTGTTAGGATGTCTAGTATGTTCATTATTTGTATGAAAAAATGTATATATATATTTTTTTCTTTTTATGCACACACTTTTTTAATGTAAAATATCTCTGGAAGACTACACAAAACCTAATAACATTGGAGGTAGGGACTGAGAATGGAGGAAATTTTCTCTGTATACCTTTATGGTTTTTGAATTTTGAATAATGTGCATATATTACGTATTCAGAAAAACTATACACAAGTATGTTATGAGATTCTTCACTGTGTTTATTTTGTAAGTTACAGCCATTCTACATATCTCTTTTTGCTCATCAGGAACTGACTTCTGGACTTTTTTCTCTCAGATGAAATTTCTATGAAATACAGTTTGCAAATCTGCTTAGGGATTATTTTCTTACTTTTTTTAATTGAAGTATAGTTGATGTATAATACACAGATTACAGGTATACAATATAATGATTCATAATTTTTAAATGTTATACTCCATTTATAGTTATTATAAAATATTTGCTATGTTCCCCATGTTGCACAATATATCCTTGTTAGCTTATTTTATTATGTTACTCTTTAAATCCACTTCTGTCTTCCTTTGTTGTGCTGTGCTGTGCTTAGTCTCTCAGTCGTGTCTGACTCTTTTGCGACCCCACAGACTGTAGCCCACCAGGCTCCTCTGTGCATGGGATTCTCCAGGCAAGAATACTGGGGTGGGTTGTCATGCCCTCCTCCAGGGGTCTTCCCAATCCAGGGCTCAAACCCAGGTCTCCCACATTGCAGGCAGATTCTTTACCATCTCAGCCACCAGGGAAGCCTTATCTTTGTGCTAATTTTCATTTCTGTCTTAAAGTTCAATGTTATCGAAGTATTCATTATGACTCACTACATACAGAGGCTTACACTGTTTTCCAGTGACTGACAGAAGGCAGACTTTTAAAGTTTCTGTTTTGTTTCCATTTTATTCACTAAGGTATCTTCAAACTGAAAAGGGGCGAGGCAATGCAGGTTTCTGTTTTGAGTAATGGCAGACTAGATAATTGGGGTTAGTTATCCCACTGGAGACAATTAGGAGATAATTGTCGAAATATAAATATCTGCTTAAAGATCCTGGAGATTCATTACTCAGGTAATGAATGATTATTAGACTGTGATCCATGTGAGGGCAGAGAGAGAGGGGACCGAGGATCAGAGTTCAATTTGGGGTTCTTCTCTCCTCTGAGAGGATATGCTGGACTCGTAAGTGGACAGACTGAATGACAAGACTGTGAAAGCATGTCTCTGAATTAAAGCAACAGGGATTAATCAAGTAGGGGGAAGCGTTTCTCTGGGCTAAAATCTTGAAAGGCTATGTTCTAGAAGTAAGGGTAAGTTAGAAGCAGGCCATTGCAGAGACTACAGCTCCGCTTCAGAAACATCTGAGTTCATGAAATTGGGTTAAGATTACCCCCGGGTGTTAGTGCCCCCTCATTATGGAAAAAGCAAAGCCAAATCTTTTCTGAAGGGTCACTATAGTCTTCAAATTATTTTGACAAACAGTTTTGTGACACAGTTTCTGGCATGTATCAGAAATGACCAGGTGCATGAAAAGACACAATCTAAACAAAAATCAAACAATGAGTAAAACTGGATCCACAGGAACATCAGATTTTAGAGTTACCAGATACAGACTTTAATTATATTGTAATACAATATAATTCAACTATACCATTATACTATAGTATAGTATAGTGAATATACTATTCAACTATATTTCAATTAAAAATTGTATTTACTGTGTTCAAAGAGATAAAAGAGAAGCTTGAGAAATTTGGCAGAAAATTGAAATTTATAAAAATAGAACCAATGAGCAATTCTGTAACTGAAAAATACAGATGAAAATGAAGAACTCTGTTGATAGGTCTAACAATAAGTTATTACACCTGAAGAGAGAATAGTGGACTGGAAGAAAGGTCAGAAGAAAATATGTAAAATACAACAGTGGAGAATTCAGGAAAGATGTAAGAGACGTAGAGGATGTGGTAAAAAGTCTAACATTCACACAGTCCTCCTAGAAGGTAAGGAGGTCAAGAATGGACAGAGAAATATTTGATGAGATAATGGCTGTGAATTTTCCAAAACTAATGGAATCTACAGATTCATGAAGCCTTGTATATACCCCCAAGCAGGGGTATATAAGTAACAATAGGTACACATTAAATTAAAACTGCTATAAAACCAAAGCAAAGACAAAATATTACAAGTAGCCAGAAAAAAATTACACTTTGCCTTCAAAGGAATAGTAATTAGGCTGACATCTGGTTTATGCACAGAGCGATGAAAGCTAGATTATCTTTAGAATACTGAAAGAAAATAACTACCAATATAGAATTTTTCTTAGTTAAAATAGTCTTCAAGAATGAAGGTGAAATAAAGATATTTTCAGGCAATTAAAAGCAGGATTTATTACCTACAGGTAACTATATTCTTTAGGCAAAATCAAAATGATTCCAGATGAAAAGGAAATTGCGGTTTAATGTCCCTCATTAACATAGATGGAAAAAGTCATTAGCAAAAGATTAGCAGACTGAATCCAGCCTTATGTATGACCAAGGTGGGGTTTTACAGAAATGCAAAGTTGTTTTAACATTTTTTTTAAGTCAGCTGTATAATCACCATTTTTATACAGTAGAGGATTAAAATTGCCAGTTTAATAGCAGCAGAAAACAAAAAAAGTGGTAAAATTCAGCCCCTACTTATGGTTCAAAACTCTTAGGAAAGCTGGGATTAAAAGGAAACTTTCTTAATTGGATAAAGCATATCTACAAAACCCCCACAAGCAGCGTCAAACTTAATGGGGAAATCTGAAAGTTTTCCTTTTAAGATTAGGAATAGGACAAGGTTGCCCACTCTCGCCACTTGCTTTTCATCTTTTACTGAATAGCTAGAACAGTCAGGCAAGAAAGAGACTATATAAGGATTTTAAAGGAATCCTAGTGAACCTGTGGTTTGCAGACGATGACTGTTTACACAGAAAGTCCAAAAGAGTCTATAGATAATTTATCAAATTAATAAGTTTGTCCAAATTGTTGAGTACAGGACAATATGCAAAATTCCATTGAATTCATGTATACTAGCAAAGAAGTTAAAAATACATATATATGTATATATAATTTGGCATAAAGTTCAAGTACCTAGGAATAAACCTCACAAAATATATGTAAAAACTTTATGCAGAAGATTATATTATTATTGAGAGAAATTAAAGAATATCTAAGTAAATGGAAGAATGTATCATATTTGCAGTTTGGAAGACTCCATATTGTGAAGCTGTCAGTTCTCCCCAACTTGATTTGTAGATAAAATGCAATCCCAATAAAAATCCTAGCAGGGTTCTGGTGGGCTTTTAGGGTGGAATTTGACAAGCTGGTTCTAAAATATATATATACAAATGAAAGGCCATAAAATTGCCAAGACACTTGAGTAAGAACAACAGATGGTAAGGTTTGTTCTATCATGTATCAAGACTTAAAAAAAATTTTATTGGGCCCTCCCTAGTGGTCCAGTGGGTAAGACTCCATGCATCCACTGCCGGGGGCTCAGGTTGGATTCCTGGTCAGGGAACTAAGATCCCACATGCCACGTGGCTCTGGCAAAAGAAAACATAAATGGATTAAGGCTTTTATAGAACAGCCCACTAGGCCCTAGAAATAGAATAAGAGCCTGGAAACAAAATCTTTGATTTGCAACAAAGATTGTACTGTGGAGTAGTGGAGAAGGAATGATAAGTGTTGCTGGTAAAATGCTGGGAGGGATTGGGGGCAGGAGGAGAAGGGGATGACAGAGGAAGAGATGGCTGGACGGCATCACCAACTGGATGGACTTGCGTTTGAGTGAACTCCGGGAGTTGGTGATGGACAGGGAGGCCTGGCGTGCTGCGATTGATGGGGTCGCAAAGAGTCAGACATGACTGAGCGACTGACCTGAACTGAAGAGAAAAGAAAGGAAAAAAAAGCCAACTTCATCCTGATCTCATACACCATAAACACAAAAAAATCAACTCCAGTTGAATTGTAGATCAAAATGTGAAAAGAACCACAACAAACTCCTAGAAGATAATCTAGAATATTTTCTTGATCTCAGTGTAGGGAAAGATATCTTAAATAGGACAAAAAAACACTAATAAAGGAAAAGATGACAAATTTTGAATTAAGAACTTTGGTTCATCAAAGGACAGCATTAAGAGTAAAAAGGTAAATCACAGAGTAGAAGCATGTGTTTATAACACATATGGTTGATAAAACTTGTATAGAGATCTCATAAATAATGAAAAGAATTCAGCTCTCAGCTTTTGGCTTGGAGGAGGCCAAGGTGCGCCTTTGTTTGGTTGTCCCTGATCCAAATTCAGCTGACACCAGCTGCCTGCACGCCACAATCCCTTGTTTCTTCTTTTTGTTTGATGCATTGCTTGAATGCATCATCTTCTGTCTCTGACAGTTGTCTGCTTAGCCATCAGCTTTTATATGGCCTGTGAAGGCTTCTCTCAAAAGGTAGGCTCAGTCCCTTACCCAGCTGAGGCTCTTCACAGAGACACAGTGAGTCTGTTTTGGTCTCTGGTATCAATCCCAGATTTGGGGAAGAGAACTGGACACTTCGAGGCAAATATTCACCCAAAAGCAATGGCCAGCATTATGTTCGTTGGTCACAGGACTGCCCCTTCAAGGCTGTGGACAGGGGAAGTTCTTTTTTAAAATAATTTTTAAAAAACATATATATTTATTTTTGGTTGTGCTGGGTCTTTGTTGCTGTACAGGTTTTCTCTAACTGTGGGAAGCGGGGACTACTCTCTAGCTGTGGCGCGGGCTTCTCATTGCAGTGGCTTTTCTTGTTGCCAAGCATGGGCTCTAGGCATGTGGGCTTCAGTACTTGTGGCACGTGGGCTCAGTAGTTGTGGCACCCAGGCTTAGTTGCTCCGCGGCATGTGGGATCTGCCCAGACCAGGGATAGAACCCATGTCTGGTGCATTGGCAGGTGGATTCTTTACCACTGAGCCACTGGGGAAGCCCTGGAGAAAGTTCTTAAGAAAGAGTTGTAAACATCTCTAATATAACATCATTCTCTATATAACAGTGAAAGAGTTGAAACAATCTGTAGCTCTAATAGTAGAGGCTTGGGGATTGGTTAAAGAAATTATGGTACAGCATATGGGGTAATATGCAATATGGACCTAACAGAAGCAGAAGATATTAAGAAGAGGTGGCAAGAATACACAGAAGAACTGTACAAAAAAGAGCTTCACGACCCAGATAATCACAATGGTGTGATCACTCATCTAGAGCCAGACATCCTGGAATGTGAAGTCAAGTGGGCCTTAGGAAGCATCACTACGAACAAAGCTAGTAGAGGTGAAGGAATTCCAGTTGAGCTATTTCCAATCCTGGAAGACGATGCTGTGAAAGTGCTGCATTCGATATGCCAGCAAATTTGGAAAACTCAGCAGTGGCCACAGGACTGGAAAAGGTCTGTTTTCATTCCAATCCCAAAGAAAGGCCATGCCAAAGAATGCTCAAACTACCGCACAATTGCACTCATCTCACACGCTAGTAAAGTAATGCTCAAAATTCTCCAAGCCAGGCTTCAGCAATACGTGAACTGTGAACTTCCAGATGTTCAAGCTGGATTTAGAAAAGGCAGAGAAACCAGAGATCAAATTGCCAACATCCGCTGGATCATCGAAAAAGCAAGAGAGTTCCAAAAAAAACATCTATTTCTGCTTTATTGACTATGCCAAGGCCTTTGACTGTGTGGATCACAATAAACTGTGGATAAATCTGAAAGAGATGGGAATACCAGACCACCTGACCTGCCTCTTGAGAAACCTATATGCAGGTCAGGAAGCAACAGTTAGAACTGGACATGGAACAACAGACTGGTTCCAAATAGGAAAAGGAGTACGTCAAGGCTGTATGTTGTCACCCTGCTTATTTAACTTATATGCAGAGTACATCATGAGAAACACTGGACTGGAGGAAGCACAAGCTAGAATCAAGATTGCCAGGAGAAATATCAATAACTTCAGATATGCAGATGACACCACCCTTATGGCAGAAAGTGAAGAGGAACTAAAAAGCCTCTTGATGAAAGTGAAAGAGGAGAATGAAAAAGTTGGCTTGAAGCTCAACATTCAGAAAATGAAGGTCATGGCATCTGGTCCCATCACTTTATGGGAAATAGATGGGGAAACAGTGGCAGACTTTATTTTTTGGGGCTCCAAAATCACTGCAGATGGTGATTGCAGCCATGAAATTAAAAGATGCTTACTCCTTGGAAGGAGGGTTATGACCAACCTAGATAGCATATTAAAAAGCAGGCATTACTTTGCCAACAAAGGTCCGTCTAGTCAAGGCTATGGTTTTTCCAGTGGTCATGTATGGATGTGAGAGTTGGACTGTGAAGAAGGCTAAGTGCCAAAGAATTGATGCTTTTGAACTGTGGTGTTGGAGAAGACTCTTGAGAGTCCCTTGGACTGCAAGGAGATCCAACCAGTCCATTCTAAAGGAGATCAGTCCTGGGTGTTCTGTGGAAGGAATGATGCTGAAGCTGAAACTCCAGTACTTTGGCCACCTCATGCAAAAAGTTGACTCATTGGAAAAGACTGTGATTCTGGGAGGGATTGGGGGCAGGAGGAGAAGGGGACGACAGAGGATGAGATGCCTGGATGGCAACACCGACCCGGTGGACGTGAGTTTGAGTAAACCCTGGGAGTTGGTGAGGGATAGGGAGGCCTGGCGTGCTGCAATTCATGGGGTCACAAGGAGTCGGACACGACTGAGTGACTGAACTGAACAGAACTGAAAATTATTTTTTCAGCCCCAGGAATTCCCAGGGGGTCCAGTGATTAGGACTCCATGCTTTCACTGCCAAGGGTACAGGGTTCGATCCCTGAGCGGGGAACCAAGATCCTACAATGTGACAAAAAAAAAATTTCTTTAGTCTGATTTTATTGACTCTGAAAAATTTTCGTAAATAATTTCTCTAATACTAGGTACATGTCATTTTAGAAATATAAGTATATAAACATGATTTGTATATAAATATTTATATAATATATACACATATAAATATTATATATACATTTTTATTTGTAATGAACCCTAGAATAAGAAGCTGTGAAACATTAATGGAATAGTTACTGGAAAGCTGTATTAATACCTGAGCTAGTAGGTACTGCAGTCCAACAGATCAACTCGTGGTACAAAATCGTCTATTAGAACCTATGGTTTCCATGCCCCACACAAAGTTGATGGCTGTGGATAGAGGGGGAATATATAAATATATGGATGTATACATGTATATATTTATCTATATATATATGTGTGTGTATTTCTGAAAGGACATGCACCAAAAGGTTAACAATGGTTATTTTTGTCTAGTGGGATTGTGTTTGGTTGTTTTTTTGTTTTGTTTTCTGTGTTTCCTGATTTTTCTACACTGAATAATGGATTATTTGTGTATTAAAGTCTGGAAGGGTAACTGAAAAATGTTTTCTACCTGTATTTAAGTCGTTATACAATGAGCAAAGCATGTGTTTATGTCATTTCAACTCCCTGTGCTGTGCTCAGTCGATCAGTCGTGTCCGACTCTTTGTGACCCCCTGGACTGTAGCCCGCCAGGACAGAATTCCTGTCCGTGGAATTCTCCAGGCAAGACTACTGGAGTGGGTAGCCTATCCCTTCTCCTGGGGATCTTCCCAACCCAGGAATCAAACTAGGTTCTTCTGCATTGCAGGCAGATTCTTTACCAGCTGAGCTACCAGAGAAGCCCTTAAACAACCTAATTTAAAATAGATAATATGGATACTTAAAGTTCTGTATTTAAGTTAAAAATTTTCCAAAAATCTGTTTCAAAAATAGAGCCTAGGAGAAGCTAAGCTTGGAATAAGTTTATTTTTATAAGCCCTTGGAGATCTTGATTGATTTAGGCCAATGGGATAAGTTTGCAGTTAAAAAAAAAATAAATCTAGAGCCCAGTTAATATATTACATCAAGAAATGCCGTGTCCTTATTAAGAGATGATTGTGTCGATGTACTCTGCATGGTTTAGAACACATCTGGAAGAGTTGTCCATTTTAGCTCTTTACTTGCAGCGGAACAAAGAGAAACAAGATGAGGCCGGCAGCATCAGAGGTTGTCTGAGGGATGATGGAGAGAACTAGAGGTGGTTGGCCAGGGAAGGAACTTGCAGGAAATGTGATAGCAGTCTGTAAATATTTGAAAGGATATTGTGGGGAGTAGCGATCGAAGAGCAGAATTTATTAGGAAGCAAATTTTACTTAGGTCAACATAGGAAAGAGCTTTCTAGTCTCATTATCTCTCGGTGAAAAGGGCCTCTTCACAGATGGCTGGACCCTGGGGAACAGACTGGGGACCCTGGGGATTTTTGTCTTAGACCCAGTTCCTTTGTGGAGAGGTGTGAGAAAACCTCAGTCCTCCTCCTGTGTTTCTCCTTTCCTCTGTTGCGCTCCCACGTTCCCAACACTTCTAATCCTAGGTGTATGGAGTACTTGCCCATGCACTGAGCAGTTCTGCAACACCACCTGGGTGTCCTACAGTTGAACTCAGTGTTAAACACGCTCTGCCTGGAGATAGTGTCAGACCCCAGTCGTTGAGGGCTTAGTCCTACAGAACTGCTCCCGCCCCGCTTCAAATGCCAAACAGCAGTAGTAGGTCCCCAGGTTACCCACAACTTCCATCAGACGTGATTACAGACTAGAGGCTCCCACGACCTCCTCCCCCTTGGATTTGATTATTTGCTAGAACAAGTCAGAGAACTCAAGGAAACACTTAGGTTTACCAGTTTATTAAAAGATATGGCAAAGGTTACAGATGAACAGTCAGATACAGAGGGCAAGGTCTGGGAGGGTCCCAAACAGAGGAGCTCCTGTCCCCGTGAAGCTGGGGTGGGTCACCCTTCTGGTATGGAGACATGCTCACTGAACTGGCAGCTCTCCAAAGCCAGTACTTTTGGGATTTTAATGGGGGCTTCATAATGTAAGTGGGATCCATCACTGACTCCATCTCCAGTCCCTCTCCTCTCTCAGGAGAGTGGATGGTGGGGCTGAAAATCCCAAGTTTCTAACCATGGCTTCTTTCTGGCTACCAGCCCCCATCCAGGAGCCCAAGAGTCACCTTATTAGAACAGGAGACCCTTATCACCCAGGAAACTCCACAAGATTAAGGAACTCCGTGTCAGGAACCAAAGTCAAAGACCAAATATTAGAACAAAAGGTAACTCCTAGTGCTCTAATCACTTAGGGAATTGAAAGGTTTTAGTTCTGTGCCAGAACTAGGGGCAGAAACTAGTATGTATGTACATATATAAAAAATATGTATGTATTTTCTATTATCTCACAGGAAATTTGGTCGCAAAAGCTCTAAGGTCTTTCCACTTATGAATTGACAAAAAAAAAAACAAAGAACAAAAAACTGATCCTATTCATATACAAAAAAAAAAGACAAAAGTTGAATCACAAATATTTGCTTGTCATTTATACTTTTATATTGCTACCAAACTCTGAAATTTTCAGTGTTTGAGGTTTACGTCAGTGAGTTGTATTTTATATTGAGAAGTGAACTTTGGGCTTCAGTTTCTTGCTGTCTTTACTAGAGGAGGTTCACCAGGGGTTATCTAAACACACTGAAGCAAACGCTTTTCTGAGTGCTCACAGAAAGGCTAAATGAACACACCGTACAGCTTGGTAGCGCCTAATGGTTGCGGTTAATCGCCTGGGCTTGCATCCTCTCTCTGTGTTTTCCTTTGCTTGCTTGCAAAGTGCATCCACCGTAGGCTTGTTGTGAACCGCGTCTTCATGGCATATTTCACATATGTTTTCCTTGAGGATGCCCAGCAGCTACTCAGTAAGTCATTGGTGAGTGAGTACATGGATGAAATGACAAAAGCCCTTTACCTTATCCTGAATACACCGATGTGAGCTGGTCGAATGTAGAGGTGGCAGTCTCTGCTTTGGCACTGAATTCCAGTTCATTTCACTCTACATTCCATTCTGTCCTTTATGTTCTACCTAATTTAACCATTTGATGTCTGTGAAATGGGATCCTTCAATTAGGATTAATTTTGTGGGGACTTGTTTTGGGAAATGACTTTTTTTTTTAATGAGTGGGTTATAATGGTCTTGAGAATTCTTAGATATGAAGACTTGAGTGATTTATGTACTGGGCCTCCCAGAGTATAAAGTTTGTGCCTGGAATATTTTTAGAAAGAGCAAGTTAGATGAAACTGCCAGGTTTTTTTTTTTTAAAGACATAAGATAATTTTGATTGTGTTCCCTCTCAAGTATTGAATTTTTCTTCCCATGATTTTCCAGAGGATGAAGATCTAGAAAACACCAAGGTCACCTCTGTAGCAGCTTCTGCCTCTGATCCAGAGCCCGATTCGTCACCCTACAGGTAGGGACCACAACTACTTTGGATATTATGCTTCTTGGGGTTTTATCTTCTGAGGTTGTAATTGATGAAAAAAGTAAACAGCGACTTCAAGGGGGAAGACAAGTTGAAGTAAAGAGCATGGAATGTTTTGTCATTAATTAATCAATCCTTAAGCATGTTAGGGCTTCCTCAGTGGCTCAGCCGTAAGGAATCCGTCTGCAGTGCAGGAGACTTGCAGGAGACTTGCAGGAGACTTGCAGGAGATACTGGTTTGATCCCTGGCTCGGGAAGATCCCCTGCAGGAGGAACTGGCAACTCCATCCAGTATGCTTTCCAGAAGAATCCCATGAACAGAGGAGCCTGGCGGGCCACAGTCCATAGGATTGCAAAGAGTCAGACATGACTGAGCGACTGAACAACAACAAAGTGTGTTTAGGGGCAATGTCAGGTCTATCTCAGGTTATAAAATTTTCTTTTACTCTCAGAGAATAAAACTGTAACAAATAGTGCAGTATCTTCATTTATCTCCTCTTGAAGACCAGGTTCAAACGTTAAAACATTTAGAAACAGATTTAGACTTTCAAGAGAGTGTGTGTTTGGTTTTTACCCATAAAATTCACACACACGCAGAAGTACAGCATTGGAGGCAGATTTTCATTGTGTAATTTTCAGATTAAATCATAGTGATGATCTTCAGATTGTCATTCTTAATTTCCCACTCCACCCATCTCATTCACCTGCCATTACTGGTATCAGAGTATATAGCAGAAAGGGAATAGTAGTACTGAGTCCTGAAATAAGTAGAAGCCTCACAACATTATTGGAATGATTAATGAAAAACCGTGCTGTGCAGGTGGGTATTACAGTCCAGCTGATCAGCTCATGGTATAGTACTGGCCAGTGGAATCTGTGGTCTCCATGCCCCCCCCAAAGTTAACAGCTTGGGGTGGGGGAACGTCAGGTTTTTTTTTTTCTTGGCCACACCACATGGCATGCAGGATCTTAGTTCCTCGACCAGGGATTGAACCTTAGTCCCCTGTAGTAGACATGTGGAATCTTAACCACTGGACCACCAGGGAAGCCCCCCCATGATTTTTTAAAAATATTATTTCTTAAGTAGAAATTCTTTCTTCCTACCTTTGTATATGAAATAAAACTTTTTCCTCCAGAATTCAGACAATGGAAGATAATAATGATTACTGTAATTATAATAGAGTTGGTGATAATAATATAATAGCCACATTTTTTTTTAATGTCTGTCTGTAATAATGATGATAAAATCTTGTGAGTTAGTTGCTCAGTCGTATCCAGCTCTTTGCGATCCCGTGGACTGTAACCTGCCAGGCTCTTCTGTTTGGAATTCTCCAGGCAAGAATACTGGAGTGGGTTGCCATTTCCTTCTTCAGAGGATCTTCCTGACCCAGGGATTGAACTCAGGGCTCCTGCATTGCAGGTGGATTCTTTACCATCTGAGCCACCAAGGAAGCCCCAAATAAAATCTTACTTTTATCGAATATTTGTTTGCTCAGTATTGAATTAGGTGTTTAAATGTGTTATCTAATTTAATCCTTGTAAGAAACCTAATGAAATAAGTATTTTTTTAAGATGAGGAAAATTAAACAGTGAATGTAGTAATTTGCCCAAGTTCACACAGCTTTAGTTTTGCTTGCTCTAAAACTTATTCTCGTAAGTAGCAATATAAGGGTTCTGAGTTCTATGCTTAGAGCTACTCAGTTCAGTTCAGTCACTCAGTTGAGTCCAACTCTTTGCAACCCCATGAACCACAGCACGCCAGGCCTCCCTGTCCATCACCAACTCACGGAATCCACCCAAACCCATGTCCATTGAGTCGGTGATGCCTTCCAACCATTTCATCCTCTGTCGTCCGTTTCTCCTCCTGCCCTCAGTCTTTCCCAGCATCAGGGTCCTTTCAAATGAGTCAGCTCTTCGCATCAGGTGGCCAAAGTATTGGAGTTTCAGCTTCAACATCAGTCCTACCAATGAACACACAGGACTGATCTCCTTTAGGATGGACTGCTTGGATCTCCTTGCAGTCCAAGGGACTCTTGAGTCTTCTCCAACACCACAGTTTAAAAGCATCAATTCTTTGGTGCTCAGTTTTCTTTATAGTCCAACTCTCACATCCATACATGACCGCTGGAAAAAGCATAGCCTTGACTAGACAGACCTTTGTTGACAAAGTAATGTATCTGCTTTTTTTTTTTTTCTGCACCATCCTGTGGTTTATTATTTTTTTTAATATAAATTTATTTATTTAAATTAGAGGCTAATTACTTTACAATATTGTATTGGTTTTGCCGTACATCAACATGAATCCGCCACGGGTGTACATGTGTTCTCCATCCAGAACCCCTCTCCCACCTCCCTCCCCATACCATCCCTCTGGGACATCCCAGTGCACCAGCCCCGAGCATCCTGTATAATGCATCGAACCTGGACTGGCGATTCGTTTCACTGTCTCTGCTTTTTAATATGGTGTCTAGGTTGGTCATAACTTTCCTTCCAAGGAGTAAGTGTCTTTAAATTTCATGGCTGCAGTCACCATCTGCAGTGATTTTGGAGCCCAAAAAAAGTCTGACACTGTTTCCCCATCCATTTGCCATGAAGTGATGGGACCGGATGCCATGATCTTAGTCTTCTGAATGTTGAGCTTTAAGCCAACTTTTTCACTCTCCTCTTTGACTTTCATCAAGAGCCTCTTTAGTTCTTCTTCACTTTCTGCCATAAGGATGGTGTCATCTGCATATCTGAAGTTATTGATATTTCTCCCAGGCAGTCTTGATTCCAGCTTGTGCTTCCTCCAGCCCAGCGTTTCTCATGATGTACTCAGCATATAAGTTAAATAAGCAGGGTGACAATATACAGCCTTTACATACTCCTTTTCCTATTCGGAACCAGTGTGTTGTTCCATGTCCAGTTCTGACTGTTGCTTCCCGACCTGCGTACAGGTTTCTGAAGAGGCAGGTCAGGTGGTCTGATATTCCCATCTCTTTCAGAATTTTCCACAGTTTATTGTGATTCACACAGTCAAAGGCTTTGGCATAGTCAATAAAGCAGAAATAGATGTTTTTTTGGAACTCTCTTGCTTTTTCCATGATCCAGCGGATGTTGGCAATTTGATCTCTGGTTTCTCTGCCTTTTCTAAATCCAGCTTGAACATCTGGAAATTCACAGTTCACGTATTGCTGAAGCCTGGCTTGGAGAATTTTGAGCATTACTTTACTAGCGTGTGAGATGAGTGCAATTGTGCAGTAGTTTGAGCATTCTTTGGCATGGCCTTTCTTTGGGATTGGAATGAAAACTGACCTTTTCCAGTCCTGTGGCCACTGCTGAGTTTTCCAAATTTGCTGGCATATTGAGTGCAGCACTTTCACAGTATTATCTTTCAGGATTTGAAATAGCTCAACTGGAATTCCATCATCTCCACTAGCTTTGTTCGTAGTGATGCTTCCTAAGGCCCACTTGACTTCACATTCCAGGATATCTGGCTCTAGGTGAGTGATCACACCATCGTAATTATCTGGGTTGTGAAGATCTTTTTTGTATAGTTCTTCTGTGTATTTTTGCCACCTGTTTTTAATATCTCCTGCTTCTGTTAGGTCCCTACCATTTCTGTTCTTTATTGAGCCCATCTTTGCATGAAATATTCCCTTGGTATCTCTGAATTTTTTAAGAGATCTCTAATCTTTCCCATTCTGTTGTTTTCCTGTATTTCTTTGCACTGATCACTGAGGAAGGCTTTCTTATCTCTCCTTGCTATTCTTTGGAACTCTGCATTCAAATGGGTATATCTTTCCTTTTCTCCTTTGCTTTTCGCTTCCCTTCTTTTCACAGCTATTTGTAAGGCCTCCTCAGACAGCCATTTTGCTGTTTTGAATTTCTTTTTCCTGGGGATGGTCTTGATCCCTGTCTCCTGTACAATGTCACGACCCTCCGTCCATCGTTCATCAGGCACTCTGTCTGTTAGAACTACCAGGTTATTACATATAAGGATCCTTTTGGAAGACATAGTCTCCTCAAGGCACTGATTGAAAAAAAGTGAAAAAAGTGTTTGTCGCTCAGTCGTGTGTGACTCTTTGCGAACCGATAGACTGTAGCCTTCTAGGGTCCTCTGTCCATAGAGTTCTTCAAGCAAGAATACTCGAATGGGTTGCCATGCCCTTCTCCAGGGGATCTCCCCAACCCAGGGGTTGAACCCAGGTCTCCAACATTGCAGGCAGATTCTTTACCACTGAGCCACCCGAGAAAGAGATAGTTCATATTCTCAGCAAATCCCCTGAGGAGAATGTCCTCTGTCCTTCCATTTTCCTTTCCCACCTTTGTTCTGCGCATGTTGATTTGTAGGATTCTTGGGGAATGGCTTTTGGTACAGAACTGATTTCTTTTTCTTCTTAAGAGTAAATGAATATTTTGAGTGAAGAATATAGAATATTCTTAGAAAAAGGGAGATACATTGTTCAAGTTTTTTTTCTAAAATCTAGTGTGTGAAGAAAAAAAATCCAGCGAGTATGATGCCTGAAGGCTGGTGTTTGTGTTTTTTATATTTTCGCAATGGAAATGGCACGGCTCTATCTTTTCTAGTGAGGCTGGCTGGCTGACCTGGCTCTCCCTCCCTTCGGGATGGCCTCCCTGCTCTGGGTTAGCATAAACCAGAAGGCTTACAGTGGGTGTTTTTCCCTTACCTGGTTCATCATCAGCATCAAGTGATTTGCAATTTATTTTTCCCCAGATACCCTTCACTAATTCTTTAGAGCATAAAATGCTAATGTGAATATTAAATTTATGTAGCTGTTGCCTGTCCTGTCTAAAATATTTTTCTAAATAAGCAGAACTGTATTTGTGCAAAGTAACATACACAAAGGCAAAGGAGAGATTAGATTTTAGGGCCATACACAGTAAGCTCGGGCTGATGGTCAGATTAACTGTGTGTTCTCACATTCTGAATAGTCCTCTTTTGTTCCCAAACGAAAGTTAACTCACTCATTTAATCACTCAACAGGTTATTTGTTGAGAGCCCGCTATTACCTGGCAGTGTTCTAGGCACTGAAGACACCATAAATGAACCAACAATCCAAGTCCCTGGTCTCATGCCGCTTATATTCTAGTGGGGGAGGCAGATGGAAAAAAAGTGAACATTGTATTTCATAGAATCTAAATTGTCATCAACTATAAGATGCAAAGAGTCGGACATGACTGAGCGACTGATCTGATCCGATAAGATGTACTGTTATTTTATATACCACCAAGAAAGGAAAGAATGCCCAAGATAGGCTAATAAGAGACTCCCCAACACACATGAAACTGGGACCCCCAAAACCTGCACCTTCAGTGAGAAGAGAAACAAAGAAAGAGATCGTTCGACACAGAAAAGGACCTGAGGGGCAACTTGAATGTCTCCGCCTTGGCACTGAGCGAGAGGAGGAAAAAACTCCTCCCCTGAGAGTATGAGCCAGAAGTCTGTTGTCTGAACTCATTCTGCCAGTGTGATCTAAACAAAACTCTCAGACACAACTCAATTCAAGTCGCCTCAGTTGGTGGCATTCCCAGGCCCTGGCAGGGATTCCATGTCATTCCAGGCCCCAGACTGTTTTAAGACAGCAGCAGTTTTTAGGACATCCTGTATATCAGCTGTATTAAAGTCAGAAAACAAAAATGTGTCTTGCAATCAACAAGAATATGGTACATAGTACATCAGGCAGTCATAAGTGCAGGGTGGAAAAATAAAGCAGGGTAAGGGTGTAAAGAGTGATGGGCCAGGGAGAGGAAGCATCCCCAAAAGCAATGGATGAGCAGAAGGGAAGAAGGAGGGAAGCAAGCCCTGAGAAACTGGGGGAGGAGGATTCCAGCTGAGGCCATGTTGTTGTTTTTGTTTAGTCGCTAAGTCGTCTGACCCTTCGAGACCCCGTGGACTGTGGCCGGTCAGGCTCCTCTGTCCATGGGATTCTCCGGGCAAGAACACTGGAGTGGTTAGCCATTTCCTTCTCCAGGGGATCTTCCCAACCCAGGGAGCAAATGCCCATTTCCCGCATTGGCAGGTGGAGGCCATAGCACACCTGTGTCCTTAGGTGAGGGAGAGTGAGGTGTTTGAGGACTCAGGAGAGTGAAGAAGCCATTGTGACTGGAGTGGACTGGGGAAGGCAAGAGATCATTCTAGGAGATAAAATCAGAGTGCAGAGGGCCTTAGGGTTCCACGGGACAGGCTCGGCTGTGGACGCTGCGCATGCAGAGGGAGAAAGACCCAGTCCCTGCCATCAAGCTCACCTCCTCATAGAGGAGACAGTTAATAAGTAGTGTCAAGGAACCAAATTGGACTCTCATTTCTGGGTTTAAGAGAATAAAATAGACTCACAGCCTAGACCAATTTACACTTTACACGGGATAATCAACCGCAGCTCTGATCTTCGTAGTAACTGCCCCTTGTTTGTTTTGAGGTAAGTTTAAGTGACTTAGATATTGTAAACGATGGCTCTGTTTTATCTGAGGAAGAGCTGATTTATAAACTAGAAGTGATTTTTCTTGTTTATGTTCAGAAAGAAAGAAGAAAAGAAACTAATGAACTCCAAAGTAAACCCTGTGTTTCCCCATGCAGTTTATAGTATTGGTTCCCAGTCATTCACTCAGCCTTTCTGAGGACATGGGCGATACCCTAAAGCAGCAGCTCTCAAAACTTTACACTCTTAGAAATTATTGAGGACCTTAAAGAATTTTTATTTATGTGACTTATATCTATCAATGTTCACCATACTAGAAATTAAACCTGCAAAATTAAAAAAAATCATTCATTTAAAATAACAATAAGGAATTCATTACATGTTAATATTAATAACTTGGCTTTAATGAAAAACAACTAGTTTTCAAAGAAAAATAGTTCAGTGAGAAGAGAGATGCTGTAAATCTCTTTGAAGTGAAGTTGCTCAGTCGTGTCCAACTCTTTGCGACCCCATGGATTGTAGCCTACCAGGTTTCTCCATCCATGGGATTTTCCAGGCAAGAGTACTCGAGTGGGTTGCCAATTCCTTCTCCAGGGGATCTTCCCAACCCAGGGATCGAACCTGGGTCTCCCGCGATGTAGGCAGATGCTTTTACCATCTGAGCCACCAGGGAAGTCTTTAATGTCTGCATTAACAAAAGACAGTTGGATTCTCAGGTCCGCTTCTGTGTCCATTCTGTTGTGATATCATATGTCAGGTAGTGTCTGGAAAATGCTTAACAAGATGAAAAAAGGCAAACAATATTTTAGAATTATTATGAAAGGGTTTGACTTCACACACTGCCCTGAAAGAGGAGTCTTAAGGATGCCAGCGGTCCCCAGACTGTACTTTGATAACTGCTTCTCTAAAGACTCCACCCCACATTTTGATGGCAACAGATTTTCAAGAGGCCTGGGATATTGCACTACAGCCCTGGCATTTAACTCCACTTTTCTAGTCTCTCTGAATCCAGAAGAAATGGAAGAGAGAATATGTTATTCCCTTGCTTCTTTAAAATTAGCTATTAGAATAGTTGTATCTGAAGTCATTGGAAGAGTAGATTAATATGCTTTAAAAAGGAAAAAAAGTGGGCTTCCCTGGTGGCTCAGTGGTAAAGAATCTGAGTGCCAATGCAGGAGACACAGGCTCGAAACCTGATCTGGGAAGATCCCACGTGCCTTGGAGCAACTAAGTCCCTGTGCCATAGCTACTGAATTGCGCTCTAGAGCCTGGGAGCCCCAGCTGCTGAGCTCACGAGCAGCAACCACTGAAGGCCTTGCACATCCCGAGCCCGTGCTCCACAAGAGAAGCCACCGTAATGTGGAGCCCACACACCACCACTAGAGAATAGCTAGAGAAAAGCCCGCGCAGCAACAAAGACCCAGCACAACCAAAACTAAATTTAAGAAAGAAGTATAAAAGATCATACTTTTTTTTTTTTTAAAGAGGAAAAAAAAGTGGTTGCCTTGCTTTTATCACCCGTGAACTGGCTGTGCGCTGAGTAGCAGTGATAAGACGTGAATGGAAACACTGAACTGCTCCTGGGATAGCAGGGGAGAGCCTTGCCTTGCTAATCAGTCTACACTTCCTTTCTATTGTGATCAGTTTCAGGCTTGGGCGGGGCCTCCTCCCTTTACTTCTAAGGGCAGCTTTCTGTGTAGAACAGAACCGGGATTCCAGCCCCTCTTTTGTTGAAGTTCTGCTTGGAGCAAATGGCATGGGTCCCAGAGTGGGGAATAAAAGCCAGACCTGCAGTCCACCTTAGACAGCTGACCCGTGTATTTACTATGGTTCTCGGGTCCTGGGACCTGGCATTGTCCGTCCTGGGTCCTCACATGGTATCACTGCTTTACTGTGGGGCCATTTCAGCCCAGGGCGTTGGTCAGCTGAAATGACGGTGGACCTAAATGCCAGAGGAAAGCAGGGGTTGGGGGTGCCCTTTGAAGGCTTTTTTTTTTCCCTTTCATTCTGAGTTTCTCCAAGACTACTGTACCTTTTAGAAGAGTCCTTGAGGGGAATTCCTGGGCAGTCCAGTGGTTAGGTCTCCATCCATGTTGTCACTGCCACGGACCTGGTTCAGTCCCTGGTCGGAGAACTAAGATTCCAGAAGCCACATAGATCAGCCAAAAAAAAAAAAAAAGAGTCCATGAATTGACATGCTGTCTTCTTCTGGGAGGTCACAGATGGTGTCTCCAGTGACAGAGGATGCCACAGAAGATAAGCAGAAGGCCGCCCATGCCGGGGAGGCCCAGGCCTCGGTGGAACAGGAATTGCTGTCTGCTGACCAGACCCAGATCCTCAGCAAGGTCGGGAGCACGTTCTTTCTCTCTGAAAAGCACAAGTTTGGATGCGTTTGGATAGATTGGAATTAGAAAGCACTGCCATCTCACGCTTAGTTATGTGGGGAACAATCGTGTGTATTGTCCCCAGGTCCCTCACTGTACTAGCACCCAGTAAGCATCTGTTCAAGAAATGAAGGGTTATAATGAATGTTCACATGTTGTCTAAAATCCTCTCCATCTGAGGAGCCCTTAACCATTGAATTATGTATTAGTCTCAGCTTTCTTGTGGTAGATCTACTTGGGACTTATGGTAAAGATTCCATAGAAGTGGTACTGATAGCAGTGGTCTCCCTGCCTTGGAGGGAAGAGTTGTTCATATCATTATTAACATATACATTATGTATCATGTATACATATATACAGAATACATTATATATAATATATACATATTAACATATACAGAAGAACAAATGGTGTTGGTGTCAGTAAAGACAATTCCAGGCATTATAATTACATTCGTATAATGCTTTATAGTTTACAAAGCCTTTTTATCCAACAACACTTCATTTACCCCTGAGAACAGCGCCGTGAGACAGGTACTACTACTATGTTGCTACTTTACAAATGAGGAAACTGTGGTTAAGAGCTGGTATTGACTTTACTTTGCAGCTAATAAGTTGCAAGCTAAATCTTTGTTTAACCTTCTGGAAAAGGAAGGACTCATTTAAGGAAGTTAGTCAAAGTCTGGTTTAACTCATTTAATAGTGGTGATAAGAGCTGAAGGACTCTCTAGAAACAGATATTATGAGAATATAATCTGGGAGGATTACTGCATCCATGTATTCATTCATTCATTCATTTCTTGCAAATGTCATTCTGACACTTGACTGGAGTCACTGATGTGAGCTGTCTCACGGATGGGCTCTTCCGTGTTGGCAGTAGGTGTGCATTTCTTCTTGAGTTGCCTACCAACTGCTTGGAGAAGGAGCAGGAAATTAAGGCACGATGGCGCGAAATAGGGGAATGCTAATCTGAGTGGTTTGAAGTGAAACCCACTAGGGAGAGGCCGCTGTCTCCTGCTATGGGTCAGTGAGGGCTGTGAGTATCGATTGACATTTGCACTCTTCTATGCAAGTCAGATGTCTGGCAGTGGGTATACTGTTGAAATGCAAATCCTGGGGCTGGTCTAAGGTGAGATTGTGATTATTTATAGAACATTGTTGGTGGATGAGGCAGCTTGTGTCAGGTGGGACGTCCAAGGTGTGCCACGGGTGAGAGACAGGGGGACAAGGGAGCCAGAGTAGGAGCCGGGTTCTTTCTCTACAGTACTTTGATGGACTGATGGACAGCGATCTGGAAGGAACCTCTGGACGGAAATTGTAGCAGGAGGACGTGTGGCTGAGTGAAGGCCCAGAAGCAAGAGCTGTCCTGAGAGGAGCTGTGGGGAGGGGCTGTGCAGGCGTGGCCAAGAAACACGGGAAAGTCAGTAGCAAACCTTGAGGATGTTTGTGGGCCAGGTTTTTATGAAGAGTCTGAAGTGGGAAAGTAGCAAAAAGCTGGAGAGAACATGAAAGAAGCTCTAAACTAGGGAACATGTTGGTGGCATGAAAATAAAAGTGGGTAGAGTTTATTACAACCTGTGGCTGGAGGAGAGAAAAGGAACGTTGACCAACGGGGGTCAGGAGACTTGTGAGTCAGGAGAGCGGAGG